>NW_027412500.1:600000-900000 GCF_048565385.1 Saimiri boliviensis
GAGTTAAACTGATGTGTGTTTGCAGCAGCTCAGAAACCCTTTCTTTGGAGAATGCAGAAACCTTCATTTCCAGCCCTAGAGACGCATATAAGAGTTAGCAGTAAGAATGCGTTTAAAACACAGAACACCCGCTTCTTACGAACTCATCTTCTGTGTGTTGGTTCCTTTTAGGAAGTTGCATCTATGTTTAGATTCAGCGAGGAAGAAACACGTTTCTTCTAAAAGCTGCGTTTGGATATTCCAGAGTGGATGGGAGAACAGGCTGTAAAGAGAAATACCTTGCTCTAAAACCAAAACGGAGCTATCTAGCAGAATGGTTGTCAATGTGTGTATTCAACTTCCAGAGTTAAACTGATGTGTGTTTGCAGCAGTTCAGAAACCCTTTCTTTGGAGAATGCAGAAACCGTCATTTCCAGCCCTAGAGACGCATATAAGAGTTAGCAGTAAGAATGCGTTTAAAACACAGAAGAGCCGCTTCTAAGGAACTCATCTGCTGTGTGTTGGTTCCTTTTAGGAAATTGCATCTTTGTTTAGATTCAGCGAGGTAGAAACACGTTTCTTCTAAAAGCTGCGTTTGGACATTCCAGAGTGGATGGGAGAACAGGCTGTAAAGAGAAATACCTTGCTCTAAAACCAAAACGGAGCTATCTAGCAGAATGGTTGTCAATGTGTGTATTCAATTACCAGAGTTAAACTGATGTGTGTTTGCAGCAGTTCAGAAACCCTTTCTTTGGAGAATGCAGAAACTGTCTTTTCCCGCCCTAGAGACGCTTATAAGAGTTAGCAGTAAGAATGCGTTTAAAACACAGAAGACCCGCTTCTTACGAACTCATCTGTTGTGTGTTGGTTCCTTTTAGAAAGTTAAATCTATGTTTAGATTCAGCGAGGTAGAAACACGTTTCTTCTAAAAGCTGCTTTTGGACATTCCATAGTGGATGGGAAAACAGTCTGTAAAGAGAAATACGTTGCTCTAAAACCAAAACGGAGCTATCTAGCAGAATGGTTGTCAATGTGTGTATTCAACAGCTAGAGTTAAACTGATGTGTGTTTGCAGCAGTTCAGAAACCCTTTCTTTGGAGAATGCAGAAACAGTAATTTCCAACCCTAGAGACGCATATAAGAGTTAGCCGTAAGAATGCGTTTAAAACAAAGAAGACCCGCTTCTTACGAACTCATCTGCTGTGTGTTGGTTCCTTTTCGGAAGTTGCATCTATGTTTAGATTCAGCGAGGTAGAATCACGTTTCTTCTAAAAGCTGCGTTTGGACATTGCAGAGTGGATGGGAGAACAGGCTGTAAAGAGAAATACCTTGCTCTAAAACCAAAACGGAGCTATCTAGCAGAATGGTTGTCAATGTGTGTATTCAACTTCCAGAGAAAAATATATGTGTGATTGCAGCAGTTCAGAAACCCTTTCTTTGGAGAATGCAGAAACCGTCATTTCTAGCCCTAGAGAGACATATAAGAGTTAGCATTAAGAATGCGTTTAAAACACAGAAGACCCGCTTCTTACGAACTCATCTGCTGTGTGTTGGTTCCTTTTAGGAAGTTGCATCTATGTTTAGATTCAGCGAGGTAGAAACACGTTTCTTCTAAAAGCTGCGTTTTGACATTCCAGAGTGGATGGGAGAACAGGCTGTAAAGAGAAATACGTTGCTCTAAAACCAAAACGGAGCTATCTAGCAGAATGGTTGTCAATGTGTCTATTCAACTTCCAGAGCTAAACTGATGTGTGTTTGCAGCAGTTCAGAAACCCTTTCTTTGGAGAATGCAGAAACTGTCTTTTCCCGCCCTAGAGACGCTTATAAGTGTTAGTAGTAAGAATGCGTTTAAAACACAGAAGACCCGCTTCTTACGAAGTCATCTGCTGTGTGTTGGTTCCTTTTAGGAAGTTGCATCTATGTTTAGATTCAGCGAGGTAGAATCACGTTTCTTCTAAAAGCTGCGTTTGGACATTCCAGAGTGGATGGGAGAACAGGCTGTAAAGAGAAATACCTTGCTCTAAAACCAAAACGGAGCTATCTGGCAGAATGGTTGTCAATGTGTGTATTCAACTTCCAGAGCTAAACTGATGTGTATTTGCAGCAGTTCAGAAACCCTTTCTTTGGAGAATGCAGAAACTGTGTTCTCCCGCCCTCGAGTCGCTTATAAGAGTTAGTAGTAAGAATGCGTTTAAAACACAGAAGACCCGCTTCTTACGAACTCATCTGCTGTGTGTTGGTTCCTTTTAGGAAGTTGCATCTATGTTTAGATTCAGCGAGGTAGAATCACGTTTCTTCTAAAAGCTGCATTTGGACATTCCAGAGTGGATGTGAGAACAGGCTGTAAAGAGAAATACTTTGCTCTAAAACCAAAAGGAAGCTATCTAGCAGAATGGTTGTCAATGTGTGTATTCAACAGCTAGAGTTAAACTGATGTGTGTTTGCAGCAGTTCAGAAACCCTTTCTTTGGAGAATGCAGAAACAGTAATTTCCAACCCTAGAGACGCATATAAGAGTTAGCCGTAAGAATGCGTTTAAAACAAAGAAGACCCGCTTCTTACGAACTCATCTGCTGTGTGTTGGTTCCTTTTAGGAAGTTGCATCTATGTTTAGATTCAGCGAGGTAGAAACACGTTTCTTATATAAGCTGCGTTTGGACATTCCACAGTGGATGGGAGAACAGGCTGTAAAGAGAAATACCTTGCTCTAAAACCAAAACGGAGCTATCTAGTAGAATGGTTGTCAATGTGTGTATTCAACTTCCAGAGATAAACATATGTGTGATTGCAGCAGTTCAGAAACCCTTTCTTTGGAGAATGCAGAAACCGTCAATTCTAGCCCTAGAGAGACATATAAGAGTTAGCAGTAAGAATGCGTTTAAAACACAGAAGACCCGCTTCTTACGAACTCATCTGCTGTGTGTTGGTTCCTTTTAGGAAGTTGCATCTATGTTTAGATTCAGCGAGGAAGAAACACGTTTCTTCTAAAAGCTGCGTTTGGACATTCCAGAGTGGATGGGAGAACAGGCTGTAAAGAGAAATACCTTGCTCTAAAACCAAAACGGAGCTATCTAGCCGAATGGTTGTCAATGTGTGTATTCAACTTCCAGAGTTAAACCGATGAGTGTTTGCAGCAGTTCAGAAACCCTTTCTTTGGAGAATGCAGAAACCGTCATTTCCAGCCCTAGAGAGGCATATAAGAGTTAGCAGTAAGAATGCGTTTAAAACACAGAAGAGCCGCTTCTTACGAACTCATCTGCTGTGTGTTAGTTCCTTTTAGGAAGTTGCATCTATGTTTAGATTCAGCGAGGTAGAATCACGTTTCTTCTAAAAGCTGCGTTTGGACATTCCAGAGTGGATGGGAGAACAGGCTGTAAAGAGAAATACCTTGCTCTAAAACCAAAACGGAGCTATCTAGCAGAATGGTTGTCAATGTGTGTATTCAACTTCCAGAGTTAAACTAATGTGTGTTTGCAGCAGTTCAGAAACCCTTTTTTTTGAGAATGCAGAAACCGTCATTTCCAGCCTTAGATACGCATATAAGAATTAGCAGTAAGAATGCGTTTAAAACACAGAACACCCACTTCTTACGAACTCATCTTCTGTGTGTTGGTTCCTTTTAGGAAGTTGCATCTATGTTTAGATTCAGCGAGGAAGAAACACGTTTCTTCTAAAAGCTGCGTTTGGATATTCCAGAGTGGATGGGAGAACAGGCTGTAAAGAGAAATACCTTGCTCTAAAACCAAAACGGAGCTATCTAGCAGAATGGTTGTCAATGTGTGTATTCAACTTCCAGAGCTAAACTGATGTGTGTTTGCAGCAGTTCAGAAACCCTTTCTTTGGAGAATGCAGAAACTGTCTTTTCCCGCCCTTGAGACGCTTATAAGAGTTAGTAGTAAGAATGCGTTTAAAACACAGAAGACCCGCTTCTTACGAACTCATCTGCTGTGTGTTGGTTCCTTTTAGGAAGTTGCATCTATGTTTAGATTCAGCGAGGTAGAATCACGTTTCTTCTAAAAGCTGCGTTTGGACATTCCAGAGTGGATGGGAGAACAGGCTGTAAAGAGAAATACCTTGCTCTAAAACCAAAACGGAGCTATCTAGCAGAATGGTTGTCAATGTGTCTATTCAACTTCCAGAGCTAAACTGATGTGTGTTTGCAGCAGTTCAGAAACCCTTTCTTTGGAGAATGCACAAACTGTCTTTTCCCGCCCTAGAGACGCTTATAAGTGTTAGTAGTAAGAATGCGTTTAAAACACAGAAGACCCGCTTCTTACGAAGTCATCTGCTGTGTGTTGGTTCCTTTTAGGAAGTTGCATCTATGTTTAGATTCAGCGAGGTAGAATCACGTTTCTTCTAAAAGCTGCGTTTGGACATTCCAGAGTGGATGGGGGAACAGGCTGTAAAGAGAAATACCTTGCTCTAAAACCAAAACGGAGCTATCTAGCAGAATGGTTGTCAATGTGTGTATTCAACTTCCAGAGCTAAACTGATGTGTATTTGCAGCAGTTCAGAAACCCTTTCTTTGGAGAATGCAGAAACTGTCTTCTCCCGCCCTAGAGTCGCTTATAAGAGTTAGTAGTAAGAATGCGTTTAAAACACAGAAGACCCGCTTCTTACGAACTCATCTGCTGTGTGTTGCTTCCTTTTAGGAAGTTGCATCTATGTTTAGATTCAGCGAGGTAGAATCACGTTTCTTCTAAAAGCTGCGTTTGGACATTCCAGAGTGGATGTGAGAACAGGAGGTAAAGAGAAATACTTTGCTCTAAAACCAAAAGGAAGCTATCTAGCAGAATGGTTGTCAATGTGTGTATTCAACAGCTAGATTTAAAGTGATGTGTGTTTGCAGCAGTTCAGAAACCCTTTCTTTGGAGAATGCAGAAACAGTAATTTCCAACCCTAGAGACGCATATAAGAGTTAGCCGTAAGAATGCGTTTAAAACAAAGAAGACCCGCTTCTTACGAACTCATCTGCTGTGTGTTGGTTCCTTTTAGGAAGTTGCATCTATGTTTAGATTCAGCGAGGTAGAAACACGTTTCTTATATAAGCTACGTTTGGACATTCCAGAGTGGATGGGAGAACAGGCTGTAAAGAGAAATACCTTGCTCTAAAACCAAAACGGAGCTATCTAGTAGAATGGTTGTCAATGTGTGTATTCAACTTCCAGAGATAAACATATGTGTGATTGCAGCAGTTCAGAAACCCTTTCTTTGGAGAATGCAGAAACCGTCAATTCTAGCCCTAAAGACACATATAAGAGTTAGCAGTAAGAATGCGTTTAAAACACAGAAGACCCGCTTCTTACGAACTCATCTGCTGTGTGTTGGTTCCTTTTAGGAAGTTGCATCTATGTTTAGATTCAGCGAGGAAGAAACACGTTTCTTCTAAATGCTGCGTTTGGACATTCCAGAGTGGATGGGAGAACAGGCTGTAAAGAGAAATACCTTGCTCTAAAACCAAAAAGGAGCTATCTAGCAGAATGGTTGTCAATGTGTGTATTCAACTTCCAGAGTTAAACCGATGAGTGTTTGCAGCAGTTCAGAAACCCTTTCTTTGGAGAATGCAGAAACCATCATTTCCAGCCCTAGAGAGGCATATAAGAGTTAGCAGTAAGAATGCGTTTAAAACACAGAAGAGCCGCTTCTTAGGAACTCATCTGCTGTGTGTTGGTTCCTTTTAGGAAATTGCATCTTTGTTTAGATTCAGCGAGGTAGAAACACGTTTCTTCTAAAAGCTGCGTTTGGACATTCCAGAGTGGATGGGAGAACAGGCTGTAAAGAGAAATACCTTGCTTTAAAACCAAAACGGAGCTACCTAGCAGAATGGTTGTCAATGTGTGTATTCAACTACCAGAGTTAAACTGATGTGTGTTTTCAGCAGTTCAGAAACCCTTTCTTTGGAGAATGCAGAAACTGTCTTTTCCCGCCCTAGAGACGCTTATAAGAGTTAGCAGTAAGAATGCGTTTAAAACACAGAAGACCCGCTTCTTACGAACTCATCTGTTGTGTGTTGGTTCCTTTTAGAAAGTTCCATCTATGTTTAGATTCAGCGAGGTAGAAACACGTTTCTTCTAAAAGCTGCGTTTGGACATTCCAGAGTGGATGGGAAAACAGGCTGTAAAGAGAAATACCTTGCTCTAAAACCAAAACGGAGCTATCTAGCAGAATGGTTGTCAATGTGTTTATTCAAGTTCCAGAGTTAAACTGCTGTGTGTTTGCAGCAGTTCAGAAACCCTGTCTTTGGAGAATGCAGAAAAAGTCTTTTCCCGCCCCAGAGACGCTTATGAGAGTTAGCAGTAAGAATGCGTTTAAAACACAGACTACCCGCTTATTACGAACTCATCTGCTGTGTGTTGGCTCCTTTTAGGAAGTTACATATATGTTTACATTCAGCGAGGAAGAAACACGTTTCTTCTAAAAGCTGCGTTTGGACATTCCAGAGTGGATGGGAGAACAGGCTGTAAAGAGAAATACCTTGCTCTAAAACCAAAACGGAGCTATCTAGCAGAATGGTTGTCAATGTGTGTATTCAACTTCCAGAGCTAAACTGATGTGTGTTTGCAGCAGTTCAGAAACCCTTTCTTTGGAGAATGCAGAAACTGTCTTTTCCAGCCCTAGAGACGCTTATAAGAGTTAGTAGTAAGAATGCGTTTAAAACACAGAAGACCCGCTTCTTACGAAGTCATCTGCTGTGTGTTGGTTCCTTTTAGGAAGTTGCATCTATGTTTAGATTCAGTGAGGTAGAATCACGTTTCTTCTAAAAGCTGCGTTTGGACATTCCAGAGTGGATGGGAGAACAGGCTGTAAAGAGAAATAACTTGCTCTAAAACCAAAACGGAGCTATCTAGCAGAATGGTTGTCAATGTGTGTATTCAACTTCCAGAGATAAACATACGTGTGATTGCAGCAGTTCAGAAACCCTTTCTTTGGAGAATGCAGAAACCGTCAATTCTAACCCTAGAGAGACATATAAGATTTAGCAGTAAGAATGCGTTTAAAACACAGAAGACCCGCTTCTTACGAACTCATCTGCTGTGTGTTGGTTCCTTTTAGGAAGTTGCATCTATGTTTAGATTCAGCGAGGAAGAAACACGTTTCTTCTAAAAGCTGCGTTTGGACATTCCAGAGTGGATGGGAGAACAGGCTGTAAAGAGAAATACCTTGCTCTAAAACCAAAACGGAGCTATCTAGCAGAATGGTTGTCAATGTGTGTATTCAACTTCCAGAGTTAAACCGATGAGTGTTTGCAGCAGTTCAGAAACCCTTTCTTTGGAGAATGCAGAAACCGTCATTTCCAGCCCTAGAGAGGCATATAAGAGTTAGCAGTAAGAATGCGTTTAAAACACAGACTACCCGCTTATTACGAACTCATCTGCTGTGTGTTGGTTCCTTTTAGGAAGTTGCATCTATGTTTAGATTCAGCGAGGTAGAATCACGTTTCTTCTAAAAGCTGCGTTTGGACATTCCAGACTGGATGGGAGAACAGGCTGTAAAGAGAAATACCTTGCTCTAAAACCAAAACGGAGCTATCTAGCAGAATGGTTGTCAATGTGTCTATTCAACTTCCAGAGCTAAACTGCTGTGTGTTTGCAGCAGTTCAGAAACCCTTTCTTTGGAGAATGCAGAAACTGTCATTTCCCGCCCTAGAGACGCTTATAAGTGTTAGTAGTAAGAATGCGTTGAAAACACAGAAGACCCGCTTCTTACGAAGTCATCTGCTGTGTGTTGGTTCCTTTTAGGAAGTTGCATCTATGTTTAGATTCAGCGAGGTAGAATCACGTTTCTTCTAAAAGCTGCGTTTGGACATTCCAGAGTGGATGGGAGAACAGGCTGTAAAGAGAAATACCTTGCTCTAAAACCAAAACGGAGCTATCTAGCAGAATGGTTGTCAATGTGTGTATTCAACTTCCAGAGCTAAACTGATGTGTATTTGCAGCAGTTCAGAAACCCTTTCTTTGGAGAATGCAGAAACTGTCTTCTCCCGCCCTAGAGTCGCTTATAAGAGTTAGCAGTAAGAATGCGTTTAAAACACAGAAGACCCGCTTCTTACGAACGCATCTGCTGTGTGTTGGTTCCTGTTAGGAAGTTGCATCTATGTTTAGATTCAGCGAGGTAGAATCACGTTTCTTCTAAAAGCTGCGTTTGGACATTCCAGAGTGGATGTGAGAACAGGCTGTAAAGAGAAATACCTTGCTCTAAAACCAAAACGAAGCTATCTAGCAGAATGGTTGTCAATGTGTGTATTCAACAGCTAGAGTTAAACTGATGTGTGTTTGCAGCAGTTCAGAAACCCTTTCTTTGGAGAATGCAGAAACAGTAATTTCCAACCCTAGAGACGCCTATAAGAGTTAGCCGTAAGAATGCGTTTAAAACAAAGAAGACCCGCTTCTTACGAACTCATCTGCTGTGTGTTGGTTCCTTTTAGGAAGTTGCATCTATGTTTCGATTCAGCGAGGTAGAAACACGTTTCTTCTATAAGCTGCGTTTGGACATTCCACAGTGGATGGGAGAACAGGCTGTAAAGAGAAATACCTTGCTCTAAAACCAAAACGGAGCTATCTAGCAGAATGGTTGTCAATGTGTGTATTCAACTTCCAGAGTTAAACTGATGTGTGTTTGCAGCAGTTCAGAAACCCTTTCTTTTGAGAATGCAGAAACCGTCATTTCCAGCCCTAGAGACGCATATAAGAATTAGCAGTAAGAATGCGTTTAAAACACAGAACACCCACTTCTTACGAACTCATCTTCTGTGTGTTGGTTCCTTTTAGGAAGTTGCATCTATGTTTAGATTCAGCGAGGAAGAAACACGTTTCTTCTAAAAGCTGCGTTTGGATATTCCAGAGTGGATGGGAGAACAGGCTGTAAAGAGAAATACCTTGCTCTAAAACCAAAACGGAGCTATCTAGCAGAATGGTTGTCAATGTGTGTATTCAACTTCCAGAGCTAAACTGATGTGTGTTTACAGCAGTTCAGAAACCCTTTCTTTGGAGAATGCAGAAACTGTCTTTTCCCGCCCTAGAGACGCTTATAAGAGTTAGTAGTAAGAATGCGTTTAAAACACAGAAGACCCGCTTCTTACGAACGCATCTGCTGTGTGTTGGTTCCTTTTAGGAAGTTGCATCTATGTTTGGATTCAGCGAGGTAGAATCACGTTTCTTCTAAAAGCTGCGTTTGGACATTCCAGAGTGGATGGGAGAACAGGCTGTAAAGAGAAATACCTTGCTCTAAAACCAAAACGGAGCTATCTAGCAGAATGGTTGTCAATGTGTCTATTCAACTTCCAGAGCTAAACTGACGTGTGTTTGCAGCAGTTCAGAAACCCTTTCTTTGGAGAATGCAGAAACTGTCTTTTCCCGCCCTAGAGACGCTTATAAGAGTTAGCAGTAAGAATGCGTTTAAAACACAGAAGACCCGCTTCTTACGAAGTCATCTCCTGTGTGTTTGTTCCTTTTAGGAAGTTGCATCTATGTTTAGATTCAGCGAGGTAGAATCACGTTTCTTCTAAAACCTGCGTTTGGACATTCCAGAGTGGATGGGAGAACAGGCTGTAAAGAGAAATACCTTGCTCTAAAACCAAAACGGAGCTATCTAGCAGAATGGTTGTCAATGTGTGTATTCAACTTCCAGAGCTAAACTGATGTGTATTTGCAGCAGTTCAGAAACCCTTTCTTTGGAGAATGCAGAAACTGTCTTCTCCCGCCCTAGAGTCGCTTATAAGAGTTAGTAGTAAGAATGCGTTTAAAACACAGAAGACCCGCTTCTTACGAACTCATCTGCTGTGTGTTGCTTCCTTTTAGGAAGTTGCATCTATGTTTAGATTCAGCGACGTAGAATCACGTTTCTTCTAAAAGCTGCGTTTGGACATTCCAGAGTGGATGTGAGAACAGGCTGTGAAGAGAAATACCTTGCTCTAAAACCAAAAGGAAGCTATCTAGCAGAATGGTTGTCAATGTGTGTATTCAACAGCTAGAGTTAAACTGATGTGTGTTTGCAGCAGTTCAGAAACCCTTTCTTTGGAGAATGCAGAAACAGTAATTTCCAACCCTAGAGACGCATATAAGAGTTAGCCGTAAGAATGCGTTTAAAACAAAGAAGACCCGCTTCTTACGAACTCATCTGCTGTGTGTTGGTTCCTTTTAGGAAGTTGCATCTATGTTTAGATTCAGCGAGGTAGAAACACGTTTCTTCTATAACCTGCGTTTGGACATTCCACAGTGGATGGGAGAACAGGCTGTAAAGAGAAATACCTTGCTCTAAAACCAAAACGGAGCTATCTAGCAGAATGGTTGTCAATGTGTGTATTCAACTTCCAGAGATAAACATATGTGTGATTGCAGCAGTTCAGAAACCCTTTCTTTGGAGAATGCAAAAACCGTCAATTCTAGCCCTAGAGAGACATATAAGAGTTAGCAGTAAGAATGCGTTTAAAACACAGAAGACCCGCTTCTTACGAACTCATCTGCTGTGTGTTGGTTCCTTTTAGGAAGTTGCATCTATGTTTAGATTCAGCGAGGAAGAAACACGTTTCTTCTAAAAGCTGCGTTTGGACATTCCAGAGTGGATGGGAGAACAGGCTGTAAAGAGAAATACCTTGCTCTAAAACCAAAACGGAGCTATCTAGCAGAATGGTTGTCAATGTGTGTATTCAAGTTCCAGAGTTAAACTGCTGTGTGTTTGCAGCAGTTCAGAAACCCTGTCTTTGGAGAATGCAGAAAAAGTCTTTTCCCGCCCCAGAGACTCTTATGAGAGTTAGCAGTAAGAATGCGTTTAAAACACAGAAGACCCGCTTATTACGAACTCATCTGCTGTGTGTTGGCTCCTTTTAGGAAGTTACATATTTGTTTAGATTCAGCGAGGAAGAAACACGTTTCTTCTAAAAGCTGCGTTTGGACATTCCAGAGTGGATGGGAGAACAGGCTGTAAAGAGAAATACCTTGCTCTAAAACCACAAAGGAGCTATCTAGCAGAATGGTTGTCAATGTGTGTATTCAACTACCAGAGTTAAACTGATGTGTGTTTGCAGCAGTTCAGAAACCCTTTCTTTGGAGAATGCAGAAACTGTCATTTCCCGCCCTAGAGACGCTTATAAGAGTTAGCAGTAAGAATGCGTTTAAAACACAGAAGACCCGCTTCTTACGAACTCATCTGTTGTGTGTTGGTTCCTTTTAGAAAGTTCCATCTATGTTTAGATTCAGCGAGGTAGAAACACGTTTCTTCTAAAAGCTGCGTTTGGACATTCCAGAGTGGATGGGAAAACAGGCTGTAAAGAGAAATACCTTGCTCTAAAACCAAAACGGAGCTATCTAGCAGAATGGTTGTCAATGTGTTTATTCAAGTTCCAGAGATAAACTGCTGTGTGTTTGCAGCAGTTCAGAAACCCTGTCTTTGGATAATGCAGAAAAAGTCTTTTCCCGCCCCAGAGACGCTTATGAGAGTTAGCAGTAAGAATGCGTTTAAAACACAGAAGACCCGCTTATTACGAACTCATCTGCTGTGTGTTGGTTCCTTTTAGGAAGTTGCATCTATGTTTAGATTCAGCGAGGTAGAATCACGTTTCTTCTAAAAGCTGCGTTTGGACATTCCAGAGTGGATGGGAGAACAGGCTGTAAAGAGAAATACCTTGCTCTAAAACCAAAACGGAGCTATCTAGCAGAATGGTTGTCAATGTGTCTATTCAACTTCCAGAGCTAAACTGCTGTGTGTTTGCAGCAGTTCAGAAACCCTTTCTTTGGAGAATGCAGAAACTGTCTTTTCCCGCCCTAGAGACGCTTATAAGTGTTAGTAGTATGAATGCGTTTAAAACACAGAAGACCCGCTTCTTACGAAGTCATCTGCTGTGTGTTGGTTCCTTTTAGGAAGTTGCATCTATGTTTAGATTCAGCGAGGTAGAATCACGTTTCTTCTAAAAGCTGCGTTTGGACATTCCAGAGTGGATGGGAGAACAGGCTGTAAAGAGAAATACCTTGCTCTAAAACCAAAACGGAGCTATCTAGCAGAATGGTTGTCAATGTGTGTATTCAACTTCCAGAGCTAAACTGATGTCTATTTGCAGCAGTTCAGAAACCCTTTCTTTGGAGAATGCAGAAACTGTCTTCTCCCGCCCTAGAGTCGCTTATAAGAGTTAGCAGTAAGAATGCGTTTAAAACACAGAAGACCCGCTTCTTACGAACGCATCTGCTGCGTGTTGGTTCCTTTTAGGAAGTTGCATCTATGTTTAGATTCAGCGAGGTAGAATCACGTTTCTTCTAAAAGCTGCGTTTGGACATTCCAGAGTGGATGGGAGAACAGGCTGTAAAGAGAAATACCTTGCTCTAAAACCAAAACGGAGCTATCTAGCAGAATGGTTGTCAATGTGTCTATTCAACTTCCAGAGCTAAACTGACGTGTGTTTGCAGCAGTTCAGAAACCCTTTCTTTGGAGAATGCAGAAACTGTCTTTTCCCGCCCTAGAGACGCTTATAAGTGTTAGTAGTAAGAATGCGTTTAAAACACAGAAGACCCGCTTCTTACGAAGTCATCTGCTGTGTGTTGGTTCCTTTTAGGAAGTTGCATCTATGTTTAGATTCAGCGAGGTAGAATCACGTTTCTTCTAAAAGCTGCGTTTGGACATTCCAGAGTGGATGGGAGAACAGGCTGTAAAGAGAAATACCTTGCTCTAAAACCAAAACGGAGCTATCTAGCAGAATGGTTGTCAATGTGTGTATTCAACTTCCAGAGCTAAACTGATGTGTATTTGCAGCCGTTCAGAAACCCTTTCTTTGGAGAATGCAGAAACTGTCTTCTCCCGCCCTAGAGTCGCTTATAAGTGTTAGTAGTAAGAATGCGTTTAAAACACAGAAGACCCGCTTCTTACGAACTCATCTGCTGTGTGTTGCTTCCTTTTAGGAAGTTGCATCTATGTTTAGATTCAGCGACGTAGAATCACGTTTCTTCTAAAAGCTGCGTTTGGACATTCCAGAGTGGATGTGAGAACAGGCTGTAAAGAGAAATACCTTGCTCTAAAACCAAAAGGAAGCTATCTAGCAGAATGGTTGTCAATGTGTGTATTCAACAGCTAGATTTAAACTGATGTGTGATTGCAGCAGTTCAGAAACCCTTTCTTTGGAGAATGCAGAAACAGTAATTTCCAACCCTAGAGACACATATAAGAGTTAGCCGTAAGAATGCGTTTAAAACAAAGAAGACCCGCTTCTTACGAACTCATCTGCTGTGTGTTGGTTCCTTTTAGGAAGTTGCATCTATGTTTAGATTCAGCGAGGAAGAAACACGTTTCTTCTAAAAGCTGCGTTTGGACATTCCAGAGTGGATGGGAGAACAGGCTGTAAAGAGAAATACCTTGCTCTAAAACCAAAACGGAGCTATCTAGCAGAATGGTTGTCAATGTGTGTATTCAAGTTCCAGAGTTAAACTGCTGTGTGTTTGCAGCAGTTCAGAAACCCTTTCTTTGGAGAATGCAGAAACTGTCTTTTCCCGCCCTAGAGACGCTTATAAGAGTTAGTAGTAAGAATGCGTTTAAAACACAGAAGACCCGCTTCTTACGAAGTCATCTGCTGTGTGTTGGTTCCTTTTAGGAAGTTGCATCTATGTTTAGATTCAGCGAGGTAGAATCACGTTTCTTCTAAAAGCTGCGTTTGGACATTCCAGAGTGGATGGAAGAACAGGCTGTAAAGAGAAATACCTTGCTCTAAAACCAAAACGGAGCTATCTAGCAGAATGGTTGTCAATGTGTGTTTTCAACTTCCAGAGTTAAACCGATGAGTGTTTGCAGCAGTTCAGAAACCCTTTCTTTGGAGAATGCAGAAACCGTCATTTCCAGCCCTAGAGACGCATATAAGAGTTAGCAGTAAGAATGCGTTTAAAACACAGAAGAGCCGCTTCTTAGGAACTCATCTGCTGTGTGTTGGTTCCTTTTAGGAAATTGCATCTTTTTTTAGATTCAGCGAGGTAGAAACACGTTTCTTCTAAAAGCTGCGTTTGGACATTCCATAGTGGATGGGAGAACAGGCTGTAAAGAGAAATACCTTGCTCTAAAACCAAAAAGGAGCTATCTAGCAGAATGGTTGTCAATGTGTGTATTCAACTACCAGAGTTAAACTGATGTGTGTTTGCAGCAGTTCAGAAACCCTTTCTTTGGAGAATGCAGAAACTGTCTTCTCCCGCCCTAGAGACGCTTATAAGAGTTAGCAGTAAGAATGCGTTTAAAACACAGAAGACCCGCTTCTTACGAACTCATCTGTTGTGTGTTGGTTCCTTTTAGAAAGTTCCATCTATGTTTAGATTCAGCGAGGTAGAAACACGTTTCTTCTAAAAGCTGCGTTTGGACATTCCAGAGTGGATGGGAAAACAGGCTGTAAAGAGAAATACCTTGCTCTAAAACCAAAACGGAGCTATCTAGCAGAATGGTTGTCAATGTGTTTATTCAAGTTCCAGAGATAAACTGCTGTGTGTTTGCAGCAGTTCAGAAACCCTGTCTTTGGATAATGCAGAAAAAGTCTTTTCCCGCCCCAGAGACTCTTATGAGAGTTAGCAGTAAGAATGCGTTTAAAACACAGAAGACCCGCTTATTACGAACTCATCTGCTGTGTGTTGGTTTCCTTTAGGAAGTTGCATCTATGTTTAGATTCAGCGAGGTAGAATCACGTTTCTTCTAAAAGCTGCGTTTGGACATTCCAGAGTGGATGGGAGAACAGGCTGTAAAGAGAAATACCTTGCTCTAAAACCAAAACGGAGCTATCTAGCAGAATGGTTGTCAATGTGTCTATTCAACTTCCAGAGCTAAACTGATGTGTGTTTGCAGCAGTTCAGAAACCCTTTCTTTGGAGAATGCAGAAACTGTCTTTTCCCGCCCTAGAGACGCTTATAAGTGTTAGTAGTAAGAATGCGTTTAAAACACAGAAGACCCGCTTCTTACGAAGTCATCTGCTGTGTGTTGGTTCCTTTTAGGAAGTTGCATCTATGTTTAGATTCAGCGAGGTAGAATCACGTTTCTTCTAAAAGCTGCGTTTGGACATTCCAGAGTGGATGGGAGAACAGGCTGTAAAGAGAAATACCTTGCTCTAAAACCAAAACGGAGCTATCTAGCAGAATGGTTGTCAATGTGTGTATTCAACTTCCAGAGCTAAACTGATGTGTATTTGCAGCAGTTCAGAAACCCTTTCTTTGGAGAATGCAGAAACTGTCTTCTCCCGCCCTAGAGTCGCTTATAAGAGTTAGCAGTAAGAATGCGTTTAAAACACAGAAGACCCGCTTCTTACGAACGCATCTGCTGTGTGTTGGTTCCTTTTAGGAAGTTGCATCTATGTTTAGATTCAGCGAGGTAGAATCACGTTTCTTCTCAAAGCTGCGTTTGGACATTCCAGAGTGGATGTGAGAACAGGCTGTAAAGAGAAATACCTTGCTCTAAAACCAAAACGAAGCTATCTAGCAGAATGGTTGTCAATGTGTGTATTCAACAGCTAGAGTTAAACTGATGTGGGTTTGCAGCAGTTCAGAAACCCTTTCTTTGGAGAATGCAGAAACAGTAATTTCCAACCCTAGAGACGCATATAAGAGTTAGCCGTAAGAATGCGTTTAAAACAAAGAAGACCAGCTTCTTACGAACTCATCTGCTGTGTGTTGGTTCCTTTTAGGAAGTTGCATCTATGTTTCGATTCAGCGAGGTAGAAACACGTTTCTTCAATAAGCTGCGTTTGGACATTCCACAGTGGATGGGAGAACAGGCTGTAAAGAGAAATACCTTGCTCTAAAACCAAAACGGAGCTATCTAGCAGAATGGTTGTCAATGTGTGTATTCAACTTCCAGAGCTAAACTGATGTGTATTTGCAGCAGTTCAGAAACCCTTTCTTTGGAGAATGCAGAAACTGTCTTCTCCCGCCCTAGAGTCGCTTATAAGAGTTAGCAGTAAGAATGCGTTTAAAACACAGAAGACCCGCTTCTTACGAACGCATCTGCTGTGTGTTGGTTCCTTTTAGGAAGTTGCATCTATGTTTAGATTCAGCGAGGTAGAATCACGTTTCTTCTAAAAGCTGCGTTTGGACATTCCAGAGTGGATGTGAGAACAGGCTGTAAAGAGAAATACCTTGCTCTAAAACCAAAACGAAGCTATCTAGCAGAATGGTTGTCAATGTGTGTATTCAACAGCTAGAGTTAAACTGATGTGTGTTTGCAGCAGTTCAGAAACCCTTTCTTTGGAGAATGCAGAAACAGTAATTTCCAACCCTAGAGACGCATATAAGAGTTAGCCGTAAGAATGCGTTTAAAACAAAGAAGACCCGCTTCTTACGAACTCATCTGCTGTGTGTTGGTTCCTTTTAGGAAGTTGCATCTATGTTTCGATTCAGCGAGGTAGAAACACGTTTCTTCAATAAGCTGCGTTTGGACATTCCACAGTGGATGGGAGAACAGGCTGTAAAGAGAAATACCTTGCTCTAAAACCAAAACGGAGCTATCTAGCAGAATGGTTGTCAATGTGTGTATTCAACTTCCAGAGTTAAACTGATGTGTGTTTGCAGCAGTTCAGAAACCCTTTCTTTTGAGAATGCAGAAACCGTCATTTCCAGCCCTAGAGACGCATATAAGAATTAGCAGTAAGAATGCGTTTAAAACACAGAACACCCGCTTCTTACGAACTCATCTTCTGTGTGTTGGTTCCTTTTAGGAAGTTGCATCTATGTTTAGATTCAGCGAGGTAGAATCACGTTTCTTCTAAAAGCTGCGTTTGGACATTCCAGAGTGGATGGGAGAACAGGCTGTAAAGAGAAATACCTTGCTCTAAAACCAAAACGGAGCTATCTAGCAGAATGGTTGTCAATGTGTCTATTCAACTTCCAGAGCTAAACTGACGTGTGTTTGCAGCAGTTCAGAAACCCTTTCTTTGGAGAATATAGAAACTGTCTTTTCCCGCCCTAGAGACGCTTATAAGTGTTAGTAGTAAGAATGCGTTTAAAACACAGAAGACCCGCTTCTTACGAAGTCATCTGCTGTGTGTTGGTTCCTTTTAGGAAGTTGCATCTATGTTTAGATTCAGCGAGGTAGAATCACGTTTCTTCTAAAAGCTGCGTTTGGACATTCCAGAGTGGATGGGAGAACAGGCTGTAAAGAGAAATACCTTGCTCTAAAACCAAAACGGAGCTATCTAGCAGAATGGTTGTCAATGTGTGTTTTCAACTTCCAGAGTTAAACTGATGAGTGTTTGCAGCAGTTCAGAAACCCTTTCTTTGGAGAATGCAGAAACCGTCATTTCCAGCCCTAGAGACGCATATAAGAGTTAGCAGTAAGAATGCGTTTAAAACACAGAAGAGCCGCTTCTTAGGAACTCATCTGCTGTGTGTTGGTTCCTTTTAGGAAATTGCATCTTTTTTTAGATTCAGCGAGGTAGAAACACGTTTCTTCTAAAAGCTGCGTTTGGACATTCCATAGTGGATGGGAGAACAGGCTGTAAAGAGAAATTCCTTGCTCTAAAACCAAAAAGGAGCTATCTAGCAGAATGGTTGTCAATGTGTGTATTCAACTACCAGAGTTAAACTGATGTGTGTTTGCAGCAGTTCAGAAACCCTTTCTTTGGAGAATGCAGAAACTGTCTTCTCCCGCCCTAGAGACGCTTATAAGAGTTAGCAGTAAGAATGCGTTTAAAACACAGAAGACCCGCTTCTTACGAACTCATCTGTTGTGTGTTGGTTCCTTTTAGAAAGTTCCATCTATGTTTAGATTCAGCGAGGTAGAAACACGTTTCTTCTAAAAGCTGCGTTTGGACATTTCAGAGTGGATGGGAAAACAGGCTGTAAAGAGAAATACCTTGCTCTAAAACCAAAACGGAGCTATCTAGCAGAATGGTTGTCAATGTGTTTATTCAAGTTCCAGAGATAAACTGCTGTGTGTTTGCAGCAGTTCAGAAACCCTGTCTTTGGATAATGCAGAAAAAGTCTTTTCCCGCCCCAGAGACTCTTATGAGAGTTAGCAGTAAGAATGCGTTTAAAACACAGAAGACCCGCTTATTACGAACTCATCTGCTGTGTGTTGGTTTCCTTTAGGAAGTTGCATCTATGTTTAGATTCAGCGAGGTAGAATCACGTTTCTTCTAAAAGCTGCGTTTGGACATTCCAGAGTGGATGGGAGAACAGGCTGTAAAGAGAAATACCTTGCTCTAAAACCAAAACGGAGCTATCTAGCAGAATGGTTGTCAATGTGTCTATTCAACTTCCAGAGCTAAACTGATGTGTGTTTGCAGCAGTTCAGAAACCCTTTCTTTGGAGAATGCAGAAACTGTCTTTTCCCGCCCTAGAGACGCTTATAAGTGTTAGTAGTAAGAATGCGTTTAAAACACAGAAGACCCGCTTCTTACGAAGTCATCTGCTGTGTGTTGGTTCCTTTTAGGAAGTTGCATCTATGTTTAGATTCAGCGAGGTAGAATCACGTTTCTTCTCAAAGCTGCGTTTGGACATTCCAGAGTGGATGTGAGAACAGGCTGTAAAGAGAAATACCTTGCTCTAAAACCAAAACGAAGCTATCTAGCAGAATGGTTGTCAATGTGTGTATTCAACAGCTAGAGTTAAACTGATGTGTGTTTGCAGCAGTTCAGAAACCCTTTCTTTGGAGAATGCAGAAACAGTAATTTCCAACCCTAGAGACGCATATAAGAGTTAGCCGTAAGAATGCGTTTAAAACAAAGAAGACCAGCTTCTTACGAACTCATCTGCTGTGTGTTGGTTCCTTTTAGGAAGTTGCATCTATGTTTCGATTCAGCGAGGTAGAAACACGTTTCTTCAATAAGCTGCGTTTGGACATTCCACAGTGGATGGGAGAACAGGCTGTAAAGAGAAATACCTTGCTCTAAAACCAAAACGGAGCTATCTAGCAGAATGGTTGTCAATGTGTGTATTCAACTTCCAGAGTTAAACTGATGTGTGTTTGCAGCAGTTCAGAAACCCTTTCTTTTGAGAATGCAGAAACCGTCATTTCCAGCCCTAGAGACGCATATAAGAATTAGCAGTAAGAATGCGTTTAAAACACAGAACACCCGCTTCTTACGAACTCATCTGCTGTGTGTTGGTTCCTTTTAGGAAGTTGCATCTATGTTTAGATTCAGCGAGGTAGAATCACGTTTCTTCTAAAAGCTGCGTTTGGACATTCCAGAGTGGATGGGAGAACAGGCTGTAAAGAGAAATACCTTGCTCTAAAACCAAAACGGAGCTATCTAGCAGAATGGTTGTCAATGTGTCTATTCAACTTCCAGAGCTAAACTGCTGTGTGTTTGCAGCAGTTCAGAAACCCTTTCTTTGGAGAATGCAGAAACTGTCATTTCCCGCCCTAGAGACGCTTATAAGTGTTAGTAGTAAGAATGCGTTTAAAACACAGAAGACCCGCTTCTTACGAAGTCATCTGCTGTGTGTTGGTTCCTTTTAGGAAGTTGCATCTATGTTTAGATTCAGCGAGGTAGAATCACGTTTCTTCTAAAAGCTGCGTTTGGACATTCCAGAGTGGATGGGAGAACAGGCTGTAAAGAGAAATACCTTGCTCTAAAACCAAAACGGAGCTATCTAGCAGAATGGTTGTCAACGTGTGTATTCAACTTCCAGAGCTAAACTGATGTGTATTTGCAGCAGTTCAGAAACCCTTTCTTTGGAGAATGCAGAAACTGTCTTCTCCCGCCCTAGAGTCGCTTATAAGAGTTAGTAGTAAGAATGCGTTTAAAACACAGAAGACCCGCTTCTTACGAACTCAAATGCTGTGTGTTGCTTCCTTTTAGGAAGTTGCATCTATGTTTAGATTCAGCGACGTAGAATCACGTTTCTTCTAAAAGCTGCGTTTGGACATTCCAGAGTGGATGTGAGAACAGGCTGTAAAGGGAAATACCTTGCTCTAAAACCAAAAGGAAGCTATCTAGCAGAATGGTTGTCAATGTGTGTATTCAACAGCTAGAGTTAAACTGATGTGTGTTTGCAGCAGTTCAGAAACCCTTTCTTTGGAGAATGCAGAAACTGTCTTTTCCCGCCCTAGAGACGCTTATAAGTGTTAGTAGTAAGAATGCGTTTAAAACACAGAAGACCCGCTTCTTACGAAGTCATCTGCTGTGTGTTGGTTCCTTTTAGGAAGTTGCATCTATGTTTAGATTCAGCGAGGTAGAATCACGTTTCTTCTAAAAGCTGCGTTTGGACATTCCAGAGTGGATGGGAGAACAGGCTGTAAAGAGAAATACTTTGCTCTAAAACCAAAACGGAGCTATCTAGCAGAATGGTTGTCAATGTGTGTATTCAACTTCCAGAGCTAAACTGATGTGTATTTGCAGCAGTTCAGAAACCCTTTCTTTGGAGAATGCAGAAACTGTCTTCTCCCGCCCTAGAGTCGCTTATAAGAGTTAGCAGTAAGAATGCGTTTAAAACACAGAAGACCCGCTTCTTACGAACGCATCTGCTGTGTGTTGGTTCCTTTTAGGAAGTTGCATCTATGTTTAGATTCAGCGAGGTAGAATCACGTTTCTTCTAAAAGCTGCGTTTGGACATTCCAGAGTGGATGGGAGAACAGGCTGTAAAGAGAAATACCTTGCTCTAAAACCAAAACGGAGCTATCTAGCAGAATGGTTGTCAATGTGTCTATTCAACTTCCAGAGCTAAACTGACGTGTGTTTGCAGCAGTTCAGAAACCCTTTCTTTGGAGAATGCAGAAACTGTCTTCTCCCGCCCTAGAGTCGCTTATAAGAGTTAGTAGTAAGAATGCGTTTAGAACACAGAAGACCCGCTTCTTACGAACTCATCTGCTGTGTGTTGCTTCCTTTTAGGAAGTTGCATCTATGTTTAGATTCAGCGACGTAGAATCACGTTTCTTCTAAAAGCTGCGTTTGGACATTCCAGAGTGGATGTGAGAACAGGCTGTAAAGAGAAATACCTTGCTCTAAAACCAAAAGGAAGCTATCTAGCAGAATGGTTGTCAATGTGTGTATTCAACAGCTAGAGTTAAACTGATGTGTGTTTGCAGCAGTTCAGAAACCCTTTCTTTGGAGAATGCAGAAACAGTAATTTCCAACCCTAGAGACGCATATAAGAGTTAGCCGTAAGAATGCGTTTAAAACAAAGAAGACCCGCTTCTTACGAACTCATCTGCTGTGTGTTGGTTCCTTTTAGGAAGTTGCATCTATGTTTAGATTCAGCGAGGTAGAAACACGTTTCTTATATAAGCTGCGTTTCGACATTCCACAGTGGATGGGAGAACAGGCTGTAAAGAGAAATAGCTTGCTCTAAAACCAAAACGGAGCTATCTAGCAGAATGGTTGTCAATGTGTGTATTCAACTTCCAGAGATAAACATACGTGTGATTGCAGCAGTTCAGAAACCCTTTCTTTGGAGAATGCAGAAACCGTCAATTCTAGCCCTAGAGAGACATATAAGAGTTAGCAGTAAGAATGCGTTTAAAACACAGAAGACCCGCTTCTTACGAACTCATCTGCTGTGTGTTGGTTCCTTTTAGGAAGTTGCATCTATGTTTAGATTCAGCGAGGAAGAAACACGTTTCTTCTAAAAGCTGCGTTTGGACATTCCAGAGTGGATGGGAGAACAGGCTGTAAAGAGAAATACCTTGCTCTAAAACCAAAACGGAGCTATCTAGCAGAATGGTTGTCAATGTGTGTATCCAAGTTCCAGAGTTAAACTGCTGTGTGTTTGCAGCAGTTCAGAAACCCTTTCTTTGGAGAATGCAGAAAAAGTCTTTTCCCGCCCCAGAGACGTTTATGAGAGTTAGCAGTAAGAATGCGTTTAAAACACAGAAGACCCGCTTATTGCGAACTCATCTGCTGTGTGTTGGCTCCTTTTAGGAAGTTATATATATGTTTAGAATCAGCGAGGAAGAAACACGTTTCTTCTAAAAGCTGCGTTTGGACATTCCAGAGTGGATGGGAGAACAGGCTGTAAAGAGAAATACCTTGCTCTAAAACCAAAACGGAGCTATCTAGCAGAATGGTTGTCAATGTGTCTATTCAACTTCCAGAGCTAAACTGATGTGTGTTTGCAGCAGTTCAGAAACCCTTTCTTTGGAGAATGCAGAAACAGTCTTTTCCCGCCCTAGAGACGCTTATAAGAGTTAGCAGTAAGAATGCGTTTAAAACACAGAAGACCCGCTTCTTACGAAGTCATCTGCTGTGTGTTGGTTCCTTTTAGGAAGTTGCATCTATGTTTACATTCAGCGAGGTAGAAACACGTTTCTTCTAAAAGCTGCGTTTGGACATTCCAGAGTGGATGGGAGAACAGGCTGTAAAGAGAAATACCTTGCTCTAAAACCAAAACGGAGCTATCTAGCAGAATGGTTGTCAATGTGTGTATTCAACAGCTAGAGTTAAACGAATGTGTGTTTGCAGCAGTTCAGAAACCCTTTCTTTGGAGAATGCAGAAACTGTCTTTTCCCTCCCTAGAGACGCTTATAAGAGTTAGCAGTAAGAATGCGTTTAAAACACAGAAGACCCGCTTCTTACGAACTCATTTGTTGTGTGTTGGTTCCTTTTAGAAAATTCCATCTATGTTTAGATTCAGCGAGGTAGAAACACGTTTTTTCTAAAAGCTGCGTTTGGACATTCCAGAGTGGATGGGAAAACAGGCTGTAAAGAGAAATACGTTGCTCTAAAACCAAAACGGAGCTATCTAGCAGAATGGTTGTCAATGCGTTTATTCAAGTTCCAGAGTTAAACTGCTGTGTGTTTGCAGCAGTTCAGAAACCCTTTCTTTGGAGAATGCAGGAAAAGTTTTTCCCGCCCCAGAGACGCTTAGGAGAGTTAGCAGTAAGAATGCGTTTAAAACACAGAAGACCCGCTTATTACGAACTCATCTGCTGTGTGTTGGCTCCTTTTAGGAAGTTACATATATGTTTAGATTCAGCGAGGAAGAAACACGTTTCTTCTAAAAGCTGCGTTTGGACATTCCAGAGTGGATGGGAGAACAGGCTGTAAAGAGAAATACCTTGCTCTAAAACCAAAACGGAGCTATCTAGCAGAATGGTTGTCAATGTGTGTATTCAACTTCCAGAGCTAAACTGATGTGTATTTGCAGCAGTTCAGAAACCCTTTCTTTGGAGAATGCAGAAACCGTCTTTTCCCGCCCTAGAGACGCCTATAAGTGTTAGTAGTAAGAATGCGTTTAAAACACAGAAGACCCGCTTCTTACGAACTCATCTGCTGTGTGTTGGTTCCTTTTAGGAAGTTGCATCTATGTTTAGATTCAGCGAGGTAGAATCACGTTTCTTCTAAAAGCTGCGTTTGGACATTCCAGAGTGGATGGGAGAACAGGCTGTAAAGAGAAATACCTTGCTCTAAAACCAAAACGGAGCTATCTAGCAGAATGGTTGTCAATGTGTGTATTCAATTACCAGAGTTAAACTGATGTGTGTTTGCAGCAGTTCAGAAACCCTTTCTTTGGAGAATGCAGAAACTGTCTTTTCCCGCCCTAGAGACGCTTATAAGAGTTAGCAGTAAGAATGCGTTTAAAACACAGAAGACCCGCTTCTTACGAACTCATCTGTTGTGTGTTGGTTCCTTTTAGAAAGTTCCATCTATGTTTAGATTCAGCGAGGTAGAAACACGTTTCTTCTAAAAGCTGCGTTTGGACATTCCATAGTGGATGGGAAAACAGTCTGTAAAGAGAAATACGTTGCTCTAAAACCAAAACGGAGCTATCTAGCAGAATGGTTGCCAATGTGTTTATTCATCTTCCAGAGTTAAACTGATGTGTGTTTGCAGCAGTTCAGAAACCCTTTCTTTGGAGAATGCAGAAACCGTCATTTCCAGCCCTAGAGACGCATATAAGAGTTAGCAGTAAGAATGCGTTTAAAACACAGAACACCCGCTTCTTACGAACTCATCTTCTGTGTGTTGGTTCCTTTTAGGAAGTTGCATCTATGTTTAGATTCAGCGAGGAAGAAACACGTTTCTTCTAAAAGCTGCGTTTGGATATTCCAGAGTGGATGGGAGAACAGGCTGTAAAGAGAAATACCTTGCTCTAAAACCAAAAAGGAGCTATCTAGCAGAATGGTTTTCAATGTGTGTATTCAACTTCCAGAAATAAACATATGTGTGTTTGCAGCAGTTCAGAAACCCTTTCTTTGGAGAATGCAGAAACCATCATTTCTAGCCCTAGAGACGCATATAAGAGTTAGCAGTAAGAATGCGTTTAAAACACAGAAGAGCCGCTTCTAAGGAACTCATCTGCTGTGTGTTGGTTCCTTTTAGGAAATTGCATCTTTGTTTAGATTCAGCGAGGTAGAAACACGTTTCTTCTAAAAGCTGCGTTTGGACATTCCAGAGTGGATGGGAGAACAGGCTGTAAAGAGAAATACCTTGCTCTAAAACCAAAACGGAGCTATCTAGCAGAATGGTTGTCAATGTGTGTATTCAACTTCCAGAGCTAAACTGATGTGTGTTTGCAGCAGTTCAGAAACCCTTTCTTTGGAGAATGCAGAAACTGTCTTTTCCCGCCCTAGAGACGCTTATAAGAGTTAGCAGTAAGAATGCGTTTAAAACACAGAAGACCCGCTTCTTACGAACTCATCTGCTGTGTGTTGGTTCCTTTTAGGAAGTTGCATCTATGTTTAGATTCAGCGAGGTAGAATCACGTTTCATCTAAAAGCTGCGTTTGGACATTCCAGAGTGGATGGGAGAACAGGCTGTAAAGAGAAATACCTTGCTCTAAAACCAAAACGGAGCTATGTAGCAGAATGGTTGTCAATGTGTCTATTCAACTTCCAGAGCTAAACTGATGTGTATTTGCAGCAGTTCAGAAACCCTTTCTTTGGAGAATGCAGAAACTGTCTTCTCCCGCCCTAGAGTCGCTTATAAGTGTTAGTAGTAAGAATGCGTTTAAAACACAGAAGACCCGCTTCTTACGAACTCATCTGCTGTGTGTTGGTTCCTTTTAAGAAGTTGCATCTATGTTTAGATTCAGCGAGGTAGAAACACGTTTCTTCTATAAGCTGCATTTGGACATTCCACAGTGGATGGGAGAACAGGCTGTAAATAGAAATACCTTGCTCTAAAACCAAAACGGAGCTATCTAGCAGAATGGTTGTCAATGTGTGTATTCAACTTCCAGAGTTAAACTGATGTGTGTTTGCAGCAGTTCAGAAACCCTTTCGTTGGAGAATGCAGAAACCGTCATTTCCAGCCCTAGAGACGCATATAAGAGTTAGCAGTAAGAATGCGTTTAAAACACAGAACACCCGCTTCTTACGAACTCATCTGCTGTGTGTTGGTTCGTTTTAGGAAGTTGCATCTATGTTTAGATTCAGCGAGGAAGAAACACGTTTCTTCTAAAAGCTGCGTTTGGATATTCCAGAGTGGATGGGAGAACAGGCTGTAAAGAGAAATACCTTGCTCTAAAACCAAAACGGAGCTATCTAGCAAAATGGTTGTCAATGTGTGTATTCAACTTCCAGATATAAACATATGTGTGATTGCAGCAGTTCAGAAACCCTTTCTTTGGAGAATGCAGAAACCGTCATTTCTAGCCCTAGAGACGCATATAAGAGTTAGCCGTAAGAATGCGTTTAAAACAAAGAAGTCTTGCTTCTTACGAACTCATCTGCTATGTGTTGGTTCCTTTTAGGAAGTTGCATCTATGTTTAGATTCAGCGAGGTAGAAACACGTTTCTTCTATAAGCTGCGTTTGGACATTCCAGAGTGGATGGGAGAACAGGCTGTAAAGAGAAATACCTTGCTCTAAAACCAAAACGGAGCTATCTAGCAGAATGGTTGTCAATGTGTGTATTCAGGTTCCAGAGTTAAACTGATGTGTGTTTGCAGCAGTTCAGAAACCCTTTCTTTGGAGAATGCAGAAACAGTCTTTTCCCGCCCTAGAGACGCTTATAAGAGTTAGCAGTAAGAATGCGTTTAAAACACAGAAGACCCGCTTCTTACGAAGTCATCTGCTGTGTGTTGGTTCCTTTTAGGAAGTTGCATCTATGTTTACATTCAGCGAGGTAGAAACACGTTTCTTCTAAAAGCTGCGTTTGGACATTCCAGAGTGGATGGGAAAACAGTCTGTAAAGAGAAATACGTTGCTCTAAAACCAAAACGGAGCTATCTAGCAGAATGGTTGCCAATGTGTTTATTCATCTTCCAGAGTTAAACTGATGTGTGTTTGCAGCAGTTCAGAAACCCTTTCTTTGGAGAATGCAGAAACCGTCATTTCCAGCCCTAGAGACGCATATAAGAGTTAGCAGTAAGAATGCGTTTAAAACACAGAACACCCGCTTCTTACGAACTCATCTTCTGTGTGTTGGTTCCTTTTAGGAAGTTGCATCTATGTTTAGATTCAGCGAGGAAGAAACACGTTTCTTCTAAAAGCTGCGTTTGGATATTCCAGAGTGGATGGGAGAACAGGCTGTAAAGAGAAATACCTTGCTCTAAAACCAAAACGGAGCTATCTAGCAGAATGGTTGTCAATGTGCGTATTCAACTTAAAGAGTTAAACTGATGTGTGTTTGCAGCAGTTCAGAAACCCTTTCTTTGGAGAATGCAGAAACTGTCTTTTCCCGCCCTAGAGACGCTTATAAGAGTTAGCAGTAAGAATGCGTTTAAAACACAGAAGACCCGCTTCTTACGAACTCATCTGTTGTGTGTTGGTTCCTTTTAGAAAATTCCATCTATGTTTAGATTCAGCGAGGTAGAAACACGTTTCTTCTAAAAGCTGCGTTTGGACATTCCAGAGTGGATGGGAAAACAGGCTGTAAAGAGAAATACGTTGCTCTAAAACCAAAACGGAGCTATCTAGCAGAATGGTTGTCAATGCGTTTATTCAAGTTCCAGAGTTAAACTGCTGTGTGTTTGCAGCAGTTCAGAAACCCTTTCTTTGGAGAATGCAGAAAAAGTTTTTCCCGCCCCAGAGACGCTTAGGAGAGTTAGCAGTAAGAATGCGTTTAAAACACAGAAGACCCGCTTATTACGAACTCATCTGCTGTGTGTTTGCTCCTTTTAGGAAGTTACATATATGTTTAGATTCAGCGAGGAAGAAACACGTTTCTTCTAAAAGCTGCGTTTGGACATTCCAGAGTGGATGGGAGAACAGGCTGTAAAGAGAAATACCTTGCTCTAAAACCAAAACGGAGCTATCTAGCAGAATGGTTGTCAATGTGTGTATTCAACTTCCAGAGATAAACTGATGTGTGTTTGCAGAAGTTCAGAAACCCTTTCTTTGGAGAATGCAGAAACCCTCTTTTCCCGCCCTAGAGACGCTTATAAGAGTTACTAGTAAGAATGCGTTTAAAACACAGAAGACCCGCTTCTTACGAACTCATCTGCTGTGTGTTGGTTCCTTTTAGGAAGTTGCATCTATGTTTAGATTCAGCGAGGTAGAATCACGTTTCTTCTAAAAGCTGCGTTTGGACATTCCAGAGTGGATGGGAGAACAGGCTGTAAAGAGAAATACCTTGCTCTAAAACCAAAACGGAGCTATCTAGCAGAATGGTTTTCAATGTGTCTATTCAACTTCCAGAGCTAAACTGATGTGTATTTGCAGCAGTTCAGAAACCCTTTCTTTGGAGAATGCAGTAACTGTCTTTTCCCGCCCTAGAGACGCTTATAAGTGTTAGTAGTAAGAATGCTTTTAAAACACAGAAGACCCGCTTCTTACGAAGTCATCTGCTGTGTGTTGGTTCCTTTTAGGAAGTTGCATCTATGTTTAGATTCAGCGAGGTAGAATCACGTTTCTTCTAAGAGCTGCGTTTGGACATTGCAGAGTGGATGGGAGAACAGGCTGTAAAGAGAAATACCTTGCTCTAAAACCAAAACGGAGCTATCTAGCAGAATGGTTGTCAATGTGTGTATTCAACAGCTAGAGTTAAACTGATGTGTGTTTGCAGCAGTTCAGAAACCCTTTCTTTGGAGAATGCAGAAACAGTAATTTCCAACCCTACAGACGCATATAAGAGTTAGCCGTAAGAATGCGTTTAAAACAAAGAAGACCCGCTTCTTACGAACTCATCTGCTGTGTGTTGGTTCCTTTTAGGAAGTTGCATCTATGTTTAGATTCAGCGAGGTAGAAACACGTTTCTTCTATAAGCTGCGTTTGGACATTCCACAGTGGATGGGAGAACAGGCTGTAAAGAGAAATACCTTGCTCTAAAACCAAAACGGAGCTATCTAGCAGAATGGTTGTCAATGTGTGTATTCAACTTCCAGAGTTAAACTGATGTGTGTTTGCAGCAGTTCAGAAACCCTTTCTTTGGAGAATGCAGAAACCGTCATTTCCAGCCCTAGAGACGCATATAAGAGTTAGCCGTAAGAATGCGTTTAAAACACAGAACACCCGCTTCTTACGAACTCATCTTCTGTGTGTTGGTTCCTTTTAGGAAGTTGCATCTATGTTTAGATTCAGCGAGGAAGAAACACGTTTCTTCTAAAAGCTGCGTTTCGATATTCCAGAGTGGATGGGAGAACAGGCTGTAAAGAGAAATACCTTGCTCTAAAACCAAAACGGAGCTATCTAGCAGAATGGTTTTCAATGTGTGTATTCAACTTCCAGAATTAAACATATGTGTGTTTGCAGCAGTTCAGAAACCCTTTCTTTGGAGAATGCAGAAACCATCATTTCTAGCCCTAGAGACGCATATAAGGGTTAGCAGTAAGAATGCGTTTAAAACACAGAAGAGCCGCTTCTAAGGAACTCATCTGCTGTGTGTTGGTTCCTTTTAGGAAATTGCATCTTTGTTTAGATTCAGCGAGGTAGAAACACGTTTCTTCTAAAAGCTGCGTTTGGACATTCCAGACTGGATGGGAGAACAGGCTGTAAAGAGAAATACCTTGCTCTAAAACCAAAACGGAGCTATCTAGCAGAATGGTTGTCAATGTGTGTATTCAACTTCCAGAGCTAAACTGATGTGTCTTTGCAGCAGTTCAGAAACCCTTTCTTTGGAGAATGCAGAAACTGTCTTCTCCCGCCCTAGAGTCGCTTATAAGAGTTAGTAGTAAGAATGCGTTTAATACACAGAAGACCCGCTTCTTACGAACTCATCTGCTGTGTGTTGGTTCCTTTTAGGAAGTTGCATCTATGTTTAGATTCAGCGAGGTAGAATCACGTTTCTTCTAAAAGCTGCGTTTGGACATTCCAGAGTGGATGGGAGAACAGGCTGTAAAGAGAAATACCTTGCTCTAAAACCAAAACGGAGCTATCTAGCAGAATGGTTGTCAATGTGTGTATTCAACTTCCAGAGCTAAACTGATGTGTGTTTGCAGCAGTTCAGAAACCCTTTCTTTGGAGAATGCAGAAACAGTAATTTCCAACTCTAGAGACGCATATAGGAGTTAGCCGTAAGAATGCGTTTAAAACACAGAACAACCGCTTCTTACGAACTCATCTGCTGTGTGTTGGTTCCTTTTACGAAGTTGCATCTATGTTTAGATTCAGCGAGGTAGAAACACGTTCCTTCTATAAGCTGCGTTTGGACATTCCAGAGTGGATGGGAGAACAGGCTGTAAATAGAAATACCTTGCTCTAAAACCAAAACGGAGCTATCTAGCAGAATGGTTGTCAATGTGTGTATTCAACTTCCAGAGTTAAACTGATGTGTGTTTGCAGCAGTTCAGAAACCCTTTCGTTGGAGAATGCAGAAACCGTCATTTCCAGCCCTAGAGACGCATATAAGAGTTAGCAGTAAGAATGCGTTTAAAACACAGAACACTCGCTTCTTACGAACTCATCTGCTGTGTGTTGGTTCCTTTTAGGAAGTTGCATCTATGTTTAGATTCAGCGAGGAAGAAACACGTTTCTTCTAAAAGCTGCGTTTGGATATTCCAGAGTGGATGGGAGAACAGGCTGTAAAGAGAAATACCTTGCTCTAAAACCAAAACGGAGCTATCTAGCAAAATGGTTGTCAATGTGTGTATTCAACTTCCAGATATAAACATATGTGTGATTGCAGCAGTTCAGAAACCCTTTCTTTGGAGAATGCAGAAACCGTCATTTCTAGCCCTAGGGACGCATATAAGAGTTAGCCGTAAGAATGCGTTTAAAACAAAGAAGTCCCGCTTCTTACGAACTCATCTGCTGTGTGTTGGTTCCTTTTAGGAAGTTGCATCTATGTTTACATTCAGCGAGGTAGAATCACGTTTCTTCTAAAAGCTGCGTTTGGACATTCCAGAGTGGATGGGAGAACAGGCTGTAAAGAGAAATACCTTGCTCTAAAACCAAAACGGAGCTATCTAGCAGAATGGTTGTCAATGTGTCTATTCAACTTCCAGAGCTAAACTGATGTGTGTTTGCAGCAGTTCAGAAACCCTTTCTTTGGAGAATGCAGAAACAGTCTTTTCCCGCCCTAGAGACGCTTATAAGAGTTAGCAGTAAGAATGCGTTTAAAACACAGAAGACCCGCTTCTTACGAAGTCATCTGCTGTGTGTTGGTTCCTTTTAGGAAGTTGCATCTATGTTTACATTCAGCGAGGTAGAAACACGTTTCTTCTAAAAGCTGCGTTTGGACATTCCAGAGTGGATGGGAGAACAGGCTGTAAAGAGAAATACCTTGCTCTAAAACCAAAACGGAGCTATCTAGCACAATGGTTGTCAATGTGTGTATTCAACAGCTAGAGTTAAACGAATGTGTGTTTGCAGCAGTTCAGAAACCCTTTCTTTGGAGAATGCAGAAACTGTCTTTTCCCTCCCTAGAGACGCTTATAAGAGTTAGCAGTAAGAATGCGTTTAAAACACAGAAGACCCGCTTCTTACGAACTCATTTGTTGTGTGTTGGTTCCTTTTAGAAAATTCCATCTATGTTTAGATTCAGCGAGGTAGAAACACGTTTTTTCTAAAAGCTGCGTTTGGACATTCCAGAGTGGATGGGAAAACAGGCTGTAAAGAGAAATACGTTGCTCTAAAACCAAAACGGAGCTATCTAGCAGAATGGTTGTCAATGCGTTTATTCAAGTTCCAGAGTTAAACTGCTGTGTGTTTGCAGCAGTTCAGAAACCCTTTCTTTGGAGAATGCAGGAAAAGTTTTTCCCGCCCCAGAGACGCTTAGGAGAGTTAGCAGTAAGAATGCGTTTAAAACACAGAAGACCCGCTTATTACGAACTCATCTGCTGTGTGTTGGCTCCTTTTAGGAAGTTACATATATGTTTAGATTCAGCGAGGAAGAAACACGTTTCTTCTAAAAGCTGCGTTTGGACATTCCAGAGTGGATGGGAGAACAGGCTGTAAAGAGAAATACCTTGCTCTAAAACCAAAACGGAGCTATCTAGCAGAATGGTTGTCAATGTGTGTATTCAACTTCCAGAGCTAAACTGATGTGTATTTGCAGCAGTTCAGAAACCCTTTCTTTGGAGAATGCAGAAACCGTCTTTTCCCGCCCTAGAGACGCCTATAAGTGTTAGTAGTAAGAATGCGTTTAAAACACAGAAGACCCGCTTCTTACGAACTCATCTGCTGTGTGTTGGTTCCTTTTAGGAAGTTGCATCTATGTTTAGATTCAGCGAGGTAGAATCACGTTTCTTCTAAAAGCTGCGTTTGGACATTCCAGAGTGGATGGGAGAACAGGCTGTAAAGAGAAATACCTTGCTCTAAAACCAAAACGGAGCTATCTAGCAGAATGGTTGTCAATGTGTGTATTCAATTACCAGAGTTAAACTGATGTGTGTTTGCAGCAGTTCAGAAACCCTTTCTTCGGAGAATGCAGAAACTGTCTTTTCCCGCCCTAGAGACGCTTATAAGAGTTAGCAGTAAGAATGCGTTTAAAACACAGAAGACCCGCTTCTTACGAACTCATCTGTTGTGTGTTGGTTCCTTTTAGAAAGTTCCATCTATGTTTAGATTCAGCGAGGTAGAAACACGTTTCTTCTAAAAGCTGCGTTTGGACATTCCATAGTGGATGGGAAAACAGTCTGTAAAGAGAAATACGTTGCTCTAAAACCAAAACGGAGCTATCTAGCAGAATGGTTGCCAATGTGTTTATTCATCTTCCAGAGTTAAACTGATGTGTGTTTGCAGCAGTTCAGAAACCCTTTCTTTGGAGAATGCAGAAACCGTCATTTCCAGCCCTAGAGACGCATATAAGAGTTAGCAGTAAGAATGTGTTTAAAACACAGAACACCCGCTTCTTACGAACTCATCTTCTGTGTGTTGGTTCCTTTTAGGAAGTTGCATCTATGTTTAGATTCAGCGAGGAAGAAACACGTTTCTTCTAAAAGCTGCGTTTGGATATTCCAGAGTGGATGGGAGAACAGGCTGTAAAGAGAAATACCTTGCTCTAAAACCAAAAAGGAGCTATCTAGCAGAATGGTTGTCAATGTGTGTATTCAACTTCCAGAAATAAACATATGTGTGTTTGCAGCAGTTCAGAAACCCTTTCTTTGGAGAATGCAGAAACCATCATTTCTAGCCCTAGAGACGCATATAAGAGTTAGCAGTAAGAATGCGTTTAAAACACAGAAGAGCCGCTTCTAAGGAACTCATCTGCTGTGTGTTGGTTCCTTTTAGGAAATTGCATCTTTGTTTAGATTCAGCGAGGTAGAAACACGTTTCTTCTAAAAGCTGGGTTTGGACATTCCAGAGTGGATGGGAGAACAGGCTGTAAAGAGAAATACCTTGCTCTAAAACCAAAACGGAGCTATCTAGCAGAATGGTTGTCAATGTGTGTATTCAACTTCCAGAGCTAAACTGATGTGTGTTTGCAGCAGTTCAGAAACCCTTTCTTTGGAGAATGCAGAAACTGTCTTTTCCCGCCCTAGAGACGCTTATAAGAGTTAGTAGTAAGAATGCGTTTAAAACACAGAAGACCCGCTTCTTACGAACTCATCTGCTGTGTGTTGGTTCCTTTTAGGAAGTTGCATCTATGTTTAGATTCAGCGAGGTAGAATCACGTTTCATCTAAAAGCTGCGTTTGGACATTCCAGAGTGGATGGGAGAACAGGCTGTAAAGAGAAATACCTTGCTCTAAAACCAAAACGGAGCTATGTAGCAGAATGGTTGTCAATGTGTGTATTCAACTTCCAGAGCTAAACTGATGTGTATTTGCAGCAGTTCAGAAACCCTTTCTTTGGAGAATGCAGAAACTGTCTTCTCCCGCCCTAGAGTCGCTTATAAGTGTTAGTAGTAAGAATGCGTTTAAAACACAGAAGACCCGCTTCTTACGAACTCATCTGCTGTGTGTTGGTTCCTTTTAAGAAGTTGCATCTATGTTTAGATTCAGCGAGGTAGAAACACGTTTCTTCTATAAGCTGCATTTGGACATTCCACAGTGGATGGGAGAACAGGCTGTAAATAGAAATACCTTGCTCTAAAACCAAAACGGAGCTATCTAGCAGAATGGTTGTCAATGTGTGTATTCAACTTCCAGAGTTAAACTGATGTGTGTTTGCAGCAGTTCAGAAACCCTTTCGTTGGAGAATGCAGAAACCGTCATTTCCAGCCCTAGAGACGCATATAAGAGTTAGCAGTAAGAATGCGTTTAAAACACAGAACACCCGCTTCTTACGAACTCATCTGCTGTGTGTTGGTTCGTTTTAGGAAGTTGCATCTATGTTTAGATTCAGCGAGGAAGAAACACGTTTCTTCTAAAAGCTGCGTTTGGATATTCCAGAGTGGATGGGAGAACAGGCTGTAAAGAGAAATACCTTGCTCTAAAACCAAAACGGAGCTATCTAGCAAAATGGTTGTCAATGTGTGTATTCAACTTCCAGATATAAACATATGTGTGATTGCAGCAGTTCAGAAACCCTTTCTTTGGAGAATGCAGAAACCGTCATTTCTAGCCCTAGAGACGCATATAAGAGTTAGCCGTAAGAATGCGTTTAAAACAAAGAAGTCTTGCTTCTTACGAACTCATCTGCTATGTGTTGGTTCCTTTTAGGAAGTTGCATCTATGTTTAGATTCAGCGAGGTAGAAACACGTTTCTTCTATAAGCTGCGTTTGGACATTCCAGAGTGGATGGGAGAACAGGCTGTAAAGAGAAATACCTTGCTCTAAAACCAAAACGGAGCTATCTAGCAGAATGGTTGTCAATGTGTGTATTCAGGTTCCCGAGTTAAACTGATGTGTGTTTGCAGCAGTTCAGAAACCCTTTCTTTGGAGAATGCAGAAACAGTCTTTTCCCGCCCTAGAGACGCTTATAAGAGTTAGCAGTAAGAATGCGTTTAAAACACAGAAGACCCGCTTCTTACGAAGTCATCTGCTGTGTGTTGGTTCCTTTTAGGAAGTTGCATCTATGTTTACATTCAGCGAGGTAGAAACACGTTTCTTCTAAAAGCTGCGTTTGGACATTCCAGAGTGGATGGGAAAACAGTCTGTAAAGAGAAATACGTTGCTCTAAAACCAAAACGGAGCTATCTAGCAGAATGGTTGCCAATGTGTTTATTCATCTTCCAGAGTTAAACTGATGTGTGTTTGCAGCAGTTCAGAAACCCTTTCTTTGGAGAATGCAGAAACCGTCATTTCCAGCCCTAGAGACGCATATAAGAGTTAGCAGTAAGAATGCGTTTAAAACACAGAACACCCGCTTCTTACGAACTCATCTTCTGTGTGTTGGTTCCTTTTAGGAAGTTGCATCTATGTTTAGATTCAGCGAGGAAGAAACACGTTTCTTCTAAAAGCTGCGTTTGGATATTCCAGAGTGGATGGGAGAACAGGCTGTAAAGAGAAATACCTTGCTCTAAAACCAAAACGGAGCTATCTAGCAGAATGGTTGTCAATGTGCGTATTCAACTTAAAGAGTTAAACTGATGTGTGTTTGCAGCAGTTCAGAAACCCTTTCTTTGGAGAATGCAGAAACTGTCTTTTCCCGCCCTAGAGACGCTTATAAGAGTTAGCAGTAAGAATGCGTTTAAAACACAGAAGACCCGCTTCTTACGAACTCATCTGTTGTGTGTTGGTTCCTTTTAGAAAATTCCATCTATGTTTAGATTCAGCGAGGTAGAAACACGTTTCTTCTAAAAGCTGCGTTTGGACATTCCAGAGTGGATGGGAAAACAGGCTGTAAAGAGAAATACGTTGCTCTAAAACCAAAACGGAGCTATCTAGCAGAATGGTTGTCAATGCGTTTATTCAAGTTCCAGAGTTAAACTGCTGTGTGTTTGCAGCAGTTCAGAAACCCTTTCTTTGGAGAATGCAGAAAAAGTTTTTCCCGCCCCAGAGACGCTTAGGAGAGTTAGCAGTAAGAATGCGTTTAAAACACAGAAGACCCGCTTATTACGAACTCATCTGCTGTGTGTTTGCTCCTTTTAGGAAGTTACATATATGTTTAGATTCAGCGAGGAAGAAACACGTTTCTTCTAAAAGCTGCGTTTCGACATTCCAGAGTGGATGGGAGAACAGGCTGTAAAGAGAAATACCTTGCTCTAAAACCAAAACGGAGCTATCTAGCAGAATGGTTGTCAATGTGTGTATTCAACTTCCAGAGATAAACTGATGTGTGTTTGCAGAAGTTCAGAAACCCTTTCTTTGGAGAATGCAGAAACCCTCTTTTCCCGCCCTAGAGACGCTTATAAGAGTTACTAGTAAGAATGCGTTTAAAACACAGAAGACCCGCTTCTTACGAACTCATCTGCTGTGTGTTGGTTCCTTTTAGGAAGTTGCATCTATGTTTAGATTCAGCGAGGTAGAATCACGTTTCTTCTAAAAGCTGCGTTTGGACATTCCAGAGTGGATGGGAGAACAGGCTGTAAAGAGAAATACCTTGCTCTAAAACCAAAACGGAGCTATCTAGCAGAATGGTTTTCAATGTGTCTATTCAACTTCCAGAGCTAAACTGATGTGTGTTTGCAGCAGTTCAGAAACCCTTTCTTTGGAGAATGCAGTAACTGTCTTTTCCCGCCCTAGAGACGCTTATAAGTGTTAGTAGTAAGAATGCGTTTAAAACACAGAAGACCCGCTTCTTACGAAGTCATCTGCTGTGTGTTGGTTCCTTTTAGGAAGTTGCATCTATGTTTAGATTCAGCGAGGTAGAATCACGTTTCTTCTAAGAGCTGCGTTTGGACATTGCAGAGTGGATGGGAGAACAGGCTGTAAAGAGAAATACCTTGCTCTAAAACCAAAACGGAGCTATCTAGCAGAATGGTTGTCAATGTGTGTATTCAACAGCTAGAGTTAAACCGATGTGTGTTTGCAGCAGTTCAGAAACCCTTTCTTTGGAGAATGCAGAAACAGTAATTTCCAACCCTACAGACGCATATAAGAGTTAGCCGTAAGAATGCGTTTAAAACAAAGAAGACCCGCTTCTTACGAACTCATCTGCTGTGTGTTGGTTCCTTTTAGGAAGTTGCATCTATGTTTAGATTCAGCGAGGTAGAAACACGTTTCTTCTATAAGCTGCGTTTGGACATTCCACAGTGGATGGGAGAACAGGCTGTAAAGAGAAATACCTTGCTCTAAAACCAAAACGGAGCTATCTAGCAGAATGGTTGTCAATGTGTGTATTCAACTTCCAGAGTTAAACTGATGTGTGTTTGCAGCAGTTCAGAAACCCTTTCTTTGGAGAATGCAGAAACCGTCATTTCCAGCCCTAGAGACGCATATAAGAGTTAGCCGTAAGAATGCGTTTAAAACACAGAACACCCGCTTCTTACGAACTCATCTTCTGTGTGTTGGTTCCTTTTAGGAAGTTGCATCTATGTTTAGATTCAGCGAGGAAGAAACACGTTTCTTCTAAAAGCTGCGTTTCGATATTCCAGAGTGGATGGGAGAACAGGCTGTAAAGAGAAATACCTTGCTCTAAAACCAAAACGGAGCTATCTAGCAGAATGGTTTTCAATGTGTGTATTCAACTTCCAGAATTAAACATATGTGTGTTTGCAGCAGTTCAGAAACCCTTTCTTTGGAGAATGCAGAAACCATCATTTCTAGCCCTAGAGACGCATATAAGGGTTAGCAGTAAGAATGCGTTTAAAACACAGAAGAGCCGCTTCTAAGGAACTCATCTGCTGTGTGTTGGTTCCTTTTAGGAAATTGCATCTTTGTTTAGATTCAGCGAGGTAGAAACACGTTTCTTCTAAAAGCTGCGTTTGGACATTCCAGAGTGGATGGGAGAACAGGCTGTAAAGAGAAATACCTTGCTCTAAAACCAAAACGGAGCTATCTAGCAGAATGGTTGTCAATGTGTGTATTCAACTTCCAGAGCTAAACTGATGTGTCTTTGCAGCAGTTCAGAAACCCTTTCTTTGGAGAATGCAGAAACTGTCTTCTCCCGCCCTAGAGTCGCTTATAAGAGTTAGTAGTAAGAATGCGTTTAATACACAGAAGACCCGCTTCTTACGAACTCATCTGCTGTGTGTTGGTTCCTTTTAGGAAGTTGCATCTATGTTTAGATTCAGCGAGGTAGAATCACGTTTCTTCTAAAAGCTGCGTTTGGACATTCCAGAGTGGATGGGAGAACAGGCTGTAAAGAGAAATACCTTGCTCTAAAACCAAAACGGAGCTATCTAGCAGAATGGTTGTCAATGTGTGTATTCAACAGCTAGAGTTAAACGGATGTGTGTTTGCAGCAGTTCAGAAACCCTTTCTTTGGAGAATGCAGAAACTGTCTTTTCCCTCCCTAGAGACGCTTATAAGAGTTAGCAGTAAGAATGCGTTTAAAACACAGAAGACCCGCTTCTTACGAACTCATCTGTTGTGTGTTGGTTCCTTTTAGAAAATTCCATCTATGTTTAGATTCAGCGAGGTAGAAACACGTTTCTTCTAAAAGCTGCGTTTGGACATTCCAGAGTGGATGGGAAAACAGGCTGTAAAGAGAAATACGTTGCTCTAAAACCAAAACGGAGCTATCTAGCAGAATGGTTGTCAATGCGTTTATTCAAGTTCCAGAGTTAAACTGCTGTGTGTTTGCAGCAGTTCAGAAACCCTTTCTTTGGAGAATGCAGAAAAAGTTTTTCCCGCCCCAGAGACGCTTAGGAGAGTTAGCAGTAAGAATGCGTTTAAAACACAGAAGACCCGCTTATTACGAACTCATCTGCTGTGTGTTGGCTCCTTTTAGGAAGTTACATATATGTTTAGATTCAGCGAGGAAGAAACACGTTTCTTCTAAAAGCTGCGTTTGGACATTCCAGAGTGGATGGGAGAACAGGCTGTAAAGAGAAATACCTTGCTCTAAAACCAAAACGGAGCTATCTAGCAGAATGGTTGTCAATGTGTGTATTCAACTTCCAGAGCTAAACTGATGTGTATTTGCAGCAGTTCAGAAACCCTTTCTTTGGAGAATGCAGAAACCGTCTTTTCCCGCCCTAGAGACGCCTATAAGTGTTAGTAGTAAGAATGCGTTTAAAACACAGAAGACCCGCTTCTTACGAACTCATCTGCTGTGTGTTGGTTCCTTTTAGGAAGTTGCATCTATGTTTAGATTCAGCGAGGTAGAATCACGTTTCTTCTAAAAGCTGCGTTTGGACATTCCAGAGTGGATGGGAGAACAGGCTGTAAAGAGAAATACCTTGCTCTAAAACCAAAACGGAGCTATCTAGCAGAATGGTTGTCAATGTGTCTATTCAACTTCCAGAGCTAAACTGATGTGTGTTTGCAGCAGTTCAGAAACCCTTTCTTTGGAGAATGCAGAAACTGTCTTTTCCCGCCCTAGAGACGCTTATAAGTGTTAGTAGTAAGAATGCGTTTAAAACACAGAAGACCCGCTTCTTACGAAGTCATCTGCTGTGTGTTGGTTCCTTTTAGGAAGTTGCATCTATGTTTAGATTCAGCGAGGTAGAATCACGTTTCTTCTAAAAGCTGCGTTTGGACATTGCAGAGTGGATGGGAGAACAGGCTGTAAAGAGAAATACCTTGCTCTAAAACCAAAACGGAGCTATCTAGCAGAATGGTTGTCAATGTGTGTATTCAACTTCCAGAGTTAAACTGATGTGTGTTTGCAGCAGTTCAGAAACCCTTTCTTTGGAGAATGCAGAAACCGTCATTTCCAGCCCTAGAGACGCATATAAGAGTTAGCAGTAAGAATGCGTTTAAAACACAGAACACCCGCTTCTTACGAACTCATCTTCTGTGTGTTGGTTCCTTTTAGGAAGTTGCATCTATGTTTAGATTCAGCGAGAAAGAAACACGTTTCTTCTAAAAGCTGCGTTTGGATATTCCAGAGTGGATGGGAGAACAGGCTGTAAAGAGAAATACCTTGCTCTAAAACCAAAACGGAGCTATCTAGAAGAATGGTTGTCAATCTGTTTATTCAACTTCCAGAGATAAATATATGTGTGATTGCAGCAGTTCAGAAACCCTTTCTTTGGAGAATGCAGAAACCGTCATTTCTAGCCCTAGAGAGACATATAAGAGTTAGCAGTAAGAATGCGTTTAAAACACAGAAGACCCGCTTCTTACGAACTCATCTGCTGTGTGTTGGTTCCTTTTAGGAAGTTGCATCTGTGTTTAGATTCAGCGAGATAGAAACACGTTTCTTCTAAAAGCTGCGTTTTGACATTCCAGAGTGGATGGGAGAACAGGCTGTAAAGAGAAATACCTTGCTCTAAAACCAAAACGGAGCTATCTAGCAGAATGGTTGTCAATGTGTGTATTCAATTACCAGAGTTAAACTGATGTGTGTTTGCAGCAGTTCAGAAACCCTTTCTTTGGAGAATGCAGAAACTGTCTTTTCCCGCCCTAGAGACGCTTATAAGAGTTAGCAGTAAGAATGCGTTTAAAACACAGAAGACCCGCTTCTTACGAACTCATCTGTTGTGTGTTGGTTCCTTTTAGAAAGTTCCATCTATGTTTAGATTCAGCGAGGTAGAAACACGTTTCTTCTAAAAGCTGCGTTTGGACATTCCATAGTGGATGGGAAAACAGTCTGTAAAGAGAAATACGTTGCTCTAAAACCAAAACGGAGCTATCTAGCAGAATGGTTGCCAATGTGTTTATTCATCTTCCAGAGTTAAACTGATGTGTGTTTGCAGCAGTTCAGAAACCCTTTCTTTGGAGAATGCAGAAACCGTCATTTCCAGCCCTAGAGACGCATATAAGAGTTAGCAGTAAGAATGCGTTTAAAACACAGAACACCCGCTTCTTACGAACTCATCTTCTGTGTGTTGGTTCCTTTTAGGAAGTTGCATCTATGTTTAGATTCAGCGAGGAAGAAACACGTTTCTTCTAAAAGCTGCGTTTGGATATTCCAGAGTGGATGGGAGAACAGGCTGTAAAGAGAAATACCTTGCTCTAAAACCAAAAAGGAGCTATCTAGCAGAATGGTTTTCAATGTGTGTATTCAACTTCCAGAAATAAACATATGTGTGTTTGCAGCAGTTCAGAAACCCTTTCTTTGGAGAATGCAGAAACCATCATTTCTAGCCCTAGAGACGCATATAAGAGTTAGCAGTAAGAATGCGTTTAAAACACAGAAGAGCCGCTTCTAAGGAACTCATCTGCTGTGTGTTGGTTCCTTTTAGGAAATTGCATCTTTGTTTAGATTCAGCGAGGTAGAAACACGTTTCTTCTAAAAGCTGCGTTTGGACATTCCAGAGTGGATGGGAGAACAGGCTGTAAAGAGAAATACCTTGCTCTAAAACCAAAACGGAGCTATCTAGCAGAATGGTTGTCAATGTGTGTATTCAACTTCCAGAGCTAAACTGATGTGTGTTTGCAGCAGTTCAGAAACCCTTTCTTTGGAGAATGCAGAAACTGTCTTTTCCCGCCCTAGAGACGCTTATAAGAGTTAGTAGTAAGAATGCGTTTAAAACACAGAAGACCCGCTTCTTACGAACTCATCTGCTGTGTGTTAGTTCCTTTTAGGAAGTTGCATCTATGTTTAGATTCAGCGAGGTAGAATCACGTTTCATCTAAAAGCTGCGTTTGGACATTCCAGAGTGGATGGGAGAACAGGCTGTAAAGAGAAATACCTTGCTCTAAAACCAAAAAGGAGCTATGTAGCAGAATGGTTGTCAATGTGTGTATTCAACTTCCAGAGCTAAACTGATGTGTATTTGCAGCAGTTCAGAAACCCTTTCTTTGGAGAATGCAGAAACTGTCTTCTCCCGCCCTAGAGTCGCTTATAAGTGTTAGTAGTAAGAATGCGTTTAAAACACAGAAGACCCGCTTCTTACGAACTCATCTGCTGTGTGTTGGTTCCTTTTAAGAAGTTGCATCTATGTTTAGATTCAGCGAGGTAGAAACACGTTTCTTCTATAAGCTGCATTTGGACATTCCACAGTGGATGGGAGAACAGGCTGTAAATAGAAATACCTTGCTCTAAAACCAAAACGGAGCTATCTAGCAGAATGGTTGTCAATGTGTGTATTCAACTTCCAGAGTTAAACTGATGTGTGTTTGCAGCAGTTCAGAAACCCTTTCGTTGGAGAATGCAGAAACCGTCATTTCCAGCCCTAGAGACGCATATAAGAGTTAGCAGTAAGAATGCGTTTAAAACACAGAACACCCGCTTCTTACGAACTCATCTGCTGTGTGTTGGTTCGTTTTAGGAAGTTGCATCTATGTTTAGATTCAGCGAGGAAGAAACACGTTTCTTCTAAAAGCTGCGTTTGGATATTCCAGAGTGGATGGGAGAACAGGCTGTAAAGAGAAATACCTTGCTCTAAAACCAAAACGGAGCTATCTAGCAAAATGGTTGTCAATGTGTGTATTCAACTTCCAGATATAAACATATGTGTGATTGCAGCAGTTCAGAAACCCTTTCTTTGGAGAATGCAGAAACCGTCATTTCTAGCCCTAGAGACGCATATAAGAGTTAGCCGTAAGAATGCGTTTAAAACAAAGAAGTCTTGCTTCTTACGAACTCATCTGCTATGTGTTGGTTCCTTTTAGGAAGTTGCATCTATGTTTAGATTCAGCGAGGTAGAAACACGTTTCTTCTATAAGCTGCGTTTGGACATTCCAGAGTGGATGGGAGAACAGGCTGTAAAGAGAAATACCTTGCTCTAAAACCAAAACGGAGCTATCTAGCAGAATGGTTGTCAATGTGTGTATTCAGGTTCCAGAGTTAAACTGATGTGTGTTTGCAGCAGTTCAGAAACCCTTTCTTTGGAGAATGCAGAAACAGTCTTTTCCCACCCTAGAGACGCTTATAAGAGTTAGCAGTAAGAATGCGTTTAAAACACAGAAGACCCGCTTCTTACGAAGTCATCTGCTGTGTGTTGGTTCCTTTTAGGAAGTTGCATCTATGTTTACATTCAGCGAGGTAGAAACACGTTTCTTCTAAAAGCTGCGTTTGGACATTCCAGAGTGGACGGGAGAACAGGCTGTAAAGAGAAATACGTTGCTCTAAAACCAAAACGGAGCTATCTAGCAGAATGGTTGTCAATGTGCGTATTCAACTTAAAGAGTTAAACTGATGTGTGTTTGCAGCAGTTCAGAAACCCTTTCTTTGGAGAATGCAGAAACTGTCTTTTCCCGCCCTAGAGACGCTTATAAGAGTTAGCAGTAAGAATGCGTTTAAAACACAGAAGACCCGCTTCTTACGAACTCATCTGTTGTGTGTTGGTTCCTTTTAGAAAATTCCATCTATGTTTAGATTCAGCGAGGTAGAAACACGTTTCTTCTAAAAGCTGCGTTTGGACATTCCAGAGTGGATGGGAAAACAGGCTGTAAAGAGAAATACGTTGCTCTAAAACCAAAACGGAGCTATCTAGCAGAATGGTTGTCAATGCGTTTATTCAAGTTCCAGAGTTAAACTGCTGTGTGTCTGCAGCAGTTCAGAAACCCTTTCTTTGGAGAATGCAGAAAAAGTTTTTCCCGCCCCAGAGACGCTTAGGAGAGTTAGCAGTAAGAATGCGTTTAAAACACAGAAGACCCGCTTATTACGAACTCATCTGCTGTGTGTTTGCTCCTTTTAGGAAGTTACATATATGTTTAGATTCAGCGAGGAAGAAACACGTTTCTTCTAAAAGCTGCGTTTGGACATTCCAGAGTGGATGGGAGAACAGGCTGTAAAGAGAAATACCTTGCTCTAAAACCAAAACGGAGCTATCTAGCAGAATGGTTGTCAATGTGTGTATTCAACTTCCAGAGATAAACTGATGTGTGTTTGCAGCAGTTCAGAAACCCTTTCTTTGGAGAATGCAGAAACCCTCTTTTCCCGCCCTAGAGACGCTTATAAGAGTTACTAGTAAGAATGCGTTTAAAACACAGAAGACCCGCTTCTTACGAACTCATCTGCTGTGTGTTGGTTCCTTTTAGGAAGTTGCATCTATGTTTAGATTCAGCCTGGTAGAAACACGTTTCTTCTATAAGCTGCGTTTGGACATTCCACAGTGGATGGGAGAACAGGCTGTAAAGAGAAATACCTTGCTCTAAAACCAAAACGGAGCTATCTAGCAGAATGGTTGTCAATGTGTGTATTCAGGTTCCAGAGTTAAACTGATGTGTGTTTGCAGCAGTTCAGAAACCCTTTCTTTGGAGAATGCAGAAACAGTCTTTTTCCGCCCTAGAGACGCTTATAAGGGTTACCAGTAAGAATGCGTTTAAAACACAGAAGACCCGCTTCTTACGAACTCATCTGTTGTGTGTTGGTTCCTTTTAGAAAATTCCATCTATGTTTAGATTCAGCGAGGTAGAAACACGTTACTTCTAAAAGCTGCGTTTGGACATTCCAGAGTGGATGGGAAAACAGGCTGTAAAGAGAAATACGTTGCTCTAAAACCAAAACGGAGCTATCTAGCAGAATGGTTGTCAATGCGTTTATTCAAGTTCCAGAGTTAAACTGCTGTGTGTTTGCAGCAGTTCAGAAACCCTTTCTTTGGAGAATGCAGAAAAAGTCTTTTCCCGACCCAGAGACGCTTAGGAGAGTTATCAGTAAGAATGCGTTTAAAACACAGAACACCCGCTTCTTACGAACTCATTTTCTGTGTGTTGGTTCCTTTTAGGAAGTTGCATCTATGTTTAGATTCAGCGAGGAAGAAACACGTTTCTTCTAAAAGCTGCGTTTGGATATTCCAGAGTGGATGGGAGAACAGGCTGTAAAGAGAAATACCTTGCTCTAAAACCAAAACGGAGCTATCTAGCAGAATGGTTTTCAATGTGTGTATTCAACTTCCAGAATTAAACATATGTGTGTTTGCAGCAGTTCAGAAACCCTTTCTTTGGAGAATGCAGAAACCATCATTTCTAGCCCTAGAGACGCATATAAGAGTTAGCAGTAAGAATGCGTTTAAAACACAGAAGAGCCGCTTCTAAGGAACTCATGTGCTGTGTGTTGGTTCCTTTTAGGAAATTGCATCTTTGTTTAGATTCAGCGAGGTAGAAACACGTTTCTTCTAAAAGCTGCGTTTGGACATTCCAGAGTGGATGGGAGAACAGGCTGTAAAGAGAAATACCTTGCTCTAAAACCAAAACGGAGCTATCTAGCAGAATGGTTGTCAATGTGTGTATTCAACTTCCAGAGTTAAACTGATGTGTGTTTGCAGCAGTTCAGAAACCCTTTCTTTGGAGAATGCAGAAACCGTCATTTCCAGCCCTAGAGACGCATATAAGAGTTCGCAGTAAAAATGCGTTTAAAACACAGAACACCCGCTTCTTACGAACTCATCTTCTGTGTGTTGGTTCCTTTTAGGAAGTTGCATCTATGTTTAGATTCAGCGAGGAAGAAACACGTTTCTTCTAAAAGCTGCGTTTGGATATTCCAGAGTGGATGGGAGAACAGGCTGTAAAGAGAAATACCTTGCTCTAAAACCAAAACGGAGCTATCTAGCAGAATGGTTGTCAATGTGTGTATTCAACTTCCAGAGTTAAACTGATGTGTGTTTGCAGCAGTTCAGAAACCCTTTCTCTGGAGAATGCAGAAACCGTCATTTCCAGCCCTAGAGACGCATATAAGAGTTAGCAGTAAGAATGCGTTTAAAACACAGAACACCCGCTTCTTACGAACTCATCTTCTGTGTGTTGGTTCCTTTTAGGAAGTTGCATCTATGTTTAGATTCAGCGAGGAAGAAACACGTTTCTTCTAAAAGCTGCGTTTGGATATTCCAGAGTGGATGGGAGAACAGGCTGTAAAGAGAAATACCTTGCTCTAAAACCAAAACGGAGCTATCTAGCAGAATGGTTGTCAATGTGTGTATTCAACTTCCAGAGTTAAACTGATGTGTGTTTGCAGCAGTTCAGAAACCCTTTCTTTGGAGAATGCAGAAACCGTCATTTCCAGCCCTAGAGACGCATATAAGAGTTAGCAGTAAGAATGCGTTTAAAACACAGAACACCCGCTTCTTACGAACTCATCTTCTGTGTGTTGGTTCCTTTTAGGAAGTTGCATCTATGTTTAGATTCAGCGAGGAAGAAACACGTTTCTTCTAAAAGCTGCGTTTGGATATTCCAGAGTGGATGGGAGAACAGGCTGTAAAGAGAAATACCTTGCTCTAAAACCAAAACGGAGCTATCTAGCAGAATGGTTGTCAATGTGTGTATTCAACTTCCAGAGTTAAACTGATGTGTGTTTGCAGCAGTTCAGAAACCCTTTCTTTGGAGAATGCAGAAACCGTCATTTCCAGCCCTAGAGACGCATATAAGAGTTAGCAGTAAGAATGCGTTTAAAACACAGAACACCCGCTTCTTACGAACTCATCTTCTGTGTGTTGGTTCCTTTTAGGAAGTTGCATCTATGTTTAGATTCAGCGAGGAAGAAACACGTTTCTTCTAAAAGCTGCGTTTGGATATTCCAGAGTGGATGGGAGAACAGGCTGTAAAGAGAAATACCTTGCTCTAAAACCAAAACGGAGCTATCTAGCAGAATGGTTGTCAATGTGTGTATTCAACTTCCAGAGTTAAACTGATGTGTGTTTGCAGCAGTTCAGAAACCCTTTCTTTGTAGAATGCAGAAACCGTCATTTCCAGCCCTAGAGACGCATATAAGAGTTAGCAGTAAGAATGCGTTTAAAACACAGAAGAGCCGCTTCTAAGGAACTCATCTGCTGTGTGTTGGTTCCTTTTAGGAAATTGCATCTTTGTTTAGATTCAGCGAGGTAGAAACACGTTTCTTCTAAAAGCTGCGTTTGGACATTCCAGAGTGGATTGGAGAACAGGCTGTAAAGAGAAATACCTTGCTCTAAAACCAAAACGGAGCTATCTAGCAGAATGGTTGTCAATGTATGTATTCAACTTCCAGAGCTAAACTGATGTGTGTTTGCAGCAGTTCAGAAACCCTTTCTTTGGAGAATGCAGAAACTGTCTTTTCCAGCCCTAGAGACGCTTATAAGAGTTAGTAGTAAGAATGCGTTTAAAACAAAGAAGACCCGCTTCTTACGAACTCATCTGCTGTGTGTTGGTTCCTTTTAGGAAGTTGCATCTATGTTTAGATTCAGCGAGGTAGAATCACGTTTCTTCTAAAAGCTGCGTTTGGACATTCCAGAGTGGATGGGAGAACAGGCTGTAAAGAGAAATACGTTGCTCTAAAACCAAAACGGAGCTATCTAGCAGAATGGTTGTCAATGTGTCTATTCAACTTCCAGAGCTAAACTGATGTGTGTTTGCAGCATTTCAGAAACCCTTTCTTTGGAGAATGCAGAAACTGTCTTTTCCCGCCCTAGAGACTCTTATAAGTGTTAGTAGTAAGAATGCGTTTAAAACACAGAAGACCCGCTTCTTACGAACTCATCTGCTGTGTGTTGGTTCCTTTTAGGAAGTTGCATCTATGTTTAGATTCAGCGAGGTAGAATCACGTTTCTTCTAAAAGCTGCGTTTGGACATTCCAGAGTGGATGGGAGAACAGGCTGTAAAGAGAAATACCTTGCTCTAAAACCAAAACGGAGCTATCTAGCAGAATGGTTGTCAATGTGTGTATTCAACTTCCAGAGATAAACTGATGTGTCTTTGCAGCAGTTCAGAAACCCTTTCTTTGGAGAATGCAGAAACTGTCTTCTCCCGCCCTAGAGTCGCTTATAAGAGTTAGTAGTAAGAATGCGTTTAATACACAGAAGACCCGCTTCTTACGAACTCATCTGCTGTGTGTTGGTTCCTTTTAGGAAGTTGCATCTATGTTTAGATTCAGCGAGGTAGAATCACGTTTCTTCTAAAAGCTGCGTTTGGACATTCCAGAGTGGATGGGAGAACAGGCTGTAAAGAGAAATACGTTGCTCTAAAACCAAAACGGAGCTATCTAGCAGAATGGTTGTCAATGTGTGTATTCAACTTCCAGAGCTAAACTGATGTGTGTTTGCAGCAATTCAGAAACACTTTCTTTGGAGAATGCAGAAACAGTAATTTCCAACCCTAGAGACGCATATAAGAGTTAGCAGTAAGAATGCGTTTAAAACACAGAACACCCGCTTCTTACGAACTCATCTGCTGTGTGTTGGTTCCTTTTAGGAAGTTGCATCTATGTTTAGATTCAGCGAGGTAGAAACACGTTTCTTCTATAAGCTGCGTTTGGACATTCCACAGTGGATGGGAGAACAGGCTGTAAATAGAAATACCTTGCTCTAAAACCAAAACGGAGCTATCTAGCAGAATGGTTGTCAATGTGTGTATTCAACTTCCAGAGTTAAACTGATGTGTGTTTGCAGCAGTTCAGAAACCCTTTCGTTGGAGAATGCAGAAACCGTCATTTCCAGCCCTAGAGACGCATATAAGAGTTAGCAGTAAGAATGCGTTTAAAACACAGAAGACCCGCTTCTTACGAACTCATCTGCTGTGTGTTGGTTCCTTTTAGGAAGTTGCATCTATGTTTAGATTCAGCGAGGTAGAAACACGTTTCTTCTAAAAGCTGCGTTTGGACATTCCACAGTGGATGGGAGAACAGGCTGTAAAGAGAAATACCTTGCTCTAAAACCAAAACGGAGCTATCTAGCAGAATGGTTGTCAATGTGTGTATTCAGGTTCCAGAGTTAAACTGATGTGTGTTTGCAGCAGTTCAGAAACCCTTTCTTTGGAGAATGCAGAAACAGTCTTTTTCCGCCCTAGAGACGCTTATAAGGGTTAGCAGTAAGAATGCGTTTAAAACACAGAAGACCCGCTTCTTACGAAGTCATCTGCTGTGTGTTGGTTCCTTTTAGGAAGTTGCATCTATGTTTAGATTCAGCGAGGTAGAATCACGTTTCTTCTAAAAGCTGCGTTTGGACTTTCCAGAGTGGATGGGAGAACAGGTTGTAAAGAGAAATACCTTGCTCTAAAACCAAAACGGAGCTATCTAGCAGAATGGTTGTCAATGTGTGTATTCAACTTCCAGAGATAAACTGATGTGTCTTTGCAGCAGTTCAGAAACCCTTTCTTTGGAGAATGCAGAAACTGTCTTCTCCCGCCCTAGAGTCGCTTATAAGAGTTAGTAGTAAGAATGCGTTTAATACACAGAAGACCCGCTTCTTACGAAATCATCTGCTGTGTGTTGGTTCCTTTTAGGAAGTTGCATCTATGTTTAGATTCAGCGAGGTAGAATCACGTTTCTTCTAAAAGCTGCGTTTGGACATTCCAGAGTGGATGGGAGAACAGGCTGTAAAGAGAAATACGTTGCTCTAAAACCAAAACGGAGCTATCTAGCAGAATGGTTGTCAATGTGTGTATTCAACTTCCAGAGTTAAACTGATGTGTGTTTGCAGCAGTTCAGAAACCCTTTCTTTGGAGAATGCAGAAACCGTCATTTCCAGCCCTAGAGACGCATATAAGAGTTAGCAGTAAGAATGCGTTTAAAACACAGAACACCCGCTTCTTACGAACTCATCTTCTGTGTGTTGGTTCCTTTTAGGAAGTTGCATCTATGTTTAGATTCAGCGAGGAAGAAACACGTTTCTTCTAAAAGCTGCGTTTGGATATTCCAGAGTGGATGGGAGAACAGGCTGTAAAGAGAAATACCTTGCTCTAAAACCAAAACGGAGCTATCTAGCAGAATGGTTGTCAATGTGTGTATTCAACTTCCAGAGTTAAACTGATGTGTGTTTGCAGCAGTTCAGAAACCCTTTCTTTGGAGAATGCAGAAACCGTCATTTCCAGCCCTAGAGACGCATATAAGAGTTAGCAGTAAGAATGCGTTTAAAACACAGAAGACCCGCTTCTTACGAACTCATCTTCTGTGTGTTGGTTCCTTTTAGGAAGTTGCATCTATGTTTAGATTCAGCGAGGAAGAAACACGTTTCTTCTAAAAGCTGCGTTTGGATATTCCAGAGTGGATGGGAGAACAGGCTGTAAAGAGAAATACCTTGCTCTAAAACCAAAACGGAGCTATCTAGCAGAATGGTTGTCAATGTGTGTATTCAACTTCCAGAGTTAAACTGATGTGTGTTTGCAGCAGTTCAGAAACCCTTTCTTTGGAGAATGCAGAAACCGTCATTTCCAGCCCTAGAGACGCATATAAGAGTTAGCAGTAAGAATGCGTTTAAAACACAGAAGACCCGCTTCTTACGAACTCATCTTCTGTGTGTTGGTTCCTTTTAGGAAGTTGCATCTATGTTTAGATTCAGCGAGGAAGAAACACGTTTCTTCTAAAAGCTGCGTTTGGATATTCCAGAGTGGATGGGAGAACAGGCTGTAAAGAGAAATACCTTGCTCTAAAACCAAAACGGAGCTATCTAGCAGAATGGTTGTCAATGTGTGTATTCAACTTCCAGAGTTAAACTGATGTGTGTTTGCAGCAGTTCAGAAACCCTTTCTTTGGAGAATGCAGAAACCGTCATTTCCAGCCCTAGAGACGCATATAAGAGTTAGCAGTAAGAATGCGTTTAAAACACAGAAGACCCGCTTCTTACGAACTCATCTGCTGTGTGTTGGTTCCTTTTAGGAAGTTGCATCTATGTTTAGATTCAGCGAGGTAGAAACACGTTTCTTCTAAAAGCTGCGTTTGGACATTCCAGAGTGGATGGGAGAACAGGCTGTAAAGAGAAATACCTTGCTCTAAAACCAAAACGGAGCTATCTAGCAGAATGGTTGTCAATGTGTGTATTCAACTTAAAGAGTTAAACTGATGTGTGTTTGCAGCAGTTCAGAAACCCTTTCTTTGGAGAATGCAGAAACTGTCTTTTCCCGCCCTAGAGACGCTTATAAGAGTTAGCAGTAAGAATGCGTTTAAAATACAGAAGACCCGCTTCTTACGAACTCATCAGTTGTGTGTTGGTTCCTTTTAGAAAATTCCATCTATGTTTAGATTCAGCGAGGTAGAAACACGTTTCTTCTAAAAGCTGCGTTTGGACATTCCAGAGTGGATGGGAAAACAGGCTGTAAAGAGAAATACGTTGCTCTAAAACCAAAACGGAGCTATCTAGCAGAATGGTTGTCAATGCGTTTATTCAAGTTCCAGAGTTAAACGGCTGTGTGTTTGCAGCAGTTCAGAAACCCTTTCTTTGGAGAATGCAGAAAAAGTCTTTTCCCGCCCCAGAGACGCTTAGGAGAGTTATCAGTAAGAATGCGTTTAAAACACAGAAGACCCTCTTATTACGAACTCATCTGCTGTGTGTTGGCTCCTTTTAGGAAGTTACATATATGTTTAGATTCAGCGAGGAAGAAACACGTTTCTTCTAAAAGCTGCGTTTGGACATTCCAGAGTGGATGGGAGAACAGGCTGTAAAGAGAAATACCTTGCTCTAAAACCAAAACGGAGCTATCTAGCAGAATGGTTGTCAATGTGTGTATTCAACTTCCAGAGCTAAACTGATGTGTGTTTGCAGCAGTTCAGAAACCCTTTCTTTGGAGAATGCAGAAACCGTCTTTTCCCGCCCTAGAGACGCTTATAAGAGTTAGTAGTAAGAATGCGTTTAAAACACAGAAGACCCGCTTCTTACGAACTCATCTGCTGTGTGTTGGTTCCTTTTAGGAAGTTGCATCTATGTTTAGATTCAGCGAGGTAGAATCACGTTTCTTCTAAAAGCTGCGTTTGGACATTCCAGAGTGGATGGGAGAACAGGCTGTAAAGAGAAATACCTTGCTCTAAAACCAAAACGGAGCTATCTAGCAGAATGGTTGTCAATGTGTCTATTCAACTTCCAGAGCTTAACTGATGTGTGTTTGCAGCAGTTCAGAAACCCTTTCTTTGGAGAATGCAGAAACCGTCATTTCCAGCCCTAGAGACGCATATAAGAGTTAGCAGTAAGAATGCGTTTAAAACACAGAACACCCGCTTCTTACGAACTCATCTTCTGTGTCTTGGTTCCTTTTAGGAAGTTGCATCTATGTTTAGATTCAGCGAGGAAGAAACACGTTTCTTCTAAAAGCTGCGTTTGGATATTCCAGAGTGGATGGGAGAACAGGCTGTAAAGAGAAATACCTTGCTCTAAAACCAAAACGGAGCTATCTAGCAGAATGGTTGTCAATGTGTCTATTCAACTTCCAGAGCTTAACTGATGTGTGTTTGCAGCAGTTCAGAAACCCTTTCTTTGGAGGATGCAGAAACCATCATTTCTAGCCCTAGAGACGCATATAAGAGTTAGCAGTAAGAATGCGTTTAAAACACAGAACACCCGCTTCTTACGAACTCATCTTCTGTGTGTTGGTTCCTTTTAGGAAGTTGCATCTATGTTTAGATTCAGCGAGGAAGAAACACGTTTCTTCTAAAAGCTGCGTTTGGATATTCCAGAGTGGGTGGGAGAACAGGCTGTAAAGAGAAATACCTTGCTCTAAAACCAAAACGGAGCTATCTAGCAGAATGGTTGTCAATGTGTGTATTCAGCTTCCAGAGTTAAACTGATGTGTGTTTGCAGCAGTTCAGAAACCCTTTCTTTGGAGAATGCAGAAACCATCATTTCTAGTCCTAGAGACGCATATAAGAGTTAGCAGTAAGAATGCGTTTAAAACACAGAACACCCGCTTCTTACGAACTCATCTGCTGTGTGTTGGTTCCTTTTAGGAAGTTGCATCTATGTTTAGATTCAGCGAGGAAGAAACACGTTTCTTCTAAAAGCTGCGTTTGGATATTCCAGAGTGGATGGGAGAACAGGCTGTAAAGAGAAATACCTTGCTCTAAAACCAAAACGGAGCTATCTAGCAGAATGGTTGTCAATGTGTGTATTCAACTTCCAGAGTTAAACTGATGTGTGTTTGCAGCAGTTCAGAAACCCTTTCTTTGGAGAATGCAGAAACCGTCATTTCCAGCCCTAGAGACGCATATAAGAGTTAGCAGTAAGAATGCGTTTAAAACACAGAACACCCGCTTCTTACGAACTCATCTTCTGTGTGTTGGTTCCTTTTAGGAAGTTGCATCTATGTTTAGATTCAGCGAGGAAGAAACACGTTTCTTCTAAAAGCTGCGTTTGGATATTCCAGAGTGGATGGGAGAACAGGCTGTAAAGAGAAATACCTTGCTCTAAAACCAAAACGGAGCTATCTAGCAGAATGGTTGTCAATGTGTGTATTCAACTTCCAGAGTTAAACTGATGTGTGTTTGCAGCAGTTCAGAAACCCTTTCTTTGGAGAATGCAGAAACCGTCATTTCCAGCCCTAGAGACGCATATAAGAGTTAGCAGTAAGAATGCGTTTAAAACACAGAAGACCCTCTTCTTACGAACTCATCTTCTGTGTGTTGGTTCCTTTTATGAAGTTGCATCTATGTTTAGATTCAGCGAGGAAGAAACACGTTTCTTCTAAAAGCTGCGTTTGGATATTCCAGAGTGGATGGGAGAACAGGCTGTAAAGAGAAATACCTTGCTCTAAAACCAAAACGGAGCTATCTAGCAGAATGGTTGTCAAAGTGTGTATTCAACTTCCAGAGTTAAACTGATGTGTGTTTGCAGCAGTTCAGAAACCCTTTCTTTGGAGAATGCAGAAACCGTCATTTCCAGCCCTAGAGACGCATATAAGAGTTAGCAGTAAGAATGCGTTTAAAACACAGAAGACCCGCTTCTTACGAACTCATCTGCTGTGTGTTGGTTCCTTTTAGGAAGTTGCATCTATGTTTAGATTCAGCGAGGTAGAAACACGTTTCTTCTAAAAGCTGCGTTTGGACATTCCAGAGTGGATGGGAGAACAGGCTGTAAAGAGAAATACCTTGCTCTAAAACCAAAACGGAGCTATCTAGCAGAATGGTTGTCAATGTGTGTATTCAACTTAAAGATTTAAACTGATGTGTGTTTGCAGCAGTTCAGAAACCCTTTCTTTGGAGAATGCAGAAACTGTCTTTTCCCGCCCTAGAGACGCTTATAAGAGTTAGCAGTAAGAATGCGTTTAAAACACAGAAGACCCGCTTCTTACGAACTCATCAGTTGTGTGTTGGTTCCTTTTAGAAAATTCCATCTATGTTTAGATTCAGCGAGGTAGAAACACGTTTCTTCTAAAAGCTGCGTTTGGACATTCCAGAGTGGATGGGAAAACAGGCTGTAAAGAGAAATACGTTGCTCTAAAACCAAAACGGAGCTATCTAGCAGAATGGTTGTCAATGCGTTTATTCAAGTTCCAGAGTTAAACTGCTGTGTGTTTGCAGCAGTTCAGAAACCCTTTCTTTGGAGAATGCAGAAAAAGTCTTTTCCCACCCCAGAGACGCTTAGGAGAGTTATCAGTAAGAATGCGTTTAAAACACAGAAGACCCTCTTATTACGAACTCATCTGCTGTGTGTTGGCTCCTTTTAGGAAGTTACATATATGTTTAGATTCAGCGAGGAAGAAACACGTTTCTTCTAAAAGCTGCGTTTGGACATTCCAGAGTGGATGGGAGAACAGGCTGTAAAGAGAAATACCTTGCTCTAAAACCAAAACGGAGCTATCTAGCAGAATGGTTGTCAATGTGTGTATTCAACTTCCAGAGCTAAACTGATATGTGTTTGCAGCAGTTCAGAAACCCTTTCTTTGGAGAATGCAGAAACCGTCTTTTCCCGTCCTAGAGACGCTTATAAGAGTTAGTAGTAAGAATGCGTTTAAAACACAGAAGACCCGCTTCTTACGAAGTCATCTGCTGTGTGTTGGTTCCTTTTAGGAAGTTGCATCTATGTTTAGATTCAGCGAGGTAGAATCACGTTTCTTCTAAAAGCTGCGTTTGGACATTCCAGAGTGGATGGGAGAACAGGCTGTAAAGAGAAATACCTTGCTCTAAAACCAAAACGGAGCTATCTAGCAGAATGGTTGTCAATGTGTCTATTCAACTTCCAGAGCTAAACTGATGTGTGTTTGCAGCAGTTCAGAAACCCTTTCTTTGGAGAATGCAGAAACCGTCATTTCCAGCCCTAGAGATGCATATAAGAGTTAGCAGTAAGAATGCGTTTAAAACACAGAACACCCGCTTCTTACGAACTCATCTTCTGTGTCTTGGTTCCTTTTAGGAAGTTGCATCTATGTTTAGATTCAGCGAGGAAGAAACACGTTTCTTCTAAAAGCTGCGTTTGGATATTCCAGAGTGGATGGGAGAACAGGCTGTAAAGAGAAATACCTTGCTCTAAAACCAAAACGGAGCTATCTAGCAGAATGGTTTTCAATGTGTGTATTCAACTTCCAGAATTAAACATATGTGTGTTTGCAGCAGTTCAGAAACCCTTTCTTTGGAGAATGCAGAAACCATCATTTCTAGCCCTAGAGACGCATATAAGAGTTAGCAGTAAGAATGCGTTTAAAACACAGAAGAGCCGCTTCTAAGGAACTCATCTGCTGTGTGTTGGTTCCTTTTAGGAAATTGCATCTTTGTTTAGATTCAGCGAGGTAGAAACACGTTTCTTCTAAAAGCTGCGTTTGGACATTCCAGAGTGGATGGGAGAACAGGCTGTAAAGAGAAATACCTTGCTCTAAAACCAAAACGGAGCTATCTAGCAGAATGGTTGTCAATGTGTGTATTCAACTTCCAGAGTTAAACTGATGTGTGTTTGCAGCAGTTCAGAAACCCTTTCTTTGGAGAATGCAGAAACCGTCATTTCCAGCCCTAGAGACGCATATAAGAGTTAGCAGTAAGAATGCGTTTAAAACACAGAACACCCGCTTCTTACGAACTCATCTTCTGTGTGTTGGTTCCTTTTAGGAAGTTGCATCTATGTTTAGATTCAGCGAGGAAGAAACACGTTTCTTCTAAAAGCTGCGTTTGGATATTCCAGAGTGGATTGGAGAACAGGCTGTAAAGAGAAATACCTTGCTCTAAAACCAAAACGGAGCTATCTAGCAGAATGGTTTTCAATGTGTGTATTCAACTTCCAGAGTTAAACTGATGTGTGTTTGCAGCAGTTCAGAAACCCTTTCTTTGGAGAATGCAGAAACCGTCATTTCCAGCCCTAGAGACGCATATAAGAGTTAGCAGTAAGAATGCGTTTAAAACACAGAACACCCGCTTCTTACGAACTCATCTTCTGTGTCTTGGTTCCTTTTAGGAAGTTGCATCTATGTTTAGATTCAGCGAGGTAGAATCACGTTTCTTCTAAAAGCTGCGTTTGGATATTCCAGAGTGGATGGGAGAACAGGCTGTAAAGAGAAATACCTTGCTCTAAAACCAAAACGGAGCTATCTAGCAGAATGGTTGTCAATGTGTGTATTCAACTTCCAGAGTTAAACTGATGTGTGTTTGCAGCAGTTCAGAAACCCTTTCTTTGGAGAATGCAGAAACCGTCATTTCCAGCCCTAGAGACGCATGTAAGAGTTAGCAGTAAGAATGCGTTTAAAACACAGAACACCCGCTTCTTACCAACTCATCTTCTGTGTGTTGGTTCCTTTTAGGAAGTTGCATCTATGTTTAGATTCAGCGAGGAAGAAACACGTTTCTTCTAAAAGCTGCGTTTGGATATTCCAGAGTGGATGGGAGAACAGGCTGTAAAGAGAAATACCTTGCTCTAAAACCAAAACGGAGCTATCTAGCAGAATGGTTGTCAATGTGTGTATTCAACTTCCAGAGTTAAACTGATGTGTGTTTGCAGCAGTTCAGAAACCCTTTCTTTGGAGAATGCAGAAACCGTCATTTCCAGCCCTAGAGACGCATGTAAGAGTTAGCAGTAAGAATGTGTTTAAAACACAGAAGACCCGCTTCTTACGAACTCATCTTCTGTGTGTTGGTTCCTTTTAGGAAGTTGCATCTATGTTTAGATTCAGCGAGGAAGAAACACGTTTCTTCTAAAAGCTGCGTTTGGATATTCCAGAGTGGATGGGAGAACAGGCTGTAAAGAGAAATACCTTGCTCTAAAACCAAAATGGAGCTATCTAGCAGAATGGTTTTCAATGTGTGTATTCAACTTCCAGAGTTAAACTGATGTGTGTTTGCAGCAGTTCAGAAACCCTTTCTTTGGAGAATGCAGAAACCGTCATTTCCAGCCCTAGAGACGCATATAAGAGTTAGCAGTAAGAATGCGTTTAAAACACAGAACACCCGCTTCTTACGAACTCATCTTCTGTGTGTTGGTTCCTTTTAGGAAGTTGCATCTATGTTTAGATTCAGCGAGGTAGAATCACGTTTCTTCTAAAAGCTGCGTTTGGATATTCCAGAGTGGATGGGAGAACAGGCTGTAAAGAGAAATACCTTGCTCTAAAACCAAAACGGAGCTATCTAGCAGAATGGTTGTCAATGTGTGTATTCAACTTCCAGAGTTAAACTGATGTGTGTTTGCAGCAGTTCAGAAACCCTTTCTTTGGAGAATGCAGAAACCGTCATTTCCAGCCCTAGAGACGCATGTAAGAGTTAGCAGTAAGAATGCGTTTAAAACACAGAACACCCGCTTCTTACGAACTCATCTGCTGTGTGTTGGTTCCTTTTAGGAAGTTGCATCTATGTTTAGATTCAGCGAGGAAGAAACACGTTTCTTCTAAAAGCTGCGTTTGGATATTCCAGAGTGGATGGGAGAACAGGCTGTAAAGAGAAATACCTTGCTCTAAAACCAAAACGGAGCTATCTAGCAGAATGGTTGTCAATGTGTGTATTCAACTTCCAGAGTTAAACTGATGTGTGTTTGCAGCAGTTCAGAAACCCTTTCTTTGGAGAATGCAGAAACCGTCATTTCCAGCCCTAGAGACGCATATAAGAGTTAGCAGTAAGAATGCGTTTAAAACACAGAACACCCGCTTCTTACGAACTCATCTGCTGTGTGTTGGTTCCTTTTAGGAAGTTGCATCTATGTTTAGATTCAGCGAGGAAGAAACACGTTTCTTCTAAAAGCTGCGTTTGGATATTCCAGAGTGGATGGGAGAACAGGCTGTAAAGAGAAATACCTTGCTCTAAAACCAAAACGGAGCTATCTAGCAGAATGGTTGTCAATGTGTGTATTCAACTTCCAGAGTTAAACTGATGTGTGTTTGCAGCAGTTCAGAAACCCTTTCTTTGGAGAATGCAGAAACCGTCATTTCCAGCCCTACAGACGCATATAAGAGTTAGCAGTAAGAATGCGTTTAAAACACAGAAGACCCTCTTCTTACGAACTCATCTTCTGTGTGTTGGTTCCTTTTATGAAGTTGCATCTATGTTTAGATTCAGCGAGGAAGAAACACGTTTCTTCTAAAAGCTGCGTTTGGATATTCCAGAGTGGATGGGAGAGCAGGCTGTAAAGAGAAATACCTTGCTCTAAAACCAAAACGGAGCTATCTAGCAGAATGGTTGTCAATGTGTTTATTCAACTTCCAGAGTTAAACTGATGTGTGTTTGCAGCAGTTCAGAAACCCTTTCTTTGGAGAATGCAGAAACCGTCATTTCCAGCCCTAGAGACGCATATAAGAGTTAGCAGTAAGAATGCGTTTAAAACACAGAAGACCCGCTTCTTACGAACTCATCTGCTGTGTGTTGGTTCCTTTTAGGAAGTTGCATCTATGTTTAGATTCAGCGAGGTAGAAACACGTTTCTTCTAAAAGCTGCGTTTGGACATTCCAGAGTGGATGGGAGAACAGGCTGTAAAGAGAAATACCTTGCTCTAAAACCAAAACGGAGCTATCTAGCAGAATGGTTGTCAATGTGTGTATTCAACTTAAAGAGTTAAACTGATGTGTGTTTGCAGCAGTTCAGAAACCCTTTCTTTGGAGAATGCAGAAACTGTCTTTTCCCGCCCTAGAGACGCTTATAAGAGTTAGCAGTAAGAATGCGTTTAAAACACAGAAGACCCGCTTCTTACGAACTCATCAGTTGTGTGTTGGTTCCTTTTAGAAAATTCCATCTATGTTTAGATTCAGCGAGGTAGAAACACGTTTCTTCTAAAAGCTGCGTTTGGACATTCCAGAGTGGATGGGAAAACAGGCTGTAAAGAGAAATACGTTGCTCTAAAACCAAAACGGAGCTATCTAGCAGAATGGTTGTCAATGCGTTTATTCAAGTTCCAGAGTTAAACTGCTGTGTGTTTGCAGCAGTTCAGAAACCCTTTCTTTGGAGAATGCAGAAAAAGTCTTTTCCCGCCCCAGAGACGCTTAGGAGAGTTATCAGAAAGAATGCGTTTAAAACACAGAAGACCCTCTTATTACGAACTCATCTGCTGTGTGTTGGCTCCTTTTAGGAAGTTACATATATGTTTAGATTCAGCGAGGAAGAAACACGTTTCTTCTAAAAGCTGCGTTTGGACATTCCAGAGTGGATGGGAGAACAGGCTGTAAAGAGAAATACCTTGCTCTAAAACCAAAACGGAGCTATCTAGCAGAATGGTTGTCAATGTGTGTATTCAACTTCCAGAGTTAAACTGATGTGTGTTTGCAGCAGTTCAGAAACCCTTTCTTTGGAGAATGCAGAAACCGTCATTTCCAGCCCTAGAGACGCATATAAGAGTTAGCAGTAAGAATGCGTTTAAAACACAGAAGACCCTCTTCTTACGAACTCATCTTCTGTGTGTTGGTTCCTTTTATGAAGTTGCATCTATGTTTAGATTCAGCGAGGAAGAAACACGTTTCTTCTAAAAGCTGCGTTTGGATATTCCAGAGTGGATGGGAGAACAGGCTGTAAAGAGAAATACCTTGCTCTAAAACCAAAACGGAGCTATCTAGCAGAATGGTTGTCAAAGTGTGTATTCAACTTCCAGAGTTAAACTGATGTGTGTTTGCAGCAGTTCAGAAACCCTTTCTTTGGAGAATGCAGAAACCGTCATTTCCAGCCCTAGAGACGCATATAAGAGTTAGCAGTAAGAATGCGTTTAAAACACAGAACACCCGCTTCTTACGAACTCATCTGCTGTGTGTTGGTTCCTTTTAGGAAGTTGCATCTATGTTTAGATTCAGCGAGGTAGAAACACGTTTCTTCTAAAAGCTGCGTTTGGACATTCCAGAGTGGATGGGAGAACAGGCTGTAAAGAGAAATACCTTGCTCTAAAACCAAAACGGAGCTATCTAGCAGAATGGTTGTCAATGTGTGTATTCAACTTAAAGAGTTAAACTGATGTGTGTTTGCAGCAGTTCAGAAACCCTTTCTTTGGAGAATGCAGAAACTGTCTTTTCCCGCCCTAGAGACGCTTATAAGAGTTAGCAGTAAGAATGCGTTTAAAAAACAGAAGACCCGCTTCTTACGAACTCATCAGTTGTGTGTTGGTTCCTTTTAGAAAATTCCATCTATGTTTAGATTCAGCGAGGTAGAAACACGTTTCTTCTAAAAGCTGCGTTTGGACATTCCAGAGTGGATGGGAAAACAGGCTGTAAAGAGAAATACGTTGCTCTAAAACCAAAACGGAGCTATCTAGCAGAATGGTTGTCAATGCGTTTATTCAAGTTCCAGAGTTAAACTGCTGTGTGTTTGCAGCAGTTCAGAAACCCTTTCTTTGGAGAATGCAGAAAAAGTCTTTTCCCGCCCCAGAGACGCTTAGGAGAGTTATCAGTAAGAATGCGTTTAAAACACAGAAGACCCTCTTATTACGAACTCATCTGCTGTGTGTTGGCTCCTTTTAGGAAGTTACATATATGTTTAGATTCAGCGAGGAAGAAACACGTTTCTTCTAAAAGCTGCGTTTGGACATTCCAGAGTGGATGGGAGAACAGGCTGTAAAGAGAAATACCTTGCTCTAAAACCAAAACGGAGCTATCTAGCAGAATGGTTGTCAATGTGTCTATTCAACTTCTAGAGCTAAACTGATGTGTGTTTGCAGCAGTTCAGAAACCCTTTCTTTGGAGAATGCAGAAACCGTCATTTCCAGCCCTAGAGACGCATATAAGAGTTAGCAGTAAGAATGCGTTTAAAACACAGAACACCCGCTTCTTACGAACTCATCTTCTGTGTCTTGGTTCCTTTTAGGAAGTTGCATCTATGTTTAGATTCAGCGAGGAAGAAACACGTTTCTTCTAAAAGCTGCGTTTGGATATTCCAGAGTGGATGGGAGAACAGGCTGTAAAGAGAAATACCTTGCTCTAAAACCAAAACGGAGCTATCTAGCAGAATGGTTTTCAATGTGTGTATTCAACTTCCAGAATTAAACATATGTGTGTTTGCAGCAGTTCAGAAACCCTTTCTTTGGAGAATGCAGAAACCATCATTTCTAGCCCTAGAGACGCATATAAGAGTTAGCAGTAAGAATGCGTTTAAAACACAGAAGACCCGCTTCTAAGGAACTCATCTGCTGTGTGTTGGTTCCTTTTAGGAAATTGCATCTTTGTTTAGATTCAGCGACGTAGAAACACGTTTCTTCTAAAAGCTGCGTTTGGACATTCCAGAGTGGATTGGAGAACAGGCTGTAAAGAGAAATACCTTGCTCTAAAACCAAAACGGAGCTATCTAGCAGAATGGTTGTCAATGTGTGTATTCAACTTCCAGAGTTAAACTGATGTGTGTTTGCAGCAGTTCAGAAACCCTTTCTTTGGAGAATGCAGAAACCGTCATTTCCAGCCCTAGAGACGCATATAAGAGTTAGCAGTAAGAATGCGTTTAAAACACAGAACACCCGCTTCTTACGAACTCATCTTCTGTGTGTTGGTTCCTTTTAGGAAGTTGCATCTATGTTTAGATTCAGCGAGGAAGAAACACGTTTCTTCTAAAAGCTGCGTTTGGATATTCCAGAGTGGATGGGAGAACAGGCTGTAAAGAGAAATACCTTGCTCTAAAACCAAAACGGAGCTATCTAGCAGAATGGTTGTCAATGTGTGTATTCAACTTCCAGAGTTAAACTGATGTGTGTTTGCAGCAGTTCAGAAACCCTTTCTTTGGAGAATGCAGAAACCGTCATTTCCAGCCCTAGAGACGCATATAAGAGTTAGCAGTAAGAATGCGTTTAAAACACAGAACACCCGCTTCTTACGAACTCATCTTCTGTGTGTTGGTTCCTTTTAGGAAGTTGCATCTATGTTTAGATTCAGCGAGGAAGAAACACGTTTCTTCTAAAAGCTGCGTTTGGACATTCCAGAGTGGATGGGAAAACAGGCTGTAAAGAGAAATACGTTGCTCTAAAACCAAAACGGAGCTATCTAGCAGAATGGTTGTCAATGCGTTTATTCAAGTTCCAGAGTTAAACGGCTGTGTGTTTGCAGCAGTTCAGAAACCCTTTCTTTGGAGAATGCAGAAAAAGTCTTTTCCCGCCCCAGAGACGCTTAGGAGAGTTATCAGTAAGAATGCGTTTAAAACACAGAAGACCCTCTTATTACGAACTCATCTGCTGTGTGTTGGCTCCTTTTAGGAAGTTACATATATGTTTAGATTCAGCGAGGAAGAAACACGTTTCTTCTAAAAGCTGCGTTTGGACATTCCAGAGTGGATGGGAGAACAGGCTGTAAAGAGAAATACCTTGCTCTAAAACCAAAACGGAGCTATCTAGCAGAATGGTTGTCAATGTGTGTATTCAACTTCCAGAGCTAAACTGATGTGTGTTTGCAGCAGTTCAGAAACCCTTTCTTTGGAGAATGCAGAAACCGTCTTTTCCCGCCCTAGAGACGCTTATAAGAGTTAGTAGTAAGAATGCGTTTAAAACACAGAAGACCCGCTTCTTACGAACTCATCTGCTGTGTGTTGGTTCCTTTTAGGAAGTTGCATCTATGTTTAGATTCAGCGAGGTAGAATCACGTTTCTTCTAAAAGCTGCGTTTGGACATTCCAGAGTGGATGGGAGAACAGGCTGTAAAGAGAAATACCTTGCTCTAAAACCAAAACGGAGCTATCTAGCAGAATGGTTGTCAATGTGTCTATTCAACTTCCAGAGCTTAACTGATGTGTGTTTGCAGCAGTTCAGAAACCCTTTCTTTGGAGAATGCAGAAACCGTCATTTCCAGCCCCAGAGACGCATATAAGAGTTAGCAGTAAGAATGCGTTTAAAACACAGAACACCCGCTTCTTACGAACTCATCTTCTGTGTGTTGGTTCCTTTTAGGAAGTTGCATCTATGTTTAGATTCAGCGAGGAAGAAACACGTTTCTTCTAAAAGCTGCGTTTGGATATTCCAGAGTGGATGGGAGAACAGGCTGTAAAGAGAAATACCTTGCTCTAAAACCAAAACGGAGCTATCTAGCAGAATGGTTGTCAATGTGTGTATTCAACTTAAAGAGTTAAACTGATGTGTGTTTGCAGCAGTTCCGAAACCCTTTCTTTGGAGAATGCAGAAACTGTCTTTTCCCGCCCTAGAGACGCTTATAAGAGTTAGCAGTAAGAATGCGTTTAAAACACAGAAGACCCGCTTCTTACGAACTCATCAGTTGTGTGTTGGTTCCTTTTAGAAAATTCCATCTATGTTTAGATTCAGCGAGGTAGAAACACGTTTCTTCTAAAAGCTGCGTTTGGACATTCCAGAGTGGATGGGAAAACAGGCTGTAAAGAGAAATACGTTGCTCTAAAACCAAAACGGAGCTATCTAGCAGAATGGTTGTCAATGCGTTTATTCAAGTTCCAGAGTTAAACTGCTGTGTGTTTGCAGCAGTTCAGAAACCCTTTCTTTGGAGAATGCAGAAAAAGTCTTTTCCCGCCCCAGAGACGCTTAGGAGAGTTATCAGTAAGAATGCGTTTAAAACACAGAAGACCCTCTTATTACGAACTCATCTACTGTGTGTTGGCTCCTTTTAGGAAGTTACATATATGTTTAGATTCAGCGAGGAAGAAACACGTTTCTTCTAAAAGCTGCGTTTGGACATTCCAGAGTGGATGGGAGAACAGGCTGTAAAGAGAAATACCTTGCTCTAAAACCAAAACGGAGCTATCTAGCAGAATGGTTGTCAATGTGTGTATTCAGCTTCCAGAGCTAAACTGATATGTGTTTGCAGCAGTTCAGAAACCCTTTCTTTGGAGAATGCAGGAACCGTCTTTTCCCGTCCTAGAGACGCTTATAAGAGTTAGTAGTAAGAATGCGTTTAAAACACAGAAGACCCACTTCTTACGAACTCATCTGCTGTGTGTTGGTTCCTTTTAGGAAGTTGCATCTATGTTTAGATTCAGCGAGGTAGAATCACGTTTCTTCTAAAAGCTGCGTTTGGACATTCCAGAGTGGATGGGAGAACAGGCTGTAAAGAGAAATACCTTGCTCTAAAACCAAAACGGAGCTATCTAGCAGAATGGTTGTCAATGTGTCTATTCAACTTCCAGAGCTAAACTGATGTGTGTTTGCAGCAGTTCAGAAACCCTTTCTTTGGAGAATGCAGAAACCGTCATTTCCAGCCCTAGAGACGCATATAAGAGTTAGCAGTAAGAATGCGTTTAAAACACAGAACACCCGCTTCTTACGAACTCATCTTCTGTGTGTTGGTTCCTTTTAGGAAGTTGCATCTATGTTTAGATTCAGCGAGGAAGAAACACGTTTCTTCTAAAAGCTGCGTTTGGATATTCCAGAGTGGATGGGAGAACAGGCTGTAAAGAGAAATACCTTGCTCTAAAACCAAAACGGAGCTATCTAGCAGAATGGTTTTCAATGTGTGTATTCAACTTCCAGAATTAAACATATGTGTGTTTGCAGCAGTTCAGAAACCCTTTCTTTGGAGAATGCAGAAACCATCATTTCTAGCCCTAGAGACGCATATAAGAGTTAGCAGTAAGAATGCGTTTAAAACACAGAAGAGCCGCTTCTAAGGAACTCATCTGCTGTGTGTTGGTTCCTTTTAGGAAATTGCATCTTTGTTTAGATTCAGCGAGGTAGAAACACGTTTCTTCTAAAAGCTGCGTTTGGACATTCCAGAGTGGATGGGAGAACAGGCTGTAAAGAGAAATACCTTGCTCTAAAACCAAAACGGAGCTATCTAGCAGAATGGTTGTCAATGTGTGTATTCAACTTCCAGAGTTAAACTGATGTGTGTTTGCAGCAGTTCAGAAACCCTTTCTTTGGAGAATGCAGAAACCGTCATTTCCAGCCCTAGAGACGCATATAAGAGTTAGCAGTAAGAATGCGTTTAAAACACAGAACACCCGCTTCTTACGAACTCATCTTCTGTGTGTTGGTTCCTTTTAGGAAGTTGCATCTATGTTTAGATTCAGCGAGGAAGAAACACGTTTCTTCTAAAAGCTGCGTTTGGATATTCCAGAGTGGATGGGAGAACAGGCTGTAAAGAGAAATACCTTGCTCTAAAACCAAAACGGAGCTATCTAGCAGAATGGTTGTCAATGTGTGAATTCAACTTCCAGAGTTAAACTGATGTGTGTTTGCAGCAGTTCAGAAACCCTTTCTTTAGAGAATGCAGAAACCGTCATTTCCAGCCCTAGAGACGCATATAAGAGTTAGCAGTAAGAATGCGTTTAAAACACAGAACACCCGCTTCTTACGAACTCATCTTCTGTGTGTTGGTTCCTTTTAGGAAGTTGCATCTATGTTTAGATTCAGCGAGGAAGAAACACGTTTCTTCTAAAAGCTGCGTTTGGACATTCCAGAGTGGATGGGAAAACAGGCTGTAAAGAGAAATACGTTGCTCTAAAACCAAAACGGAGCTATCTAGCAGAATGGTTGTCAATGCGTTTATTCAAGTTCCAGAGTTAAACGGCTGTGTGTTTGCAGCAGTTCAGAAACCCTTTCTTTGGAGAATGCAGAAAAAGTCTTTTCCCGCCCCATAGACGCTTAGGAGAGTTATCAGTAAGAATGCGTTTAAAACACAGAAGACCCTCTTATTACGAACTCATCTGCTGTGTGTTGGCTCCTTTTAGGAAGTTACATATATGTTTAGATTCAGCGAGGAAGAAACACGTTTCTTCTAAAAGCTGCGTTTGGACATTCCAGAGTGGATGGGAGAACAGGCTGTAAAGAGAAATACCTTGCTCTAAAACCAAAACGGAGCTATCTAGCAGAATGGTTGTCAATGTGTGTATTCAACTTCCAGAGCTAAACTGATGTGTGTTTGCAGCAGTTCAGAAACCCTTTCTTTGGAGAATGCAGAAACCGTCTTTTCCCGCCCTAGAGACGCTTATAAGAGTTAGTAGTAAGAATGCGTTTAAAACACAGAAGACCCGCTTCTTACGAACTCATCTGCTGTGTGTTGGTTCCTTTTAGGAAGTTGCATCTATGTTTAGATTCAGCGAGGTAGAATCACGTTTCTTCTAAAAGCTGCGTTTGGACATTCCAGAGTGGATGGGAGAACAGGTTGTAAAGAGAAATACCTTGCTCTAAAACCAAAACGGAGCTATCTAGCAGAATGGTTGTCAATGTGTCTATTCAACTTCCAGAGCTTAACTGATGTGTGTTTGCAGCAGTTCAGAAACCCTTTCTTTGGAGAATGCAGAAACCGTCATTTCCAGCCCTAGAGACGCATATAAGAGTTAGCAGTAAGAATGCGTTTAAAACACAGAACACCCGCTTCTTACGAACTCATCTTCTGTGTCTTGGTTCCTTTTAGGAAGTTGCATCTATGTTTAGATTCAGCGAGGAAGAAACACGTTTCTTCTAAAAGCTGCGTTTGGATATTCCAGAGTGGATGGGAGAACAGGCTGTAAAGAGAAATACCTTGCTCTAAAACCAAAACGGAGCTATCTAGCAGAATGGTTTTCAATGTGTTTATTCAACTTCCAGAATTAAACATATGTGTGTTTGCAGCAGTTCAGAAACCCTTTCTTTGGAGAATGCAGAAACCATCATTTCTAGCCCTAGAGACGCATATAAGAGTTAGCAGTAAGAATGCGTTTAAAACACAGAACACCCGCTTCTTACGAACTCATCTTCTGTGTGTTGGTTCCTTTTAGGAAGTTGCATCTATGTTTAGATTCAGCGAGGAAGAAACACGTTTCTTCTAAAAGCTGCGTTTGGATATTCCAGAGTGGATGGGAGAACAGGCTGTAAAGAGAAATACCTTGCTCTAAAACCAAAACGGAGCTATCTAGCAGAATGGTTGTCAATGTGTGTATTCAACTTAAAGAGTTAAACTGATGTGTGTTTGCAGCAGTTCAGAAACCCTTTCTTTGGAGAATGCAGAAACTGTCTTTTCCCGCCCTAGAGACGCTTATAAGAGTTAGCAGTAAGAATGCGTTTAAAACACAGAAGACCCGCTTCTTACGAACTCATCAGTTGTGTGTTGGTTCCTTTTAGAAAATTCCATCTATGTTTAGATTCAGCGAGGTAGAAACACGTTTCTTCTAAAAGCTGCGTTTGGACATTCCAGAGTGGATGGGAAAACAGGCTGTAAAGAGAAATACGTTGCTCTAAAACCAAAACGGAGCTATCTAGCAGAATGGTTGTCAATGCGTTTATTCAAGTTCCAGAGTTAAACTGCTGTGTGTTTGCAGCAGTTCAGAAACCCTTTCTTTGGAGAATGCAGAAAAAGTCTTTTCCCGCCCCAGAGACGCTTAGGAGAGTTATCAGTAAGAATGCGTTTAAAACACAGAAGACCCTCTTATTACGAACTCATCTGCTGTGTGTTGGCTCCTTTTAGGAAGTTACATATATGTTTAGATTCAGCGAGGAAGAAACACGTTTCTTCTAAAAGCTGCGTTTGGACATTCCAGAGTGGATGGGAGAACAGGCTGTAAAGAGAAATACCTTGCTCTAAAACCAAAACGGAGCTATCTAGCAGAATGGTTGTCAATGTGTGTATTCAAATTCCAGAGCTAAACTGATATGTGTTTGCAGCAGTTCAGAAACCCTTTCTTTGGAGAATGCAGAAACCGTCTTTTCCCGTCCTAGAGACGCTTATAAGAGTTAGTAGTAAGAATGCGTTTAAAACACAGAAGACCCACTTCTTACGAACTCATCTGCAGTGTGTTGGTTCCTTTTAGGAAGTTGCATCTATGTTTAGATTCAGCGAGGTAGAATCACGTTTCTTCTAAAAGCTGCGTTTGGACATTCCAGAGTGGATGGGAGAACAGGCTGTAAAGAGAAATACCTTGCTCTAAAACCAAAACGGAGCTATCTAGCAGAATGGTTGTCAATGTGTCTATTCAACTTCTAGAGCTAAACTGATGTGTGTTTGCAGCAGTTCAGAAACCCTTTCTTTGGAGAATGCAGAAACCGTCATTTCCAGCCCTAGAGACGCATATAAGAGTTAGCAGTAAGAATGCGTTTAAAACACAGAACACCCGCTTCTTACGAACTCATCTTCTGTGTCTTGGTTCCTTTTAGGAAGTTGCATCTATGTTTAGATTCAGCGAGGAAGAAACACGTTTCTTCTAAAAGCTGCGTTTGGATATTCCAGAGTGGATGGGAGAACAGGCTGTAAAGAGAAATACCTTGCTCTAAAACCAAAACGGAGCTATCTAGCAGAATGGTTTTCAATGTGTGTATTCAACTTCCAGAATTAAACATATGTGTGTTTGCAGCAGTTCAGAAACCCTTTCTTTGGAGAATGCAGAAACCATCATTTCTAGCCCTAGAGACGCATATAAGAGTTAGCAGTAAGAATGCGTTTAAAACACAGAAGACCCGCTTCTAAGGAACTCATCTGCTGTGTGTTGGTTCCTTTTAGGAAATTGCATCTTTGTTTAGATTCAGCGACGTAGAAACACGTTTCTTCTAAAAGCTGCGTTTGGACATTCCAGAGTGGATTGGAGAACAGGCTGTAAAGAGAAATACCTTGCTCTAAAACCAAAACGGAGCTATCTAGCAGAATGGTTGTCAATGTGTGTATTCAACTTCCAGAGTTAAACTGATGTGTGTTTGCAGCAGTTCAGAAACCCTTTCTTTGGAGAATGCAGAAACCGTCATTTCCAGCCCTAGAGACGCATATAAGAGTTAGCAGTAAGAATGCGTTTAAAACACAGAACACCCGCTTCTTACGAACTCATCTTCTGTGTGTTGGTTCCTTTTAGGAAGTTGCATCTATGTTTAGATTCAGCGAGGAAGAAACACGTTTCTTCTAAAAGCTGCGTTTGGATATTCCAGAGTGGATGGGAGAACAGGCTGTAAAGAGAAATACCTTGCTCTAAAACCAAAACGGAGCTATCTAGCAGAATGGTTGTCAATGTGTGTATTCAACTTCCAGAGTTAAACTGATGTGTGTTTGCAGCAGTTCAGAAACCCTTTCTTTGGAGAATGCAGAAACCGTCATTTCCAGCCCTAGAGACGCATATAAGAGTTAGCAGTAAGAATGCGTTTAAAACACAGAACACCCGCTTCTTACGAACTCATCTTCTGTGTGTTGGTTCCTTTTAGGAAGTTGCATCTATGTTTAGATTCAGCGAGGAAGAAACACGTTTCTTCTAAAAGCTGCGTTTGGACATTCCAGAGTGGATGGGAAAACAGGCTGTAAAGAGAAATACGTTGCTCTAAAACCAAAACGGAGCTATCTAGCAGAATGGTTGTCAATGCGTTTATTCAAGTTCCAGAGTTAAACGGCTGTGTGTTTGCAGCAGTTCAGAAACCCTTTCTTTGGAGAATGCAGAAAAAGTCTTTTCCCGCCCCAGAGACGCTTAGGAGAGTTATCAGTAAGAATGCGTTTAAAACACAGAAGACCCTCTTATTACGAACTCATCTGCTGTGTGTTGGCTCCTTTTAGGAAGTTACATATATGTTTAGATTCAGCGAGGAAGAAACACGTTTCTTCTAAAAGCTGCGTTTGGACATTCCAGAGTGGATGGGAGAACAGGCTGTAAAGAGAAATACCTTGCTCTAAAACCAAAACGGAGCTATCTAGCAGAATGGTTGTCAATGTGTGTATTCAACTTCCAGAGCTAAACTGATGTGTGTTTGCAGCAGTTCAGAAACCCTTTCTTTGGAGAATGCAGAAACCGTCTTTTCCCGCCCTAGAGACGCTTATAAGAGTTAGTAGTAAGAATGCGTTTAAAACACAGAAGACCCGCTTCTTACGAACTCATCTGCTGTGTGTTGGTTCCTTTTAGGAAGTTGCATCTATGTTTAGATTCAGCGAGGTAGAATCACGTTTCTTCTAAAAGCTGCGTTTGGACATTCCAGAGTGGATGGGAGAACAGGCTGTAAAGAGAAATACCTTGCTCTAAAACCAAAACGGAGCTATCTAGCAGAATGGTTGTCAATGTGTCTATTCAACTTCCAGAGCTTAACTGATGTGTGTTTGCAGCAGTTCAGAAACCCTTTCTTTGGAGAATGCAGAAACCGTCATTTCCAGCCCCAGAGACGCATATAAGAGTTAGCAGTAAGAATGCGTTTAAAACACAGAACACCCGCTTCTTACGAACTCATCTTCTGTGTGTTGGTTCCTTTTAGGAAGTTGCATCTATGTTTAGATTCAGCGAGGAAGAAACACGTTTCTTCTAAAAGCTGCGTTTGGATATTCCAGAGTGGATGGGAGAACAGGCTGTAAAGAGAAATACCTTGCTCTAAAACCAAAACGGAGCTATCTAGCAGAATGGTTGTCAATGTGTGTATTCAACTTAAAGAGTTAAACTGATGTGTGTTTGCAGCAGTTCCGAAACCCTTTCTTTGGAGAATGCAGAAACTGTCTTTTCCCGCCCTAGAGACGCTTATAAGAGTTAGCAGTAAGAATGCGTTTAAAACACAGAAGACCCGCTTCTTACGAACTCATCAGTTGTGTGTTGGTTCCTTTTAGAAAATTCCATCTATGTTTAGATTCAGCGAGGTAGAAACACGTTTCTTCTAAAAGCTGCGTTTGGACATTCCAGAGTGGATGGGAAAACAGGCTGTAAAGAGAAATACGTTGCTCTAAAACCAAAACGGAGCTATCTAGCAGAATGGTTGTCAATGCGTTTATTCAAGTTCCAGAGTTAAACTGCTGTGTGTTTGCAGCAGTTCAGAAACCCTTTCTTTGGAGAATGCAGAAAAAGTCTTTTCCCGCCCCAGAGACGCTTAGGAGAGTTATCAGTAAGAATGCGTTTAAAACACAGAAGACCCTCTTATTACGAACTCATCTACTGTGTGTTGGCTCCTTTTAGGAAGTTACATATATGTTTAGATTCAGCGAGGAAGAAACACGTTTCTTCTAAAAGCTGCGTTTGGACATTCCAGAGTGGATGGGAGAACAGGCTGTAAAGAGAAATACCTTGCTCTAAAACCAAAACGGAGCTATCTAGCAGAATGGTTGTCAATGTGTGTATTCAGCTTCCAGAGCTAAACTGATATGTGTTTGCAGCAGTTCAGAAACCCTTTCTTTGGAGAATGCAGGAACCGTCTTTTCCCGTCCTAGAGACGCTTATAAGAGTTAGTAGTAAGAATGCGTTTAAAACACAGAAGACCCACTTCTTACGAACTCATCTGCTGTGTGTTGGTTCCTTTTAGGAAGTTGCATCTATGTTTAGATTCAGCGAGGTAGAATCACGTTTCTTCTAAAAGCTGCGTTTGGACATTCCAGAGTGGATGGGAGAACAGGCTGTAAAGAGAAATACCTTGCTCTAAAACCAAAACGGAGCTATCTAGCAGAATGGTTGTCAATGTGTCTATTCAACTTCCAGAGCTAAACTGATGTGTGTTTGCAGCAGTTCAGAAACCCTTTCTTTGGAGAATGCAGAAACCGTCATTTCCAGCCCTAGAGACGCATATAAGAGTTAGCAGTAAGAATGCGTTTAAAACACAGAACACCCGCTTCTTACGAACTCATCTTCTGTGTGTTGGTTCCTTTTAGGAAGTTGCATCTATGTTTAGATTCAGCGAGGAAGAAACACGTTTCTTCTAAAAGCTGCGTTTGGATATTCCAGAGTGGATGGGAGAACAGGCTGTAAAGAGAAATACCTTGCTCTAAAACCAAAACGGAGCTATCTAGCAGAATGGTTTTCAATGTGTGTATTCAACTTCCAGAATTAAACATATGTGTGTTTGCAGCAGTTCAGAAACCCTTTCTTTGGAGAATGCAGAAACCATCATTTCTAGCCCTAGAGACGCATATAAGAGTTAGCAGTAAGAATGCGTTTAAAACACAGAAGAGCCGCTTCTAAGGAACTCATCTGCTGTGTGTTGGTTCCTTTTAGGAAATTGCATCTTTGTTTAGATTCAGCGAGGTAGAATCACGTTTCTTCTAAAAGCTGCGTTTGGACATTCCAGAGTGGATGGGAGAACAGGCTGTAAAGAGAAATACCTTGCTCTAAAACCAAAACGGAGCTATCTAGCAGAATGGTTGTCAATGTGTGTATTCAACTTCCAGAGTTAAACTGATGTGTGTTTGCAGCAGTTCAGAAACCCTTTCTTTGGAGAATGCAGAAACCGTCATTTCCAGCCCTAGAGACGCATATAAGAGTTAGCAGTAAGAATGCGTTTAAAACACAGAACACCCGCTTCTTACGAACTCATCTTCTGTGTGTTGGTTCCTTTTAGGAAGTTGCATCTATGTTTAGATTCAGCGAGGAAGAAACACGTTTCTTCTAAAAGCTGCGTTTGGATATTCCAGAGTGGATGGGAGAACAGGCTGTAAAGAGAAATACCTTGCTCTAAAACCAAAACGGAGCTATCTAGCAGAATGGTTGTCAATGTGTGTATTCAACTTCCAGAGTTAAACTGATGTGTGTTTGCAGCAGTTCAGAAACCCTTTCTTTAGAGAATGCAGAAACCGTCATTTCCAGCCCTAGAGACGCATATAAGAGTTAGCAGTAAGAATGCGTTTAAAACACAGAACACCCGCTTCTTACGAACTCATCTTCTGTGTGTTGGTTCCTTTTAGGAAGTTGCATCTATGTTTAGATTCAGCGAGGAAGAAACACGTTTCTTCTAAAAGCTGCGTTTGGACATTCCAGAGTGGATGGGAAAACAGGCTGTAAAGAGAAATACGTTGCTCTAAAACCAAAACGGAGCTATCTAGCAGAATGGTTGTCAATGCGTTTATTCAAGTTCCAGAGTTAAACGGCTGTGTGTTTGCAGCAGTTCAGAAACCCTTTCTTTGGAGAATGCAGAAAAAGTCTTTTCCCGCCCCATAGACGCTTAGGAGAGTTATCAGTAAGAATGCGTTTAAAACACAGAAGACCCTCTTATTACGAACTCATCTGCTGTGTGTTGGCTCCTTTTAGGAAGTTACATATATGTTTAGATTCAGCGAGGAAGAAACACGTTTCTTCTAAAAGCTGCGTTTGGACATTCCAGAGTGGATGGGAGAACAGGCTGTAAAGAGAAATACCTTGCTCTAAAACCAAAACGGAGCTATCTAGCAGAATGGTTGTCAATGTGTGTATTCAACTTCCAGAGCTAAACTGATGTGTGTTTGCAGCAGTTCAGAAACCCTTTCTTTGGAGAATGCAGAAACCGTCTTTTCCCGCCCTAGAGACGCTTATAAGAGTTAGTAGTAAGAATGCGTTTAAAACACAGAAGACCCGCTTCTTACGAACTCATCTGCTGTGTGTTGGTTCCTTTTAGGAAGTTGCATCTATGTTTAGATTCAGCGAGGTAGAATCACGTTTCTTCTAAAAGCTGCGTTTGGACATTCCAGAGTGGATGGGAGAACAGGTTGTAAAGAGAAATACCTTGCTCTAAAACCAAAACGGAGCTATCTAGCAGAATGGTTGTCAATGTGTCTATTCAACTTCCAGAGCTTAACTGATGTGTGTTTGCAGCAGTTCAGAAACCCTTTCTTTGGAGAATGCAGAAACCGTCATTTCCAGCCCTAGAGACGCATATAAGAGTTAGCAGTAAGAATGCGTTTAAAACACAGAACACCCGCTTCTTACGAACTCATCTTCTGTGTCTTGGTTCCTTTTAGGAAGTTGCATCTATGTTTAGATTCAGCGAGGAAGAAACACGTTTCTTCTAAAAGCTGCGTTTGGATATTCCAGAGTGGATGGGAGAACAGGCTGTAAAGAGAAATACCTTGCTCTAAAACCAAAACGGAGCTATCTAGCAGAATGGTTTTCAATGTGTTTATTCAACTTCCAGAATTAAACATATGTGTGTTTGCAGCAGTTCAGAAACCCTTTCTTTGGAGAATGCAGAAACCATCATTTCTAGCCCTAGATACGCATATAAGAGTTAGCAGTAAGAATGCGTTTAAAACACAGAACACCCGCTTCTTACGAACTCATCTTCTGTGTGTTGGTTCCTTTTAGGAAGTTGCATCTATGTTTAGATTCAGCGAGGAAGAAACACGTTTCTTCTAAAAGCTGCGTTTGGATATTCCAGAGTGGATGGGAGAACAGGCTGTAAAGAGAAATACCTTGCTCTAAAACCAAAACGGAGCTATCTAGCAGAATGGTTGTCAATGTGTGTATTCAACTTAAAGAGTTAAACTGATGTGTGTTTGCAGCAGTTCAGAAACCCTTTCTTTGGAGAATGCAGAAACTGTCTTTTCCCGCCCTAGAGACGCTTATAAGAGTTAGCAGTAAGAATGCGTTTAAAACACAGAAGACCCGCTTCTTACGAACTCATCAGTTGTGTGTTGGTTCCTTTTAGAAAATTCCATCTATGTTTAGATTCAGCGAGGTAGAAACACGTTTCTTCTAAAAGCTGCGTTTGGACATTCCAGAGTGGATGGGAAAACAGGCTGTAAAGAGAAATACGTTGCTCTAAAACCAAAACGGAGCTATCTAGCAGAATGGTTGTCAATGCGTTTATTCAAGTTCCAGATTTAAACTGCTGTGTGTTTGCAGCAGTTCAGAAACCCTTTCTTTGGAGAATGCAGAAAAAGTCTTTTCCCGCCCCAGAGACGCTTAGGAGAGTTATCAGTAAGAATGCGTTTAAAACACAGAAGACCCTCTTATTACGAACTCATCTGCTGTGTGTTGGCTCCTTTTAGGAAGTTACATATATGTTTAGATTCAGCGAGGAAGAAACACGTTTCTTCTAAAAGCTGCGTTTGGACATTCCAGAGTGGATGGGAGAACAGGCTGTAAAGAGAAATACCTTGCTCTAAAACCAAAACGGAGCTATCTAGCAGAATGGTTGTCAATGTGTGTATTCAACTTCCAGAGCTAAACTGATATGTGTTTGCAGCAGTTCAGAAACCCTTTCTTTGGAGAATGCAGAAACCGTCTTTTCCCGTCCTAGAGACGCTTATAAGAGTTAGTAGTAAGAATGCGTTTAAAACACAGAAGACCCACTTCTTACGAACTCATCTGCTGTGTGTTGGTTCCTTTTAGGAAGTTGCATCTATGTTTAGATTCAGCGAGGTAGAATCACGTTTCTTCTAAAAGCTGCGTTTGGACATTCCAGAGTGGATGGGAGAACAGGCTGTAAAGAGAAATACCTTGCTCTAAAACCAAAACGGAGCTATCTAGCAGAATGGTTGTCAATGTGTCTATTCAACTTCCAGAGCTAAACTGATGTGTGTTTGCAGCAGTTCAGAAACCCTTTCTTTGGAGAATGCAGAAACCGTCATTTCCAGCCCTAGAGACGCATATAAGAGTTAGCAGTAAGAATGCGTTTAAAACACAGAACACCCGCTTCTTACGAACTCATCTTCTGTGTCTTGGTTCCTTTTAGGAAGTTGCATCTATGTTTAGATTCAGCGAGGAAGAAACACGTTTCTTCTAAAAGCTGCGTTTGGATATTCCAGAGTGGATGGGAGAACAGGCTGTAAAGAGAAATACCTTGCTCTAAAACCAAAACGGAGCTATCTAGCAGAATGGTTTTCAATGTGTGTATTCAACTTCCAGAATTAAACATATGTGTGTTTGCAGCAGTTCAGAAACCCTTTCTTTGGAGAATGCAGAAACCATCATTTCTAGCCCTAGAGACGCATATAAGAGTTAGCAGTAAGAATGCGTTTAAAACACAGAAGAGCCGCTTCTAAGGAACTCATCTGCTGTGTGTTGGTTCCTTTTAGGAAATTGCATCTTTGTTTAGATTCAGCGAGGTAGAAACACGTTTCTTCTAAAAGCTGCGTTTGTACATTCCAGAGTGGATTGGAGAACAGGCTGTAAAGAGAAATACCTTGCTCTAAAACCAAAACGGAGCTATCTAGCAGAATGGTTGTCAATGTGTGTATTCAACTTCCAGAGTTAAACTGATGTGTGTTTGCAGCAGTTCAGAAACCCTTTCTTTGGAGAATGCAGAAACCGTCATTTCCAGCCCTAGAGACGCATATAAGAGTTAGCAGTAAGAATGCGTTTAAAACACAGAACACCCGCTTCTTACGAACTCATCTTCTGTGTGTTGGTTCCTTTTAGGAAGTTGCATCTATGTTTAGATTCAGCGAGGAAGAAACACGTTTCTTCTAAAAGCTGCGTTTGGATATTCCAGAGTGGATGGGAGAACAGGCTGTAAAGAGAAATACCTTGCTCTAAAACCAAAACGGAGCTATCTAGCAGAATGGTTGTCAATGTGTGTATTCAACTTCCAGAGTTAAACTGATGTGTGTTTGCAGCAGTTCAGAAACCCTTTCTTTGGAGAATGTAGAAACCGTCATTTCCAGCCCTAGAGACGCATATAAGAGTTAGCAGTAAGAATGCGTTTAAAACACAGAACACCCGCTTCTTACGAACTCATCTTCTGTGTGTTGGTTCCTTTTAGGAAGTTGCATCTATGTTTAGATTCAGCGAGGAAGAAACACGTTTCTTCTAAAAGCTGCGTTTGGATATTCCAGAGTGGATGGGAGAACAGGCTGTAAAGAGAAATACCTTGCTCTAAAACCAAAACAGAGCTATCTAGCAGAATGGTTGTCAATGTGTGTATTCAACTTCCAGAGTTAAACTGATGTGTGTTTGCAGCAGTTCAGAAACCCTTTCTTTGGAGAATGCAGAAACCGTCATTTCCAGCCCTAGAGACGCATATAAGAGTTAGCAGTAAGAATGCGTTTAAAACACAGAACACCCGCTTCTTACGAACTCATCTTCTGTGTGTTGGTTCCTTTTAGGAAGTTGCATCTATGTTTAGATTCAGCGAGGAAGAAACACGTTTCTTCTAAAAGCTGCGTTTGGATATTCCAGAGTGGATGGGAGAACAGGCTGTAAAGAGAAATACCTTGCTCTAAAACCAAAACGGAGCTATCTAGCAGAATGGTTGTCAATGTGTGTATTCAACTTCCAGAGTTAAACTGATGTGTGTTTGCAGCAGTTCAGAAACCCTTTCTTTGGAGAATGTAGAAACCGTCATTTCCAGCCCTAGAGACGCATATAAGAGTTAGCAGTAAGAATGCGTTTAAAACACAGAACACCCGCTTCTTACGAACTCATCTTCTGTGTGTTGGTTCCTTTTAGGAAGTTGCATCTATGTTTAGATTCAGCGAGGAAGAAACACGTTTCTTCTAAAAGCTGCGTTTGGATATTCCAGAGTGGATGGGAGAACAGGCTGTAAAGAGAAATACCTTGCTCTAAAACCAAAACAGAGCTATCTAGCAGAATGGTTGTCAATGTGTGTATTCAACTTCCAGAGTTAAACTGAAGTGTGTTTGCAGCAGTTCAGAAACCCTTTCTTTGGAGAATGCAGAAACCGTCATTTCCAGCCCTAGAGACGCATATAAGAGTTAGCAGTAAGAATGCGTTTAAAACACAGAACACCCGCTTCTTACGAACTCATCTTCTGTGTGTTGGTTCCTTTTAGGAAGTTGCATCTATGTTTAGATTCAGCGAGGAAGAAACACGTTTCTTCTAAAAGCTGCGTTTGGATATTCCAGAGTGGATGGGAGAACAGGCTGTAAAGAGAAATACCTTGCTCTAAAACCAAAACGGAGCTATCTAGCAGAATGGTTGTCAATGTGTGTATTCAACTTCCAGAGTTAAACTGATGTGTGTTTGCAGCAGTTCAGAAACCCTTTCTTTGGAGAATGTAGAAACCGTCATTTCCAGCCCTAGAGACGCATATAAGAGTTAGCAGTAAGAATGCGTTTAAAACACAGAACACCCGCTTCTTACGAACTCATCTTCTGTGTGTTGGTTCCTTTTAGGAAGTTGCATCTATGTTTAGATTCAGCGAGGAAGAAACACGTTTCTTCTAAAAGCTGCGTTTGGATATTCCAGAGTGGATGGGAGAACAGGCTGTAAAGAGAAATACCTTGCTCTAAAACCAAAACAGAGCTATCTAGCAGAATGGTTGTCAATGTGTGTATTCAACTTCCAGAGTTAAACTGATGTGTGTTTGCAGCAGTTCAGAAACCCTTTCTTTGGAGAATGCAGAAACCGTCATTTCCAGCCCTAGAGACGCATATAAGAGTTAACAGTAAGAATGCGTTTAAAACACAGAACACCCGCTTCTTACGAACTCATCTTCTGTGTGTTGGTTCCTTTTAGGAAGTTGCATCTATGTTTAGATTCAGCGAGGAAGAAACACGTTTCTTCTAAAAGCTGCGTTTGGATATTCCAGAGTGGATGGGAGAACAGGCTGTAAAGAGAAATACCTTGCTCTAAAACCAAAACGGAGCTATCTAGCAGAATGGTTGTCAATGTGTGTATTCAACTTCCAGAGTTAAACTGATGTGTGTTTGCAGCAGTTCAGAAACCCTTTCTTTGGAGAATGCAGAAACCGTCATTTCCAGCCCTAGAGACGCATATAAGAGTTAGCAGTAAGAATGCGTTTAAAACACAGAACACCCGCTTCTTACGAACTCATCTTCTGTGTGTTGGTTCCTTTTAGGAAGTTGCATCTATGTTTAGATTCAGCGAGGAAGAAACACGTTTCTTCTAAAAGCTGCGTTTGGATATTCCAGAGTGGATGGGAGAACAGGCTGTAAAGAGAAATACCTTGCTCTAAAACCAAAACGGAGCTATCTAGCAGAATGGTTGTCAATGTGTGTATTCAACTTCCAGAGTTAAACTGATGTGTGTTTGCAGCAGTTCAGAAACCCTTTCTTTGGAGAATGCAGAAACCGTCATTTCCAGCCCTAGAGACGCATATAAGAGTTAGCAGTAAGAATGCGTTTAAAACACAAAACACCCGCTTCTTACGAACTCATCTGCTGTGTGTTGGATCCTTTTAGGAAGTTGCATTGATGTTTAGATTCAGCGAGGAAGAAACACGTTTCTTCTAAAAGCTGCGTTTGGATATTCCAGAGTGGATGGGAGAACAGGCTGTAAAGAGAAATACCTTGCTCTAAAACCAAAACGGAGCTATCTAGCAGAATGGTTGTCAAAGTGTGTATTCAACTTCCAGAGTTAAACTGATGTGTGTTTGCAGCAGTTCAGAAACCCTTTCTTTGGAGAATGCAGAAACCATCATTTCCAGCCCTAGAGACGCATATAAGAGTTAGCAGTAAGAATGCGTTTAAAACACAGAAGACCCGCTTCTTACGAACTCATCTGCTGTGTGTTGGTTCCTTTTAGGAAGTTGCATCTATGTTTAGATTCAGCGAGGTAGAAACACGTTTCTTCTAAAAGCTGCGTTTGGACATTCCAGAGTGGATGGGAGAACAGGCTGTAAAGAGAAATACCTTGCTCTAAAACCAAAACGGAGCTATCTAGCAGAATGGTTGTCAATGTGTGTATTCAACTTCCAGAGTTAAACTGATGTGTGTTTGCAGCAGTTCAGAAACCCTTTCTTTGGAGAATGCAGAAACTGTCTTTTCCCGCCCTAGAGACGCTTATAAGAGTTAGCAGTAAGAATGCGTTTAAAACACAGAAGACCCGCTTCTTACGAACTCATCAGTTGTGTGTTGGTTCCTTTTAGAAAATTCCATCTATGTTTAGATTCAGCGAGGTAGAAACACGTTTCTTCTAAAAGCTGCGTTTGGACATTCCAGAGTGGATGGGAAAACAGGCTGTAAAGAGAAATACGTTGCTCTAAAACCAAAACGGAGCTATCTAGCAGAATGGTTGTCAATGCGTTTATTCAAGTTCCAGAGTTAAACGGCTGTGTGTTTGCAGCAGTTCAGAAACCCTTTCTTTGGAGAATGCAGAAAAAGTCTTTTCCCGCCCCAGAGACGCTTAGGAGAGTTATCAGTAAGAATGCGTTTAAAACACAGAAGACCCTCTTATTACGAACTCATCTGCTGTGTGTTGGCTCCTTTTAGGAAGTTACATATATGTTTAGATTCAGCGAGGAAGAAACACGTTTCTTCTAAAAGCTGCGTTTGGACATTCCAGAGTGGATGGGAGAACAGGCTGTAAAGAGAAATACCTTGCTCTAAAACCAAAACGGAGCTATCTAGCAGAATGGTTGTCAATGTGTGTATTCAACTTCCAGAGCTAAACTGATGTGTGTTTGCAGCAGTTCAGAAACCCTTTCTTTGGAGAATGCAGAAACCGTCTTTTCCCGCCCTAGAGACGCTTATAAGAGTTAGTAGTAAGAATGCGTTTAAAACACAGAAGACCCGCTTCTTACGAACTCATCTGCTGTGTGTTGGTTCCTTTTAGGAAGTTGCATCTATGTTTAGATTCAGCGAGGTAGAATCACGTTTCTTCTAAAAGCTGCGTTTGGACATTCCAGAGTGGATGGGAGAACAGGCTGTAAAGAGAAATACCTTGCTCTAAAACCAAAACGGAGCTATCTAGCAGAATGGTTGTCAATGTGTCTATTCAACTTCCAGAGCTTAACTGATGTGTGTTTGCAGCAGTTCAGAAACCCTTTCTTTGGAGAATGCAGAAACCGTCATTTCCAGCCCTAGAGACGCATATAAGAGTTAGCAGTAAGAATGCGTTTAAAACACAGAACACCCGCTTCTTACGAACTCATCTTCTGTGTCTTGGTTCCTTTTAGGAAGTTGCATCTATGTTTAGATTCAGCGAGGAAGAAACACGTTTCTTCTAAAAGCTGCGTTTGGATATTCCAGAGTGGATGGGAGAACAGGCTGTAAAGAGAAATACCTTGCTCTAAAACCAAAACGGAGCTATCTAGCAGAATGGTTTTCAATGTGTTTATTCAACTTCCAGAATTAAACATAAGAGTGTTTGCAGCAGTTCAGAAACCCTTTCTTTGGAGAATGCAGGAACCATCATTTCTAGCCCTAGAGACGCATATAAGAGTTAGCAGTAAGAATGCGTTTAAAACACAGAACACCCGCTTCTTACGAACTCATCTTCTGTGTGTTGGTTCCTTTTAGGAAGTTGCATCTATGTTTAGATTCAGCGAGGAAGAAACACGTTTCTTCTAAAAGCTGCGTTTGGATATTCCAGAGTGGATGGGAGAACAGGCTGTAAAGAGAAATACCTTGCTCTAAAACCAAAACGGAGCTATCTAGCAGAATGGTTGTCAATGTGTGTATTCAACTTCCAGAGTTAAACTGATGTGTGTTTGCAGCAGTTCAGAAACCCTTTCTTTGGAGAATGCAGAAACCATCATTTCTAGTCCTAGAGACGCATATAAGAGTTAGCAGTAAGAATGCGTTTAAAACACAGAACACCCGCTTCTTACGAACTCATCTGCTGTGTGTTGGTTCCTTTTAGGAAGTTGCATCTATGTTTAGATTCAGCGAGGAAGAAACACGTTTCTTCTAAAAGCTGCGTTTGGATATTCCAGAGTGGATGGGAGAACAGGCTGTAAAGAGAAATACCTTGCTCTAAAACCAAAACGGAGCTATCTAGCAGAATGGTTGTCAATGTGTGTATTCAACTTCCAGAGTTAAACTGATGTGTGTTTGCAGCAGTTCAGAAACCCTTTCTTTGGAGAATGCAGAAACCGTCATTTCCAGCCCTAGAGACGCATATAAGAGTTAGCAGTAGGAATGCGTTTAAAACACAGAACACCCGCTTCTTACGAACTCATCTTCTGTGTGTTGGTTCCTTTTAGGAAGTTGCATCTATGTTTAGATTCAGCGAGGAAGAAACACGTTTCTTCTAAAAGCTGCGTTTGGATATTCCAGAGTGGATGGGAGAACAGGCTGTAAAGAGAAATACCTTGCTCTAAAACCAAAACGGAGCTATCTAGCAGAATGGTTGTCAATGTGTGTATTCAACTTCCAGAGTTAAACTGATGTGTGTTTGCAGCAGTTCAGAAACCCTTTCTTTGGAGAATGCAGAAACCGTCATTTCCAGCCCTAGAGACGCATATAAGAGTTAGCAGTAAGAATGCGTTTGAAACACAGAAGACCCTCTTCTTACGAACTCATCTTCTGTGTGTTGGTTCCTTTTATGAAGTTGCATCTATGTTTAGATTCAGCGAGGAAGAAACACGTTTCTTCTAAAAGCTGCGTTTGGATATTCCAGAGTGGATGGGAGAACAGGCTGTAAAGAGAAATACCTTGCTCTAAAACCAAAACGAAGCTATCTAGCAGAATGGTTGTCAAAGTGTGTATTCAACTTCCAGAGTTAAACTGATGTGTGTTTGCAGCAGTTCAGAAACCCTTTCTTCGGAGAATCCAGAAACCGTCATTTCCAGCCCTAGAGACGCATATAAGAGTTAGCAGTAAGAATGCGTTTAAAACACAGAAGACCCGCTTCTTACGAACTCATCTGCTGTGTGTTGGTTCCTTTTAGGAAGTTGCATCTATGTTTAGATTCAGCGAGGTAGAAACACGTTTCTTCTAAAAGCTGCGTTTGGACATTCCAGAGTGGATGGGAGAACAGGCTGTAAAGAGAAATACCTTGCTCTAAAACCAAAACGGAGCTATCTAGCAGAATGGTTGTCAATGTGTGTATTCAACTTAAAGAGTTAAACTGATGTGTGTTTGCAGCAGTTCAGAAACCCTTTCTTTGGAGAATGCAGAAACTGTCTTTTCCCGCCCTAGAGACGCTTATAAGAGTTAGCAGTAAGAATGCGTTTAAAACACAGAAGACCCGCTTCTTACGAACTCATCAGTTGTGTGTTGGTTCCTTTTAGAAAATTCCATCTATGTTTAGATTCAGCGAGGTAGAAACACGTTTCTTCTAAAAGCTGCGTTTGGACATTCCAGAGTGGATGGGAAAACAGGCTGTAAAGAGAAATACGTTGCTCTAAAACCAAAACGGAGCTATCTAGCAGAATGGTTGTCAATGCGTTTATTCAAGTTCCAGAGTTAAACTGCTGTGTGTTTGCAGCAGTTCAGAAACCCTTTCTTTGGAGAATGCAGAAAAAGTCTTTTCCCGCCCCAGAGACGCTTAGGAGAGTTATCAGTAAGAATGCGTTTAAAACACAGAAGACCCTCTTATTACGAACTCATCTGCTGTGTGTTGGCTCCTTTTAGGAAGTTACATATATGTTTAGATTCAGCGAGGAAGAAACACGTTTCTTCTAAAAGCTGCGTTTGGACATTCCAGAGTGGATGGGAGAACAGGCTGTAAAGAGAAATACCTTGCTCTAAAACCAAAACGGAGCTATCTAGCAGAATGGTTGTCAATGTGTGTATTCAACTTCCAGAGTTAAACTGATGTGTGTTTGCAGCAGTTAAGAAACCCTTTCTTTGGAGAATGCAGAAACCGTCATTTCCAGCCCTAGAGACGCATATAAGAGTTAGCAGTAAGAATGCGTTTAAAACACAGAACACCCGCTTCTTACGAACTCATCTTCTGTGTGTTGGTTCCTTTTAGGAAGTTGCATCTATGTTTAGATTCAGCGAGGAAGAAACACGTTTCTTCTAAAAGCTGCGTTTGGATATTCCAGAGTGGATGGGAGAACAGGCTGTAAAGAGAAATACCTTGCTCTAAAACCAAAACGGAGCTATCTAGCAGAATGGTTGTCAATGTGTGTATTCAACTTCCAGAGTTAAACTGATGTGTGTTTGCAGCAGTTCAGAAACCCTTTCTTTGGAGAATGCAGAAACCGTCATTTCCAGCCCTAGAGACGCATATAAGAGTTAGCAGTAAGAATGCGTTTAAAACACAGAACACCCGCTTCTTACGAACTCATCTTCTGTGTGTTGGTTCCTTTTAGGAAGTTGCATCTATGTTTAGATTCAGCGAGGAAGAAACACGTTTCTTCTAAAAGCTGCGTTTGGATATTCCAGAGTGGATGGGAGAACAGGCTGTAAAGAGAAATACCTTGCTCTAAAACCAAAACGGAGCTATCTAGCAGAATGGTTGTCAATGTGTGTATTCAACTTCCAGAGTTAAACTGATGTGTGTTTGCAGCAGTTCAGAAACCCTTTCTTTGGAGAATGCAGAAACCGTCATTTCCAGCCCTAGAGACGCATATAAGAGTTAGCAGTAAGAATGCGTTTAAAACACAGAACACCCGCTTCTTACGAACTCATCTGCTGTGTGTTGGTTCCTTTTAGGAAGTTGCATCTATGTTTAGATTCAGCGAGGAAGAAACACGTTTCTTCTAAAAGCTGCGTTTGGATATTCCAGAGTGGATTGGAGAACAGGCTGTAAAGAGAAATACCTTGCTCTAAAACCAAAACGGAGCTATCTAGCAGAATGGTTGTCAATGTGTGTATTCAACTTCCAGAGTTAAACTGATGTGTGTTTGCAGCAGTTCAGAAACCCTTTCTTTGGAGAATGCAGAAACCGTCATTTCCAGCCCTAGAGACGCATATAAGAGTTAGCAGTAAGAATGCGTTTAAAACACAGAACACCCGCTTCTTACGAACTCATCTTCTGTGTCTTGGTTCCTTTTAGGAAGTTGCATCTATGTTTAGATTCAGCGAGGTAGAATCACGTTTCTTCTAAAAGCTGCGTTTGGATATTCCAGAGTGGATGGGAGAACAGGCTGTAAAGAGAAATACCTTGCTCTAAAACCAAAACGGAGCTATCTAGCAGAATGATTGTCAATGTGTGTATTCAACTTCCAGAGTTAAACTGATGTGTGTTTGCAGCAGTTCAGAAACCCTTTCTTTGGAGAATGCAGAAACCGTCATTTCCAGCCCTAGAGACGCATATAAGAGTTAGCAGTAAGAATGCGTTTAAAACACAGAAGACCCGCTTCTTACGAACTCATCTGCTGTGTGTTGGTTCCTTTTAGGAAGTTGCATCTATGTTTAGAATCAGCGAGGAAGAAACACGTTTCTTCTAAAAGCTGCGTTTGGACATTCCAGAGTGGATGGGAGAACAGGCTGTAAAGAGAAATACCTTGCTCTAAAACCAAAACGGAGCTATCTAGCAGAATGGTTGTCAATGTGTGTATTCAACAGCTAGAGTTAAACTGATGTGTGTTTGCAGCAGTTCAGAAACCCTTTAGTTGGAGAATGCAGAAACCGTCATTTCCAGCCCTAGAGACGCATATAAGAGTTAGCAGTAAGAAGGCGTTTAAAACACAGAACACCCGCTTCTTACGAACTCATCTGCTGTGTGTTGGTTCCTTTTAGGAAGTTGCATCTATGTTTAGATTCAGCGAGGAAGAAACACGTTTCTTCTAAAAGCTGCGTTTGGATATTCCAGAGTGGATGGGAGAACAGGCTGTAAAGAGAAATACCTTGCTCTAAAACCAAAACGGAGCTATCTAGCAAAATGGTTGTCAATGTGTGTATTCAACTTCCAGATATAAACATATGTGTGATTGCAGCAGTTCAGAAACCCTTTCTTTGGAGAATGCAGAAACCGTCATTTCTAGCCCTAGAGACGCATATAAGAGTTAGCAGTAAGAATGCGTTTAAAACAAAGAAGTCCCGCTTCTTACGAACTCATCTGCTGTGTGTTGGTTTCTTTTAGGAAGTTGCATCTATGTTTAGATTCAGCGAGGTAGAAACACGTTTCTTCTATAAGCTGCGTTTGGACATTCCACAGTGGATGGGAGAACAGGCTGTAAAGAGAAATACCTTGCTCTAAAACCAAAACGGAGCTATCTAGCAGAATGGTTGTCAATGTGTGTATTCAGGTTCCAGTGTTAAACTGATGTGTGTTTGCAGCAGTTCAGAAACCCTTTCTTTGGAGAATGCAGAAACAGTCTTTTCCCGCCCTAGAGACGCTTATAAGAGTTAGCAGTAAGAATGCGTTTAAAACACAGAAGACCCGCTTCTTACGAAGTCATCTGCTGTGTGTTGGTTCCTTTTAGGAAGTTGCATCTATGTTTACATTCAGCGAGGTAGAAACACGTTTCTTCTAAAAGCTGCGTTTGGACATTCCAGAGTGGATGGGAGAACAGGCTGTAAAGAGAAATACCTTGCTCTAAAACCAAAACGGAGCTATCTAGCAGAATGGTTGTCAATGTGTGTATTCAACTTAAAGAGTTAAACTGATGTGTGTTTGCAGCAGTTCAGAAACCCTTTCTTTGGAGAATGCAGAAACTGTCTTTTCCCGCCCTAGAGACGCTTATAAGAGTTAGCAGTAAGAATGCGTTTAAAACACAGAAGACCCGCTTCTTACGAACTCATCTGTTGTGTGTTGGTTCCTTTTAGAAAATTCCATCTATGTTTAGATTCAGCGAGGTAGAAACACGTTTCTTCTAAAAGCTGCGTTTGGACATTCCAGAGTGGATGGGAAAACAGGCTGTAAAGGGAAATACGTTGCTCTAAAACCAAAACGGAGCTATCTAGCAGAATGGTTGTCAATGCGTTTATTCAAGTTCCAGAGTTAAACTGCTGTGTGTTTGCAGCAGTTCAGAAACCCTTTCTTTGGAGAATGCAGAAAAAGTCTTTTCCTGCCCCAGAGACGCTTACGAGAGTTAGCAGTAAGAATGCGTTTAAAACACAGAAGACCCGCTTATTACGAACTCATCTGCTGTGTGTTGGCTCCTTTTAGGAAGTTACATATATGTTTAGATTCAGCGAGGAAGAAACACGTTTCTTCTAAAAGCTGCGTTTGGATATTCCAGAGTGGATGGGAGAACAGGCTGTAAAGAGAAATACCTTGCTCTAAAACCAAAACGGAGCTATCTAGCAGAATGGTTGTCAATGTGTGTATTCAACTTCCAGAGTTAAACTGATGTGTGTTTGCAGCAGTTCAGAAACCCTTTCTTTGGAGAATGCAGAAACCGTCATTTCCAGCCCTAGAGACGCATATAAGAGTTAGCAGTAAGAATGCGTTTAAAACACAGAACACCCGCTTCTTACGAACTCATATTCTGTGTGTTGGTTCCTTTTAGGAAGTTGCATCTATGTTTAGATTCAGCGAGGAAGAAACACGTTTCTTCTAAAAGCTGCGTTTGGATATTCCAGAGTGGATGGGAGAACAGGCTGTAAAGAGAAATACCTTGCTCTAAAACCAAAACGGAGCTATCTAGCAGAATGGTTGTCAATGTCTGTATTCAACTTCCAGAGTTAAACTGATGTGTGTTTGCAGCAGTTCAGAAACCCTTTCTTTGGAGAATGCAGAAACCGTCATTTCCAGCCCTAGAGACGCATATAAGAGTTAGCAGTAAGAATGCGTTTAAAACACAGAACACCCGCTTCTTACGAACTCATATTCTGTGTGTTGGTTCCTTTTAGGAAGTTGCATCTATGTTTAGATTCAGCGAGGAAGAAACACGTTTCTTCTAAAAGCTGCGTTTGGATATTCCAGAGTGGATGGGAGAACAGGCTGTAAAGAGAAATACCTTGCTCTAAAACCAAAACGGAGCTATCTAGCAGAATGGTTGTCAATGTGTGTATTCAACTTCCAGAGTTAAACTGATGTGTGTTTGCAGCAGTTCAGAAACCCTTTCTTTGGAGAATGCAGAAACCGTCATTTACAGCCCTAGAGATGCATATAAGAGTTAGCAGTAAGAAAGCGTTTAAAACACAGAACACCCGCTTCTTACGAACTCATCTTCTGTGTGTTGGTTCCTTTTAGGAAGTTGCATCTATGTTTAGATTCAGCGAGGAAGAAACACGTTTCTTCTAAAAGCTGCGTTTGGATATTCCAGAGTGGATGGGAGAACAGGCTGTAAAGAGAAATACCTTGCTCTAAAACCAAAACGGAGCTATCTAGCAGAATGGTTGTCAAAGTGTGTATTCAACTTCCAGAGTTAAACTGATGTGTGTTTGCAGCAGTTCAGAAACCCTTTCTTTGGAGAATGCAGAAACCATCATTTCCAGCCCTAGAGACGCATATAAGAGTTAGCAGTAAGAATGCGTTTAAAACACAGAAGACCCGCTTCTTACGAACTCATCTGCTGTGTGTTGGTTCCTTTTAGGAAGTTGCATCTATGTTTAGATTCAGCGAGGTAGAAACACGTTTCTTCTAAAAGCTGCGTTTTGACATTCCAGAGTGGATGGGAGAACAGGCTGTAAAGAGAAATACCTTGCTCTAAAACCAAAACGGAGCTATCTAGCAGAATGGTTGTCAATGTGTGTATTCAACTTAAAGAGTTAAACTGATGTGTGTTTGCAGCAGTTCAGAAACCCTTTCTTTGGAGAATGCAGAAACTGTCTTTTCCCGCCCTAGAGACGCTTATAAGAGTTAGCAGTAAGAATGCGTTTAAAACACAGAAGACCCGCTTCTTACGAACTCATCAGTTGTGTGTTGGTTCCTTTTAGAAAATTCCATCTATGTTTAGATTCAGCGAGGTAGAAACACGTTTCTTCTAAAAGCTGCGTTTGGACATTCCAGAGTGGATGGGAAAACAGGCTGTAAAGAGAAATACGTTGCTCTAAAACCAAAACGGAGCTATCTAGCAGAATGGTTGTCAATGCGTTTATTCAAGTTCCAGAGTTAAACGGCTGTGTGTTTGCAGCAGTTCAGAAACCCTTTCTTTGGAGAATGCAGAAAAAGTCTTTTCCCGCCCAGGAGACGCTTAGGAGAGTTATCAGTAAGAATGCGTTTAAAACACAGAAGACCCTCTTATTACGAACTCATCTGCTGTGTGTTGGCTCCTTTTAGGAAGTTACATATATGTTTAGATTCAGCGAGGAAGAAACACGTTTCTTCTAAAAGCTGCGTTTGGACATTCCAGAGTGGATGGGAGAACAGGCTGTAAAGAGAAATACCTTGCTCTAAAACCAAAACGGAGCTATCTAGCAGAATGGTTGTCAATGTGTGTATTCAACTTCCAGAGCTAAACTGATGTGTGTTTGCAGCAGTTCAGAAACCCTTTCTTTGGAGAATGCAGATACCGTCTTTTCCCGCCCTAGAGACGCTTATAAGAGTTAGTAGTAAGAATGCGTTTAAAACACAGAAGACCCGCTTCTTACGAACTCATCTGCTGTGTGTTGGTTCCTTTTAGGAAGTTGCATCTATGTTTAGATTCAGCGAGGTAGAATCACGTTTCTTCTAAAAGCTGCGTTTGGACATTCCAGAGTGGATGGGAGAACAGGCTGTAAAGAGAAATACCTTGCTCTAAAACCAAAACGGAGCTATCTAGCAGAATGGTTGTCAATGTGTCTATTCAACTTCCAGAGCTTAACTGATGTGTGTTTGCAGCAGTTCAGAAACCCTTTCTTTGGAGAATGCAGAAACCGTCATTTCCAGCCCTAGAGACGCATATAAGAGTTAGCAGTAAGAATGCGTTTAAAACACAGAACACCCGCTTCTTACGAACTCATCTTCTGTGTCTTGGTTCCTTTTAGGAAGTTGCATCTATGTTTAGATTCAGCGAGGAAGAAACACGTTTCTTCTAAAAGCTGCGTTTGGATATTCCAGAGTGGATGGGAGAACAGGCTGTAAAGAGAAATACCTTGCTCTAAAACCAAAACGGAGCTATCTAGCAGAATGGTTTTCAATGTGTTTATTCAACTTCCAGAATTAAACATATGAGTGTTTGCAGCAGTTCAGAAACCCTTTCTTTGGAGAATGCAGAAACCATCATTTCTAGCCCTAGAGACGCATATAAGAGTTAGCAGTAAGAATGCGTTTAAAACACAGAACACCCGCTTCTTACGAACTCATCTTCTGTGTGTTGGTTCCTTTTAGGAAGTTGCATCTATGTTTAGATTCAGCGAGGAAGAAACACGTTTCTTCTAAAAGCTGCGTTTGGATATTCCAGAGTGGATGGGAGAACAGGCTGTAAAGAGAAATACCTTGCTCTAAAACCAAAACGGAGCTATCTAGCAGAATGGTTGTCAATGTGTGTATTCAACTTCCAGAGTTAAACTGATGTGTGCTTGCAGCAGTTCAGAAACCCTTTCTTTGGAGAATGCAGAAACCATCATTTCTAGTCCTAGAGACGCATATAAGAGTTAGCAGTAAGAATGCGTTTAAAACACAGAACACCCGCTTCTTACGAACTCATCTGCTGTGTGTTGGTTCCTTTTAGGAAGTTGCATCTATGTTTAGATTCAGCGAGGAAGAAACACGTTTCTTCTAAAAGCTGCGTTTGGATATTCCAGAGTGGATGGGAGAACAGGCTGTAAAGAGAAATACCTTGCTCTAAAACCAAAACGGAGCTATCTAGCAGAATGGTTGTCAATGTGTGTATTCAACTTCCAGAGTTAAACTGATGTGTGTTTGCAGCAGTTCAGAAACCCTTTCTTTGGAGAATGCAGAAACCGTCATTTCCAGCCCTAGAGACGCATATAAGAGTTAGCAGTAGGAATGCGTTTAAAACACACAACACCCGCTTCTTACGAACTCATCTTCTGTGTGTTGGTTCCTTTTAGGAAGTTGCATCTATGTTTAGATTCAGCGAGGAAGAAACACGTTTCTTCTAAAAGCTGCGTTTGGATATTCCAGAGTGGATGGGAGAACAGGCTGTAAAGAGAAATACCTTGCTCTAAAACCAAAACGGAGCTATCTAGCAGAATGGTTGTCAATGTGTGTATTCAACTTCCAGAGTTAAACTGATGTGTGTTTGCAGCAGTTCAGAAACCCTTTCTTTGGAGAATGCAGAAACCGTCATTTCCAGCCCTAGAGACGCATATAAGAGTTAGCAGTAAGAATGCGTTTGAAACACAGAAGACCCTCTTCTTACGAACTCATCTTCTGTGTGTTGGTTCCTTTTATGAAGTTGCATCTATGTTTAGATTCAGCGAGGAAGAAACACGTTTCTTCTAAAAGCTGCGTTTGGATATTCCAGAGTGGATGGGAGAACAGGCTGTAAAGAGAAATACCTTGCTCTAAAACCAAAACGGAGCTATCTAGCAGAATGGTTGTCAAAGTGTGTATTCAACTTCCAGAGTTAAACTGATGTGTGTTTGCAGCAGTTCAGAAACCCTTTCTTTGGAGAATCCAGAAACCGTCATTTCCAGCCCTAGAGACGCATATAAGAGTTAGCAGTAAGAATGCGTTTAAAACACAGAAGACCCGCTTCTTACGAACTCATCTGCTGTGTGTTGGTTCCTTTTAGGAAGTTGCATCTATGTTTAGATTCAGCGAGGTAGAAACACGTTTCTTCTAAAAGCTGCGTTTGGACATTCCAGAGTGGATGGGAGAACAGGCTGTAAAGAGAAATACCTTGCTCTAAAACCAAAACGGAGCTATCTAGCAGAATGGTTGTCAATGTGTGTATTCAACTTAAAGAGTTAAACTGATGTGTGTTTGCAGCAGTTCAGAAACCCTTTCTTTGGAGAATGCAGAAACTGTCTTTTCCCGCCCTAGAGACGCTTATAAGAGTTAGCAGTAAGAATGCGTTTAAAACACAGAAGACCCGCTTCTTACGAACTCATCAGTTGTGTGTTGGTTCCTTTTAGAAAATTCCATCTATGTTTAGATTCAGCGAGGTAGAAACACGTTTCTTCTAAAAGCTGCGTTTGGACATTCCAGAGTGGATGGGAAAACAGGCTGTAAAGAGAAATACGTTGCTCTAAAACCAAAACGGAGCTATCTAGCAGAATGGTTGTCAATGCGTTTATTCAAGTTCCAGAGTTAAACTGCTGTGTGTTTGCAGCAGTTCAGAAACCCTTTCTTTGGAGAATGCAGAAAAAGTCTTTTCCCGCCCCAGAGACGCTTAGGAGAGTTATCAGTAAGAATGCGTTTAAAACACAGAAGACCCTCTTATTACGAACTCATCTGCTGTGTGTTGGCTCCTTTTAGGAAGTTACATATATGTTTAGATTCAGCGAGGAAGAAACACGTTTCTTCTAAAAGCTGCGTTTGGACATTCCAGAGTGGATGGGAGAACAGGCTGTAAAGAGAAATACCTTGCTCTAAAACCAAAACGGAGCTATCTAGCAGAATGGTTGTCAATGTGTGTATTCAACTTCCAGAGTTAAACTGATGTGTGTTTGCAGCAGTTAAGAAACCCTTTCTTTGGAGAATGCAGAAACCGTCATTTCCAGCCCTAGAGACGCATATAAGAGTTAGCAGTAAGAATGCGTTTAAAACACAGAACACCCGCTTCTTACGAACTCATCTTCTGTGTGTTGGTTCCTTTTAGGAAGTTGCATCTATGTTTAGATTCAGCGAGGAAGAAACACGTTTCTTCTAAAAGCTGCGTTTGGATATTCCAGAGTGGATGGGAGAACAGGCTGTAAAGAGAAATACCTTGCTCTAAAACCAAAACGGAGCTATCTAGCAGAATGGTTGTCAATGTGTGTATTCAACTTCCAGAGTTAAACTGATGTGTGTTTGCAGCAGTTCAGAAACCCTTTCTTTGGAGAATGCAGAAACCGTCATTTCCAGCCCTAGAGACGCATATAAGAGTTAGCAGTAAGAATGCGTTTAAAACACAGAACACCCGCTTCTTACGAACTCATCTTCTGTGTGTTGGTTCCTTTTAGGAAGTTGCATCTATGTTTAGATTCAGCGAGGAAGAAACACGTTTCTTCTAAAAGCTGCGTTTGGATATTCCAGAGTGGATGGGAGAACAGGCTGTAAAGAGAAATACCTTGCTCTAAAACCAAAACGGAGCTATCTAGCAGAATGGTTGTCAATGTGTGTATTCAACTTCCAGAGTTAAACTGATGTGTGTTTGCAGCAGTTCAGAAACCCTTTCTTTGGAGAATGCAGAAACCGTCATTTCCAGCCCTAGAGACGCATATAAGAGTTAGCAGTAAGAATGCGTTTAAAACACAGAACACCCGCTTCTTACGAACTCATCTGCTGTGTGTTGGTTCCTTTTAGGAAGTTGCATCTATGTTTAGATTCAGCGAGGAAGAAACACGTTTCTTCTAAAAGCTGCGTTTGGATATTCCAGAGTGGATGGGAGAACAGGCTGTAAAGAGAAATACCTTGCTCTAAAACCAAAACGGAGCTATCTAGCAGAATGGTTGTCAATGTGTGTATTCAACTTCCAGAGTTAAACTGATGTGTGTTTGCAGCAGTTCAGAAACCCTTTCTTTGGAGAATGCAGAAACCGTCATTTCCAGCCCTAGAGACGCATATAAGAGTTAGCAGTAAGAATGCGTTTAAAACACAGAACACCCGCTTCTTACGAACTCATCTTCTGTGTCTTGGTTCCTTTTAGGAAGTTGCATCTATGTTTAGATTCAGCGAGGTAGAATCACGTTTCTTCTAAAAGCTGCGTTTGGATATTCCAGAGTGGATGGGAGAACAGGCTGTAAAGAGAAATACCTTGCTCTAAAACCAAAACGGAGCTATCTAGCAGAATGATTGTCAATTTGTGTATTCAACTTCCAGAGTTAAACTGATGTGTGTTTGCAGCAGTTCAGAAACCCTTTCTTTGGAGAATGCAGAAACCGTCATTTCCAGCCCTAGAGACGCATATAAGAGTTAGCAGTAAGAATGCGTTTAAAACACAGAACACCCGCTTCTTACGAACTCATCTTCTGTGTGTTGGTTCCTTTTAGGAAGTTGCATCTATGTTTAGAATCAGCGAGGAAGAAACACGTTTCTTCTAAAAGCTGCGTTTGGACATTCCAGAGTGGATGGGAGAACAGGCTGTAAAGAGAAATACCTTGCTCTAAAACCAAAACGGAGCTATCTAGCAGAATGGTTGTCAATGTGTGTATTCAACAGCTAGAGTTAAACTGATGTGTGTTTGCAGCAGTTCAGAAACCCTTTCTTTGGAGAATGCAGAAACCGTCATTTCCAGCCCTAGAGACGCATGTTAGAGTTAGCAGTAAGAATGCGTTTAAAACACAGAACACCCGCTTCTTACGAACTCATCTTCTGTTTGTTGGTTCCTTTTAGGAAGTTGCATCTATGTTTAGATTCAGCGAGGAAGAAACACGTTTCTTCTAAAAGCTGCGTTTGGATATTCCACAGTGGATGGGAGAACAGGCTGTAAATAGAAATACCTTGCTCTAAAACCAAAACGGAGCTATCTAGCAGAATGGTTGTCAATGTGTGTATTCAACTTCCAGAGTTAAACTGATGTGTGTTTGCAGCAGTTCAGAAACCCTTTAGTTGGAGAATGCAGAAACCGTCATTTCCAGCCCTAGAGACGCATATAAGAGTTAGCAGTAAGAAGGCGTTTAAAACACAGAACACCCGCTTCTTACGAACTCATCTGCTGTGTGTTGGTTCCTTTTAGGAAGTTGCATCTATGTTTAGATTCAGCGAGGAAGAAACACGTTTCTTCTAAAAGCTGCGTTTGGATATTCCAGAGTGGATGGGAGAACAGGCTGTAAAGAGAAATACCTTGCTCTAAAACCAAAACGGAGCTATCTAGCAAAATGGTTGTCAATGTGTGTATTCAACTTCCAGATATAAACATATGTGTGATTGCAGCAGTTCAGAAACCCTTTCTTTGGAGAATGCAGAAACCGTCATTTCTAGCCCTAGAGACGCATATAAGAGTTAGCAGTAAGAATGCGTTTAAAACAAAGAACTCCCGCTTCTTACGAACTCATCTGCTGTGTGTTGGTTTCTTTTAGGAAGTTGCATCTATGTTTAGATTCAGCGAGGTAGAAACACGTTTCTTCTATAAGCTGCGTTTGGACATTCCACAGTGGATGGGAGAACAGGCTGTAAAGAGAAATACCTTGCTCTAAAACCAAAACGGAGCTATCTAGCAGAATGGTTGTCAATGTGTGTATTCAGGTTCCAGTGTTAAACTGATGTGTGTTTGCAGCAGTTCAGAAACCCTTTCTTTGGAGAATGCAGAAACAGTCTTTTCCCGCCCTAGAGACGCTTATAAGAGTTAGCAGTAAGAATGCGTTTAAAACACAGAAGACCCGCTTCTTACGAAGTCATCTGCTGTGTGTTGGTTCCTTTTAGGAAGTTGCATCTATGTTTACATTCAGCGAGGTAGAAACACGTTTCTTCTAAAAGCTGCGTTTGGACATTCCAGAGTGGATGGGAGAACAGGCTGTAAAGAGAAATACCTTGCTCTAAAACCAAAACGGAGCTATCTAGCAGAATGGTTGTCAATGTGTGTATTCAACTTAAAGAGTTAAACTGATGTGTGTTTGCAGCAGTTCAGAAACCCTTTCTTTGGAGAATGCAGAAACTGTCTTTTCCCGCCCTAGAGACGCTTATAAGAGTTAGCAGTAAGAATGCGTTTAAAACACAGAAGACCCGCTTCTTACGAACTCATCTGTTGTGTGTTGGTTCCTTTTAGAAAATTCCATCTATGTTTAGATTCAGCGAGGTAGAAACACGTTTCTTCTAAAAGCTGCGTTTGGACATTCCAGAGTGGATGGGAAAACAGGCTGTAAAGGGAAATACGTTGCTCTAAAACCAAAACGGAGCTATCTAGCAGAATGGTTGTCAATGCGTTTATTCAAGTTCCAGAGTTAAACTGCTGTGTGTTTGCAGCAGTTCAGAAACGCTTTCTTTGGAGAATGCAGAAAAAGTCTTTTCCCGCCCCAGAGACGCTTACGAGAGTTAGCAGTAAGAATGCGTTTAAAACACAGAAGACCCTCTTATTACGAACTCATCTGCTGTGTGTTGGCTCCTTTTAGGAAGTTACATATATGTTTAGATTCAGCGAGGAAGAAACACGTTTCTTCTAAAAGCTGCGTTTGGATATTCCAGAGTGGATGGGAGAACAGGCTGTAAAGAGAAATACCTTGCTCTAAAACCAAAACGGAGCTATCTAGCAGAATGGTTGTCAATGTGTGTATTCAACTTCCAGAGTTAAACTGATGTGTGTTTGCAGCAGTTCAGAAACCCTTTCTTTGGAGAATGCAGAAACCGTCATTTCCAGCCCTAGAGACGCATATAAGAGTTAGCAGTAAGAATGCGTTTAAAACACAGAACACCCGCTTCTTACGAACTCATCTTCTGTGTGTTGGTTCCTTTTAGGAAGTTGCATCTATGTTTAGATTCAGCGAGGAAGAAACACGTTTCTTCTAAAAGCTGCGTTTGGATATTCCAGAGTGGATGGGAGAACAGGCTGTAAAGAGAAATACCTTGCTCTAAAACCAAAACGGAGCTATCTAGCAGAATGGTTGTCAATGTCTGTATTCAACTTCCAGAGTTAAACTGATGTGTGTTTGCAGCAGTTCAGAAACCCTTTCTTTGGAGAATGCAGAAACCGTCATTTCCAGCCCTAGAGACGCATATAAGAGTTAGCAGTAAGAATGCGTTTAAAACACAGAACACCCGCTTCTTACGAACTCATATTCTGTGTGTTGGTTCCTTTTAGGAAGTTGCATCTATGTTTAGATTCAGCGAGGAAGAAACACGTTTCTTCTAAAAGCTGCGTTTGGATATTCCAGAGTGGATGGGAGAACAGGCTGTAAAGAGAAATACCTTGCTCTAAAACCAAAACGGAGCTATTTAGCAGAATGGTTGTCAATGTGTGTATTCAACTTCCAGAGTTAAACTGATGTGTGTTTGCAGCAGTTCAGAAACCCTTTCTTTGGAGAATGCAGAAACCGTCATTTACAGCCCTAGAGACGCATATAAGAGTTAGCAGTAAGAAAGCGTTTAAAACACAGAACACCCGCTTCTTACGAACTCATCTTCTGTGTGTTGGTTCCTTTTAGGAAGTTGCATCTATGTTTAGATTCAGCGAGGAAGAAACACGTTTCTTCTAAAAGCTGCGTTTGGATATTCCAGAGTGGATGGGAGAACAGGCTGTAAAGAGAAATACCTTGCTCTAAAACCAAAACGGAGCTATCTAGCAGAATGGTTGTCAAAGTGTGTATTCAACTTCCAGAGTTAAACTGATGTGTGTTTGCAGCAGTTCAGAAACCCTTTCTTTGGAGAATGCAGAAACCATCATTTCCAGCCCTAGAGACGCATATAAGAGTTAGCAGTAAGAATGCGTTTAAAACACAGAAGACCCGCTTCTTACGAACTCATCTGCTGTGTGTTGGTTCCTTTTAGGAAGTTGCATCTATGTTTAGATTCAGCGAGGTAGAAACACGTTTCTTCTAAAAGCTGCGTTTGGACATTCCAGAGTGGATGGGAGAACAGGCTGTAAAGAGAAATACCTTGCTCTAAAACCAAAACGGAGCTATCTAGCAGAATGGTTGTCAATGTGTGTATTCAACTTAAAGAGTTAAACTGATGTGTGTTTGCAGCAGTTCAGAAACCCTTTCTTTGGAGAATGCAGAAACTGTCTTTTCCCGCCCTAGAGACGCTTATAAGAGTTAGCAGTAAGAATGCGTTTAAAACACAGAAGACCCGCTTCTTACGAACTCATCAGTTGTGTGTTGGTTCCTTTTAGAAAATTCCATCTATGTTTAGATTCAGCGAGGTAGAAACACGTTTCTTCTAAAAGCTGCGTTTGGACATTCCAGAGTGGATGGGAAAACAGGCTGTAAAGAGAAATACGTTGCTCTAAAACCAAAACGGAGCTATCTAGCAGAATGGTTGTCAATGCGTTTATTCAAGTTCCAGAGTTAAACGGCTGTGTGTTTGCAGCAGTTCAGAAACCCTTTCTTTGGAGAATGCAGAAAAAGTCTTTTCCCGCCCCAGAGACGCTTAGGAGAGTTATCAGTAAGAATGCGTTTAAAACACAGAAGACCCTCTTATTACGAACTCATCTGCTGTGTGTTGGCTCCTTTTAGGAAGTTACATATATGTTTAGATTCAGCGAGGAAGAAACACGTTTCTTCTAAAAGCTGCGTTTGGACATTCCAGAGTGGATGGGAGAACAGGCTGTAAAGAGAAATACCTTGCTCTAAAACCAAAACGGAGCTATCTAGCAGAATGGTTGTCAATGTGTGTATTCAACTTCCAGAGCTAAACTGATGTGTGTTTGCAGCAGTTCAGAAACCCTTTCTTTGGAGAATGCAGAAACCGTCTTTTCCCGCCCTAGAGACGCTTATAAGAGTTAGTAGTAAGAATGCGTTTAAAACACAGAAGACCCGCTTCTTACGAACTCATCTGCTGTGTGTTGGTTCCTTTTAGGAAGTTGCATCTATGTTTAGATTCAGCGAGGTAGAATCACGTTTCTTCTAAAAGCTGCGTTTGGACATTCCAGAGTGGATGGGAGAACAGGCTGTAAAGAGAAATACCTTGCTCTAAAACCAAAACGGAGCTATCTAGCAGAATGGTTGTCAATGTGTCTATTCAACTTCCAGAGCTTAACTGATGTGTGTTTGCAGCAGTTCAGAAACCCTTTCTTTGGAGAATGCAGAAACCGTCATTTCCAGCCCTAGAGACGCATATAAGAGTTAGCAGTAAGAATGCGTTTAAAACACAGAACACCGGCTTCTTACGAACTCATCTTCTGTGTCTTGGTTCCTTTTAGGAAGTTGCATCTATGTTTAGATTCAGCGAGGAAGAAACACGTTTCTTCTAAAAGCTGCGTTTGGATATTCCAGAGTGGATGGGAGAACAGGCTGTAAAGAGAAATACCTTGCTCTAAAACCAAAACGGAGCTATCTAGCAGAATGGTTTTCAATGTGTTTATTCAACTTCCAGAATTAAACATATGAGTGTTTGCAGCAGTTCAGAAACCCTTTCTTTGGAGAATGCAGAAACCATCATTTCTAGCCCTAGAGACGCATATAAGAGTTAGCAGTAAGAATGCGTTTAAAACACAGAACACCCGCTTCTTACGAACTCATCTTCTGTGTGTTGGTTCCTTTTAGGAAGTTGCATCTATGTTTAGATTCAGCGAGGAAGAAACACGTTTCTTCTAAAAGCTGCGTTTGGATATTCCAGAGTGGATGGGAGAACAGGCTGTAAAGAGAAATACCTTGCTCTAAAACCAAAACGGAGCTATCTAGCAGAATGGTTGTCAATGTGTGTATTCAACTTCCAGAGTTAAACTGATGTGTGCTTGCAGCAGTTCAGAAACCCTTTCTTTGGAGAATGCAGAAACCATCATTTCTAGTCCTAGAGACGCATATAAGAGTTAGCAGTAAGAATGCGTTTAAAACACAGAACACCCGCTTCTTACGAACTCATCTGCTGTGTGTTGGTTCCTTTTAGGAAGTTGCATCTATGTTTAGATTCAGCGAGGTAGAAACACGTTTCTTCTAAAATCTGCGTTTTGACATTCCAGAGTGGATGGGAGAACAGGCTGTAAAGAGAAATACCTTGCTCTAAAACCAAAACGGAGCTATCTAGCAGAATGGTTGTCAATGTGTGTATTCAACTTCCAGAGTTAAACCGATGAGTGTTTGCAGCAGTTCAGAATCCCTTTCTTTGGAGAATGCAGAAACCGTCATTTCCAGCCCTAGAGATGCATATAAGAGTTAGCAGTAAGAATGCGTTTAAAACACAGAACACCCGCTTCTAAGGAACTCATCTGCTGTGTGTTGGTTCCTTTTAGGAAATTGCATCTTTGTTTAGATTCAGCGAGGTAGAAACACGTTTCTTCTAAAAGCTGCGTTTTGACATTCCAGAGTGGATGGGAGAACAGGCTGTAAAGAGAAATACGTTGCTCTAAAACCAATACGGAGCTATCTAGCAGAATGGTTGTCAATGTGTGTATTCAACTTCCAGAGCTAAACTGATGTGTGTTTGCAGCAGTTCAGAAACCCTTTCTTTGGAGAATGCAGAAACAGTAATTTCCAACCCTAGAGACGCATATAAGAGTTAGCCGTAAGAATGCGTTTAAAACACAGAACACCCGCTTCTTACGAACTCATCTGCTGTGTGTTGGTTCCTTTTAGGAAGTTGCATCTATGTTTAGATTCAGCGAGGTAGAAACACGTTTCTTCTATAAGCTGCGTTTGGACATTCCACAGTGGATGGGAGAACAGGCTGTAAATAGAAATACCTTGCTCTAAAACCAAAACGGAGCTATCTAGCAGAATGGTTGTCAATGTGTGTATTCAACTTCCAGAGTTAAACTGATGTGTGTTTGCAGCAGTTCAGAAACCCTTTCGTTGGAGAATGCAGAAACCGTCATTTCCAGCCCTAGAGACGCATATAAGAGTTAGCAGTAAGAATGCGTTTAAAACACAGAACACCCGCTTCTTACGAACTCATCTGCTGTGTGTTGGCTCCTTTTAGGAAGTTACATATATGTTTAGATTCAGCGAGGAAGAAACACGTTTCTTCTAAAAGCTGCGTTTGGACATTCCAGAGTGGATGGGAGAACAGGCTGAATGGTTGTCAATGTGTGTATTCAACTTCCAGAGTTAAACTGATGTGTGTTTGCAGCAGTTCAGAAACCCTTTCTTTGGAGAATGCAGAAACCGTCATTTCCAGCCCTAGAGACGCATATAAGAGTTAGCAGTAAGAATGCGTTTAAAACACAGAAGAGCCGCTTCTAAGGAACTCATCTGCTGTGTGTTGGTTCCTTTTAGGAAATTGCATCTTTGTTTAGATTCAGCGAGGTAGAAACACGCTTCTTCTAAAACCTGCGTTTGGACATTCCAGAGTGGATGGGAGAACAGGCTGAATGGTTGTCAATGTGTGTATTCAACTTCCAGAGTTAAACTGATGTGTGTTTGCAGCAGTTCAGAAACCCTTTCTTTGGAGAATGCAGAAACCTTCATTTCCAGCCCTAGAGACGCATATAAGAATTAGCAATAAGAATGCGTTTAAAACACAGAACACCCGCTCCTTAGGAACTCATCTTCTGTGTGTTGGTTCCTTTTAGGAAGTTGCATCTATGTTTAGATTCAGCGAGGAAGAAACACGTTTCTTCTAAAAGCTGCGTTTGGATATTCCAGAGTGGATGGGAGAACAGGCTGTAAAGAGAAATACCTTGCTCTAAAACCAAAACGGAGCTATCTAGCAGAATGGTTGTCAATGTGTGTATTCAACTTCCAGAGTTAAACTCATGTGTGTTTGCAGCAGTTCAGAAACCCTTTCTTTGGAGAATGCAGAAACCGTCATTTCCAGCCCTAGAGACGCATATAAGAGTTAGCAGTAAGAATGCGTTTAAAATACAGAACACCCGCTACTTACGAACTCATCTTCTGTGTGTTGGTTCCTTTTAGGAAGTTGCATCTATGTTTAGATTCAGCGAGGAAGAAACACGTTTCTTCTAAAAGCTGCGTTTGGATATTCCAGAGTGGATGGGAGAACAGGCTGTAAAGAGAAATACCTTGCTCTAAAGCCAAAACGGAGCTATCTAGCAGAATGGTTGTCAATGTGTGTATTCAACTTCCAGAGTTAAACTGATGTGTGTTTGCAGCAGTTCAGAAACCCTTTCGTTGGAGAATGCAGAAACCGTCATTTCCAGCCCTAGAGACGCATATAAGAGTTAGCAGTAAGAATGCGTTTAAAACACAGAACACCCGCTTCTTACGAACTCATCTGCTGTGTGTTGGCTCCTTTTAGGAAGTTACATATATGTTTAGATTCAGCGAGGAAGAAACACGTTTCTTCTAAAAGCTGCGTTTGGACATTCCAGAGTGGATGGGAGAACAGGCTGAATGGTTGTCAATGTGTGTATTCAACTTCCAGAGTTAAACTGATGTGTGTTTGCAGCAGTTCAGAAACCCTTTCTTTGGAGAATGCAGAAACCGTCATTTCCAGCCCTAGAGACGCATATAAGAGTTAGCAGTAAGAATGCGTTTAAAACACAGAAGAGCCGCTTCTAAGGAACTCATCTGCTGTGTGTTGGTTCCTTTTAGGAAATTGCATCTTTGTTTAGATTCAGCGAGGTAGAAACACGTTTCTTCTAAAACCTGCGTTTGGACATTCCAGAGTGGATGGGAGAACAGGCTGAATGGTTGTCAATGTGTGTATTCAACTTCCAGAGTTAAACTGATGTGTGTTTGCAGCAGTTCAGAAACCCTTTCTTTGGAGAATGCAGAAACCTTCATTTCCAGCCCTAGAGACGCATATAAGAATTAGCAATAAGAATGCGTTTAAAACACAGAACACCCGCTCCTTAGGAACTCATCTTCTGTGTGTTGGTTCCTTTTAGGAAGTTGCATCTATGTTTAGATTCAGCGAGGAAGAAACACGTTTCTTCTAAAAGCTGCGTTTGGATATTCCAGAGTGGATGGGAGAACAGGCTGTAAAGAGAAATACCTTGCTCTAAAACCAAAACGGAGCTATCTAGCAGAATGGTTGTCAATGTGTGTATTCAACTTCCAGAGTTAAACTCATGTGTGTTTGCAGCAGTTCAGAAACCCTTTCTTTGGAGAATGCAGAAACCGTCATTTCCAGCCCTAGAGACGCATATAAGAGTTAGCAGTAAGAATGCGTTTAAAATACAGAACACCCGCTACTTACGAACTCATCTTCTGTGTGTTGGTTCCTTTTAGGAAGTTGCATCTATGTTTAGATTCAGCGAGGAAGAAACACGTTTCTTCTAAAAGCTGCGTTTGGATATTCCAGAGTGGATGGGAGAACAGGCTGTAAAGAGAAATACCTTGCTCTAAAGCCAAAACGGAGCTATCTAGCAGAATGGTTGTCAATGTGTGTATTCAACTTCCAGAGTTAAACTGATGTGTGTTTGCAGCAGTTCAGAAACCCTTTCTTTGGAGAATGCAGAAACCGTCATTTCCAGCCCTAGAGACGCATATAAGAGTTAGCTGTCAGAATGCGTTTAAAACACAGAACAACCGCTTCTTATGAACTCATCTTCTGTGTTTTGGTTCCTTTTAGGAAGTTGCATCTATGTTTAGATTCAGCGAGGAAGAAACACGTTTCTTCTAAAAGCTGCGTTTGGATATTCCAGAGTGGATGGGAGAACAGGCTGTAAAGAGAAATACCTTGCTCTAAAACCAAAACGGAGCTATCTAGCAGAATGGTTGTCAATGTGTGTATTCAACTTCCAGAGTTAAACTGATATGTGTTTGCAGCAGTTCAGAAACCCTTTCTTTGGAGAATGCAGAAACCGTCATTTCCAGCCCTAGAGACGCATATAAGAGTTAGCAGTAAGAATGCGTTTAAAACACAGAAGACCCGCTTCTTACGAACTCATCTGCTGTGTGTTGGTTCCTTTTAGGAAGATGCATCTATGTTTAGATTCAGCGAGGTAGAAACACGTTTCTTCTAAAAGCTGCGTTTTGACATTCCAGAGTGGATGGGAGAACAGGCTGTAAAGAGAAATACCTTGCTCTAAAACCAAAACGGAGCTATCTAGCAGAATGGTTGTCAATGTGTGTATTCAACTTCCAGAGTTAAACCGATGAGTGTTTGCAGCAGTTCAGAATCCCTTTCTTTGGAGAATGCAGAAACCGTCATTTCCAGCCCTAGGGACGCATATAAGAGTTAGCAGTAAGAATGCGTTTAAAACACAGAAGAGCCGCTTCTAAGGAACTCATCTGCTGTGTGTTGGTTCCTTTTAGGAAATTTCATCTTTGTTTAGATTCAGCGAGGTAGAAACACGTTTCTTCTAAAAGCTGCGTTTGGACATTCCAGAGTGGATGGGAGAACAGGCTGTAAAGAGAAATACCTTGCTCTAAAACCAAAACGGAGCTATCTAGCAGAATGGTTGTCAATGTGTGTATTCAATTACCAGAGTTAAACTGATGTGTGTTTGCAGCAGTTCAGAAACCCTTTCTTTGGAGAATGCAGAAACTGTCTTTTCCCGCCCTAGAGACGCTTATAAGAGTTAGCAGTAAGAATGCGTTTAAAACACAGAAGACCCGCTTCTTACGAACTCATCTGTTGTGTGTTGGTTCCTTTTAGAAAATTCCATCTATGTTTAGATTCAGCGAGGTAGAAACACGTTTCTTCTAAAAGCTGCGTTTGGACATTCCAGAGTGGATGGGAAAACAGGCTGTAAAGGGAAATACGTTGCTCTAAAACCAAAACGGAGCTATCTAGCAGAATGGTTGTCAATGCGTTTATTCAAGTTCCAGAGTTAAACTGCTGTGTGTTTGCAGCAGTTCAGAAACCCTTTCTTTGGAGAATGCAGAAACAGTAATTTCCAACCCTAGAGACGCATATAAGAGTTAGCTGTCAGAATGCGTTTAAAACAAAGAAGACCCGCTTCTTACGAACTCATCTGCTGTGTGTTGGTTCCTTTTAGGAAGTTGCATCTATGTTTAGATTCAGCGAGGAAGAATCACGTTTCTTCTAAAAGCTGCGTTTGGACATTGCAGAGTGGATGGGAGAACAGGCTGTAAAGAGAAATACCTTGCTCTAAAACCAAAACGGAGCTATCTAGCAGAATGGTTGTCAATGTGTGTATTCAACTTCCAGAGATAAATATATGTGTGATTGCAGCAGTTCAGAAACCCTTTCTTTGGAGAATGCAGAAACCGTCATTTCTAGCCCTAGAGAGACATATAAGAGTTAGCAGTAAGAATGCGTTTAAAACACAGAAGACCCGCTTCTTACGAACTCATCTGCTGTGTGTTGGTTCCTTTTAGGAAGTTGCATCTATGTTTAGATTCAGCGAGGTAGAAACACGTTTCTTCTAAAAGCTGCGTTTTGACATTCCAGAGTGGATGGGAGAACAGGCTGTAAAGAGAAATACCTTGCTCTAAAACCAAAACGGAGCTATCTAGCAGAATGGTTGTCAATGTGTGTATTCAACTTCCAGAGTTAAACCGATGAGTGTTTGCAGCAGTTCAGAATCCCTTTCTTTGGAGAATGCAGAAACCGTCATTTCCAGCCCTAGAGACGCATATAAGAGTTAGCAGTAAGAATGCGTTTAAAACACAGAACACCCGCTTCTTACGAACTCATCTGCTGTGTGTTGGTTCCTTTTAGGAAATTTCATCTTTGTTTAGATTCAGCGAGGTAGAAACATGTTTCTTCTAAAAGCTGCGTTTGGACATTCCAGAGTGGATGGGAGAACAGGCTGTAAAGAGAAATACGTTGCTCTAAAACCAAAACGGAGCTATCTAGCAGAATGGTTGTCAATGTGTGTATTCAACTTCCAGAGCTAAACTGATGTGTGTTTGCAGCAGTTCAGAATCCCTTTCTTTGGAGAATGCAGAAACAGTAATTTCCAACCCTAGAGACGCATATAAGAGTTAGCCGTAAGAATGCGTTTAAAACACAGAACACCTGCTTCTTACGAACTCATCTGCTGTGTGTTGGTTCCTTTTAGGAAGTTGCATCTATGTTTAGATTCAGCGAGGTAGAAACACGTTTCTTCTATAAGCTGCGTTTGGACATTCCACAGTGGATGGGAGAACAGGCTGTAAATAGAAATACCTTGCTCTAAAACCAAAACGGAGCTATCTAGCAGAATGGTTGTCAATGTGTGTATTCAACTTCCAGGGTTAAACTGATGTGTGTTTGCAGCAGTTCAGAAACCCTTTCGTTGGAGAATGCAGAAACCGTCATTTCCAGCCCTAGAGACGCATATAAGAGTTAGCAGTAAGAATGCGTTTAAAACAAAGAAGTCCCGCTTCTTACGAACTCATCTGCTGTGTGTTGGTTCCTTTTAGGAAGTTGCATCTATGTTTAGATTCAGCAAGGTAGAAACACGTTTCTTCTATAAGCTGCGTTTGGACATTCAACAGTGGAAGGGAGAACAGGCTGTAAAGAGAAATACCTTGCTCTAAAACCAAAACGGAGCTATCTAGCAGAATGGTTGTCAATGTGTGTATTCAGGTTCCAGAGTTAAACTGATGTGTGTTTGCAGCAGTTCAGAAACCCTTTCTTTGGAGAATGCAGAAACAGTCTTTTCCCGCCCTAGAGACGCTTATAAGAGTTAGCAGTAAGAATGCGTTTAAAACACAGAACACCCGCTTCTTACGAACTCATCTGCTGTGTGTTGGTTCCTTTTAGGAAATTGCATCTTTGTTTAGATTCAGCGAGGTAGAAACACGTTTCTTCTAAAAGCTGCGTTTGGACATTCCAGAGTGGAAGGGAGAACAGGCTGAATGGTTGTCAATGTGTGTATTCAACTTCCAGAGTTAAACTGATGTGTGTTTGCAGCAGTTCAGAAACCCTTTCTTTGGAGAATGCAGAAACCTTCATTTCCAGCCCTAGAGACGCATATAAGAGTTAGCAGTAAGAATGCGTTTAAAACACAGAACACCCGCTTCTTACGAACTCATCTTCTGTGTGTTGGTTCCTTTTAGGAAGTTGCATCTATGTTTAGATTCAGCGAGGAAGAAACACGTTTCTTCTAAAAGCTGCGTTTGGACATTCCAGAGTGGATGGGAGAACAGGCTGTAAAGAGAAATACCTTGCTCTAAAACCAAAACGGAGCTATCTAGCAGAATGGTTGTCAATGTGTGTATTCAACTTCCAGAGTTAAACTGATGTGTGTTTGCAGCAGTTCAGAAACCCTTTCGTTGGAGAATGCAGAAACCGTCATTTCCAGCCCTAGAGACGCATATAAGAGTTAGCAGTAAGAATGCGTTTAAAACACAGAACACCCGCTTCTTACGAACTCATCTGCTGTGTGTTGGCTCCTTTTAGGAAGTTACATATATGTTTAGATTCAGCGAGGAAGAAACACGTTTCTTCTAAAAGCTGCGTTTGGACATTCCAGAGTGGATGGGAGAACAGGCTGAATGGTTGTCAATGTGTGTATTCAACTTCCAGAGTTAAACTGATGTGTGTTTGCAGCAGTTCAGAAACCCTTTCTTTGGAGAATGCAGAAACCGTCATTTCCAGCCCTAGAGACGCATATAAGAGTTAGCAGTAAGAATGCGTTTAAAACACAGAAGAGCCGCTTCTAAGGAACTCATCTGCTGTGTGTTGGTTCCTTTTAGGAAATTGCATCTTTGTTTAGATTCAGCGAGGTAGAAACACGCTTCTTCTAAAACCTGCGTTTGGACATTCCAGAGTGGATGGGAGAACAGGCTGAATGGTTGTCAATGTGTGTATTCAACTTCCAGAGTTAAACTGATGTGTGTTTGCAGCAGTTCAGAAACCCTTTCTTTGGAGAATGCAGAAACCTTCATTTCCAGCCCTAGAGACGCATATAAGAATTAGCAATAAGAATGCGTTTAAAACACAGAACACCCGCTCCTTAGGAACTCATCTTCTGTGTGTTGGTTCCTTTTAGGAAGTTGCATCTATGTTTAGATTCAGCGAGGAAGAAACACGTTTCTTCTAAAAGCTGCGTTTGGATATTCCAGAGTGGATGGGAGAACAGGCTGTAAAGAGAAATACCTTGCTCTAAAACCAAAACGGAGCTATCTAGCAGAATGGTTGTCAATGTGTGTATTCAACTTCCAGAGTTAAACTCATGTGTGTTTGCAGCAGTTCAGAAACCCTTTCTTTGGAGAATGCAGAAACCGTCATTTCCAGCCCTAGAGACGCATATAAGAGTTAGCAGTAAGAATGCGTTTAAAATACAGAACACCCGCTACTTACGAACTCATCTTCTGTGTGTTGGTTCCTTTTAGGAAGTTGCATCTATGTTTAGATTCAGCGAGGAAGAAACACGTTTCTTCTAAAAGCTGCGTTTGGATATTCCAGAGTGGATGGGAGAACAGGCTGTAAAGAGAAATACCTTGCTCTAAAGCCAAAACGGAGCTATCTAGCAGAATGGTTGTCAATGTGTGTATTCAACTTCCAGAGTTAAACTGATGTGTGTTTGCAGCAGTTCAGAAACCCTTTCGTTGGAGAATGCAGAAACCGTCATTTCCAGCCCTAGAGACGCATATAAGAGTTAGCAGTAAGAATGCGTTTAAAACACAGAACACCCGCTTCTTACGAACTCATCTGCTGTGTGTTGGCTCCTTTTAGGAAGTTACATATATGTTTAGATTCAGCGAGGAAGAAACACGTTTCTTCTAAAAGCTGCGTTTGGACATTCCAGAGTGGATGGGAGAACAGGCTGAATGGTTGTCAATGTGTGTATTCAACTTCCAGAGTTAAACTGATGTGTGTTTGCAGCAGTTCAGAAACCCTTTCTTTGGAGAATGCAGAAACCGTCATTTCCAGCCCTAGAGACGCATATAAGAGTTAGCAGTAAGAATGCGTTTAAAACACAGAAGAGCCGCTTCTAAGGAACTCATCTGCTGTGTGTTGGTTCCTTTTAGGAAATTGCATCTTTGTTTAGATTCAGCGAGGTAGAAACACGTTTCTTCTAAAACCTGCGTTTGGACATTCCAGAGTGGATGGGAGAACAGGCTGAATGGTTGTCAATGTGTGTATTCAACTTCCAGAGTTAAACTGATGTGTGTTTGCAGCAGTTCAGAAACCCTTTCTTTGGAGAATGCAGAAACCTTCATTTCCAGCCCTAGAGACGCATATAAGAATTAGCAATAAGAATGCGTTTAAAACACAGAACACCCGCTCCTTAGGAACTCATCTTCTGTGTGTTGGTTCCTTTTAGGAAGTTGCATCTATGTTTAGATTCAGCGAGGAAGAAACACGTTTCTTCTAAAAGCTGCGTTTGGATATTCCAGAGTGGATGGGAGAACAGGCTGTAAAGAGAAATACCTTGCTCTAAAACCAAAACGGAGCTATCTAGCAGAATGGTTGTCAATGTGTGTATTCAACTTCCAGAGTTAAACTCATGTGTGTTTGCAGCAGTTCAGAAACCCTTTCTTTGGAGAATGCAGAAACCGTCATTTCCAGCCCTAGAGACGCATATAAGAGTTAGCAGTAAGAATGCGTTTAAAATACAGAACACCCGCTACTTACGAACTCATCTTCTGTGTGTTGGTTCCTTTTAGGAAGTTGCATCTATGTTTAGATTCAGCGAGGAAGAAACACGTTTCTTCTAAAAGCTGCGTTTGGATATTCCAGAGTGGATGGGAGAACAGGCTGTAAAGAGAAATACCTTGCTCTAAAGCCAAAACGGAGCTATCTAGCAGAATGGTTGTCAATGTGTGTATTCAACTTCCAGAGTTAAACTGATGTGTGTTTGCAGCAGTTCAGAAACCCTTTCTTTGGAGAATGCAGAAACCGTCATTTCCAGCCCTAGAGACGCATATAAGAGTTAGCTGTCAGAATGCGTTTAAAACACAGAACAACCGCTTCTTATGAACTCATCTTCTGTGTTTTGGTTCCTTTTAGGAAGTTGCATCTATGTTTAGATTCAGCGAGGAAGAAACACGTTTCTTCTAAAAGCTGCGTTTGGATATTCCAGAGTGGATGGGAGAACAGGCTGTAAAGAGAAATACCTTGCTCTAAAACCAAAACGGAGCTATCTAGCAGAATGGTTGTCAATGTGTGTATTCAACTTCCAGAGTTAAACTGATATGTGTTTGCAGCAGTTCAGAAACCCTTTCTTTGGAGAATGCAGAAACCGTCATTTCCAGCCCTAGAGACGCATATAAGAGTTAGCAGTAAGAATGCGTTTAAAACACAGAAGACCCGCTTCTTACGAACTCATCTGCTGTGTGTTGGTTCCTTTTAGGAAGATGCATCTATGTTTAGATTCAGCGAGGTAGAAACACGTTTCTTCTAAAAGCTGCGTTTTGACATTCCAGAGTGGATGGGAGAACAGGCTGTAAAGAGAAATACCTTGCTCTAAAACCAAAACGGAGCTATCTAGCAGAATGGTTGTCAATGTGTGTATTCAACTTCCAGAGTTAAACCGATGAGTGTTTGCAGCAGTTCAGAATCCCTTTCTTTGGAGAATGCAGAAACCGTCATTTCCAGCCCTAGGGACGCATATAAGAGTTAGCAGTAAGAATGCGTTTAAAACACAGAAGAGCCGCTTCTAAGGAACTCATCTGCTGTGTGTTGGTTCCTTTTAGGAAATTTCATCTTTGTTTAGATTCAGCGAGGTAGAAACACGTTTCTTCTAAAAGCTGCGTTTGGACATTCCAGAGTGGATGGGAGAACAGGCTGTAAAGAGAAATACCTTGCTCTAAAACCAAAACGGAGCTATCTAGCAGAATGGTTGTCAATGTGTGTATTCAATTACCAGAGTTAAACTGATGTGTGTTTGCAGCAGTTCAGAAACCCTTTCTTTGGAGAATGCAGAAACTGTCTTTTCCCGCCCTAGAGACGCTTATAAGAGTTAGCAGTAAGAATGCGTTTAAAACACAGAAGACCCGCTTCTTACGAACTCATCTGTTGTGTGTTGGTTCCTTTTAGAAAATTCCATCTATGTTTAGATTCAGCGAGGTAGAAACACGTTTCTTCTAAAAGCTGCGTTTGGACATTCCAGAGTGGATGGGAAAACAGGCTGTAAAGGGAAATACGTTGCTCTAAAACCAAAACGGAGCTATCTAGCAGAATGGTTGTCAATGCGTTTATTCAAGTTCCAGAGTTAAACTGCTGTGTGTTTGCAGCAGTTCAGAAACCCTTTCTTTGGAGAATGCAGAAACAGTAATTTCCAACCCTAGAGACGCATATAAGAGTTAGCTGTCAGAATGCGTTTAAAACAAAGAAGACCCGCTTCTTACGAACTCATCTGCTGTGTGTTGGTTCCTTTTAGGAAGTTGCATCTATGTTTAGATTCAGCGAGGAAGAATCACGTTTCTTCTAAAAGCTGCGTTTGGACATTGCAGAGTGGATGGGAGAACAGGCTGTAAAGAGAAATACCTTGCTCTAAAACCAAAACGGAGCTATCTAGCAGAATGGTTGTCAATGTGTGTATTCAACTTCCAGAGATAAATATATGTGTGATTGCAGCAGTTCAGAAACCCTTTCTTTGGAGAATGCAGAAACCGTCATTTCTAGCCCTAGAGAGACATATAAGAGTTAGCAGTAAGAATGCGTTTAAAACACAGAAGACCCGCTTCTTACGAACTCATCTGCTGTGTGTTGGTTCCTTTTAGGAAGTTGCATCTATGTTTAGATTCAGCGAGGTAGAAACACGTTTCTTCTAAAAGCTGCGTTTTGACATTCCAGAGTGGATGGGAGAACAGGCTGTAAAGAGAAATACCTTGCTCTAAAACCAAAACGGAGCTATCTAGCAGAATGGTTGTCAATGTGTGTATTCAACTTCCAGAGTTAAACCGATGAGTGTTTGCAGCAGTTCAGAATCCCTTTCTTTGGAGAATGCAGAAACCGTCATTTCCAGCCCTAGAGACGCATATAAGAGTTAGCAGTAAGAATGCGTTTAAAACACAGAACACCCGCTTCTTACGAACTCATCTGCTGTGTGTTGGTTCCTTTTAGGAAATTTCATCTTTGTTTAGATTCAGCGAGGTAGAAACATGTTTCTTCTAAAAGCTGCGTTTGGACATTCCAGAGTGGATGGGAGAACAGGCTGTAAAGAGAAATACGTTGCTCTAAAACCAAAACGGAGCTATCTAGCAGAATGGTTGTCAATGTGTGTATTCAACTTCCAGAGCTAAACTGATGTGTGTTTGCAGCAGTTCAGAATCCCTTTCTTTGGAGAATGCAGAAACAGTAATTTCCAACCCTAGAGACGCATATAAGAGTTAGCCGTAAGAATGCGTTTAAAACACAGAACACCTGCTTCTTACGAACTCATCTGCTGTGTGTTGGTTCCTTTTAGGAAGTTGCATCTATGTTTAGATTCAGCGAGGTAGAAACACGTTTCTTCTATAAGCTGCGTTTGGACATTCCACAGTGGATGGGAGAACAGGCTGTAAATAGAAATACCTTGCTCTAAAACCAAAACGGAGCTATCTAGCAGAATGGTTGTCAATGTGTGTATTCAACTTCCAGGGTTAAACTGATGTGTGTTTGCAGCAGTTCAGAAACCCTTTCGTTGGAGAATGCAGAAACCGTCATTTCCAGCCCTAGAGACGCATATAAGAGTTAGCAGTAAGAATGCGTTTAAAACAAAGAAGTCCCGCTTCTTACGAACTCATCTGCTGTGTGTTGGTTCCTTTTAGGAAGTTGCATCTATGTTTAGATTCAGCAAGGTAGAAACACGTTTCTTCTATAAGCTGCGTTTGGACATTCAACAGTGGAAGGGAGAACAGGCTGTAAAGAGAAATACCTTGCTCTAAAACCAAAACGGAGCTATCTAGCAGAATGGTTGTCAATGTGTGTATTCAGGTTCCAGAGTTAAACTGATGTGTGTTTGCAGCAGTTCAGAAACCCTTTCTTTGGAGAATGCAGAAACAGTCTTTTCCCGCCCTAGAGACGCTTATAAGAGTTAGCAGTAAGAATGCGTTTAAAACACAGAACACCCGCTTCTTACGAACTCATCTGCTGTGTGTTGGTTCCTTTTAGGAAATTGCATCTTTGTTTAGATTCAGCGAGGTAGAAACACGTTTCTTCTAAAAGCTGCGTTTGGACATTCCAGAGTGGAAGGGAGAACAGGCTGAATGGTTGTCAATGTGTGTATTCAACTTCCAGAGTTAAACTGATGTGTGTTTGCAGCAGTTCAGAAACCCTTTCTTTGGAGAATGCAGAAACCTTCATTTCCAGCCCTAGAGACGCATATAAGAGTTAGCAGTAAGAATGCGTTTAAAACACAGAACACCCGCTTCTTACGAACTCATCTTCTGTGTGTTGGTTCCTTTTAGGAAGTTGCATCTATGTTTAGATTCAGCGAGGAAGAAACACGTTTCTTCTAAAAGCTGCGTTTGGACATTCCAGAGTGGATGGGAGAACAGGCTGTAAAGAGAAATACCTTGCTCTAAAACCAAAACGGAGCTATCTAGCAGAATGGTTGTCAATGTGTGTATTCAACTTCCAGAGCTAAACTGATGTGTGTTTGCAGCAGTTCAGAAACCCTTTCTTTGGAGAATGCAGAAACCGTCATTTCTAGCCCTAGAGACGCATATAAGAGTTAGCAGTAAGAATGCGTTTAAAACAAAGAAGTCCCGCTTCTTACGAACTCATCTGCTGTGTGTTGGTTCCTTTTAGGAAGTTGCATCTATGGTTAGATTCAGCGAGGTAGAAACACGTTTCTTCTATAAGCTGCGTTTGGACATTCCACAGTGGATGGGAGAACAGGCTGTAAAGAGAAATACCTTGCTCTAAAACCAAAACGGAGCTATCTAGCAGAATGGTTGTCAATGTGTGTATTCAGGTTCCAGAGTTAAACTGATGTGTGTTTGCAGCAGTTCAGAAACCCTTTCTTTGGAGAATGCAGAAACAGTCTTTTCCCGCCGTAGAGACGCTTATAAGAGTTAGAAGTAAGAATGCGTTTAAAACACAGAAGACCCGCTTATTACGAAGTCATCTGCTGTGTGTTGGTTCCTTTTAGGAAGTTGCATCTATGTTTACATTCAGCGAGGTAGAAACACGTTTCTTCTAAAAGCTGCGTTTGGACATTCCAGAGTGGATGGGAGAACAGGCTGTAAAGAGAAATACCTTGCTCTAAAACCAAAACGGAGCTATCTAGCAGAATGGTTGTCAATGTGTGTATTCAAGTTAAAGAGTTAAACTGATGTGTGTTTGCAGCAGTTCAGAAACCCTTTCTTTGGAGAATGCAGAAACTGTCTTTTCCCGCCCTAGAGACGCTTATAAGAGTTAGCAGTAAGAATGCGTTTAAAACACAGAAGACCCGCTTCTTACGAACTCATCTGTTGTGTGTTGGTTCCTTTTAGAAAATTCCATCTATGTTTAGATTCAGCGAGGTAGAAACACGTTTCTTCTAAAAGCTGCGTTTGGACATTCCAGAGTGGATGGGAAAACAGGCTGTAAAGGGAAATACGTTGCTCTAAAACCAAAACGGAGCTATCTAGCGGAATGGTTGTCAATGCGTTTATTCAAGTTCCAGAGTTAAACTGCTGTGTGTTTGCAGCAGTTCAGAAACCCTTTCTTTGGAGAATGCAGAAAAAGTCTTTTCCCGCCCCAGAGACGCTTAGGAGAGTTAGCAGTAAGAATGCGTTTAAAACACAGAAGACCCGCTTATTACGAACTCATCTGCTGTGTGTTGGCTCCTTTTAGGAAGTTACATATATGTTTAGATTCAGCCAGGAAGAAACACGTTTCTTCTAAAAGCTGCGTTTGGACATTCCAGAGTGGATGGCAGAACAGGCTGAATGGTTGTCAATGTGTGTATTCAACTTCCAGAGTTAAACTGATGTGTGTTTGCAGCAGTTCAGAAACCCTTTCTTTGGAGAATGCAGAAACCGTCATTTCCAGCCCTAGAGACGCCTATAAGAGTTAGCAGTAAGAATGCGTTTAAAACACAGAAGAGCCGCTTCTAAGGAACTCATCTGCTGTGTGTTGGTTCCTTTTAGGAAATTGCATCTTTGTTTAGATTCAGCGAGGTAGAAACACGTTTCTTCTAAAAGCTGCGTTTGGACATTCCAGAGTGGATGGGAGAACAGGCTGAATGGTTGTCAATGTGTGTATTCAACTTCCAGAGTTAAACTGATGTGTGTTTGCAGCAGTTCAAGAACCCTTTCTTTGGAGAATGCAGAAACCTTCTTTTCCAGCCCTAGAGACGCATATAAGAGTTAGCAGTAAGAATGCGTTTAAAACACAGAACACCCGCTTCTTACGAACTCATCTTCTGTGTGTTGGTTCCTTTTAGGAAGTTGCATCTATGTTTAGATTCAGCGAGGAAGAAACACGTTTCTTCTAAAACCTGCGTTTGGATATTCCAGAGTGGATGGGAGAACAGGCTGTAAAGAGAAATACCTTGCTCTAAAACCAAAACGGAGCTATCTAGCAGAATGGTTGTCAATGTGTGTATTCAACTTCCAGAGTTAAACTGATGTGTGTTTGCAGCAGTTCAGAAACCCTTTCTTTGGAGAATGCAGAAACCGTCATTTCCAGCCCTAGAGACGCATATAAGAGTTAGCAGTAAGAATGCGTTTAAAACACAGAACACCCGCTACTTACGAACTCATCTTCTGTGTGTTGGTTCCTTTTAGGAAGTTGCATCTATATTTAGATTCAGCGAGGAAGAAACACGTTTCTTCTAAAAGCTGCGTTTGGATATTCCAGAGTGGATGGGAGAACAGGCTGTAAAGAGAAATACCTTGCTCTAAAGCCAAAACGGAGCTATCTAGCAGAATGGTTGTCAATGTGTGTATTCAACTTCCAGAGTTAAACTGATGTGTGTTTGCATCAGTTCAGAAACCCTTTCTTTGGAGAATGCAGAAACCGTCATTTCCAGCCCTAGAGACGCATATAAGAGTTAGCAGTAAGAATGCGTTTAAAACACAGAACACCCGCTTCTTACGAACTCATCTTCTGTGTGTTGGTTCCTTTTAGGAAGTTGCATCTATGTTTAGATTCAGCGAGGAAGAAACACGTTTCTTCTAAAAGCTGCGTTTGGATATTCCAGAGTGGATGGGAGAACAGGCTGTAAAGAGAAATACCTTGCTCTAAAACCAAAACGGAGCTATCTAGCAGAATGGTTGTCAATGTGTGTATTCAACTTCCAGAGTTAAACTGATGTGTGTTTGCAGCAGTTCAGAAACCCTTTCTTTGGAGAATGCAGAAACCGTCATTTCCAGCCCTAGAGACGCATGTAAGAGTTAGCAGTAAGAATGCGTTTAAAACACAGAACACCCGCTTCTTACGAACTCATCTTCTGTGAGTTGGTTCCTTTTAGGAAGTTGCATCTATGTTTAGATTCAGCGAGGAAGAAACACGTTTCTTCTAAAAGCTGCGTTTGGATATTCCAGAGTGGATGGGAGAACAGGCTGTAAAGAGAAATACCTTGCTCTAAAACCAAAACGGAGCTATCTAGCAGAATGGTTGTCAATGTGTGTATTCAACTTCCAGAGTTAAACTGATGTGTGTTTGCAGCAGTTCAGAAACCCTTTCTTTGGAGAATGCAGAAACCGTCATTTCCAGCCCTAGAGACGCATATAAGAGTTAGCAGTAAGAATGCGTTTAAAACACAGAACACCCGCTTCTTACGAACTCATCTTCTGTGTGTTGGTTCCTTTTAGGAAGTTGCATCTATGTTTAGATTCAGCGAGGAAGAAACACGTTTCTTCTAAAAGCTGCGTTTGGATATTCCAGAGTGGATGGGAGAACAGGCTGTAAAGAGAAATACCTTGCTCTAAAACCAAAACGGAGCTATCTAGCAGAATGGTTGTCAATGTGTATATTCAACTTCCAGAGTTAAACTGATGTGTGTTTGCAGCAGTTCAGAAACCCTTTCTTTGGAGAATGCAGAAACCGTCATTTCCAGCCCTAGAGACGCATATAAGAGTTAGCTGTCAGAATGCGTTTAAAACACAGAACAACCGCTTCTTATGAACTCATCTTCTGTGTTTTGGTTCCTTTTAGGAAGTTGCATCTATGTTTAGATTCAGCGAGGAAGAAACACGTTTCTTCTAAAAGCTGCGTTTGGATATTCCAGAGTGGATGGGAGAACAGGCTGTAAAGAGAAATACCTTGCTCTAAAACCAAAACGGAGCTATCTAGCAGAATGGTTGTCAATGTGTGTATTCAACTTCCAGAGTTAAACTGATATGTGTTTGCAGCAGTTCAGAAACCCTTTCTTTGGAGAATGCAGAAACCGTCATTTCCAGCCCTAGAGACGCATATAAGAGTTAGCAGTAAGAATGCGTTTAAAACACAGAAGACCCGCTTCTTACGAACTCATCTGCTGTGTGTTGGTTCCTTTTAGGAAGATGCATCTATGTTTAGATTCAGCGAGGTAGAAACACGTTTCTTCTAAAAGCTGCGTTTTGACATTCCAGAGTGGATGGGAGAACAGGCTGTAAAGAGAAATACCTTGCTCTAAAACCAAAACGGAGCTATCTAGCAGAATGGTTGTCAATGTGTGTATTCAACTTCCAGAGTTAAACCGATGAGTGTTTGCAGCAGTTCAGAATCCCTTTCTTTGGAGAATGCAGAAACCGTCATTTCCAGCCCTAGGGACGCATATAAGAGTTAGCAGTAAGAATGCGTTTAAAACACAGAAGAGCCGCTTCTAAGGAACTCATCTGCTGTGTGTTGGTTCCTTTTAGGAAATTTCATCTTTGTTTAGATTCAGCGAGGTAGAAACACGTTTCTTCTAAAAGCTGCGTTTGGACATTCCAGAGTGGATGGGAGAACAGGCTGTAAAGAGAAATACCTTGCTCTAAAACCAAAACGGAGCTATCTAGCAGAATGGTTGTCAATGTGTGTATTCAATTACCAGAGTTAAACTGATGTGTGTTTGCAGCAGTTCAGAAACCCTTTCTTTGGAGAATGCAGAAACTGTCTTTTCCCGCCCTAGAGACGCTTATAAGAGTTAGCAGTAAGAATGCGTTTAAAACACAGAAGACCCGCTTCTTACGAACTCATCTGTTGTGTGTTGGTTCCTTTTAGAAAATTCCATCTATGTTTAGATTCAGCGAGGTAGAAACACGTTTCTTCTAAAAGCTGCGTTTGGACATTCCAGAGTGGATGGGAAAACAGGCTGTAAAGGGAAATACGTTGCTCTAAAACCAAAACGGAGCTATCTAGCAGAATGGTTGTCAATGCGTTTATTCAAGTTCCAGAGTTAAACTGCTGTGTGTTTGCAGCAGTTCAGAAACCCTTTCTTTGGAGAATGCAGAAACAGTAATTTCCAACCCTAGAGACGCATATAAGAGTTAGCTGTCAGAATGCGTTTAAAACAAAGAAGACCCGCTTCTTACGAACTCATCTGCTGTGTGTTGGTTCCTTTTAGGAAGTTGCATCTATGTTTAGATTCAGCGAGGAAGAATCACGTTTCTTCTAAAAGCTGCGTTTGGACATTGCAGAGTGGATGGGAGAACAGGCTGTAAAGAGAAATACCTTGCTCTAAAACCAAAACGGAGCTATCTAGCAGAATGGTTGTCAATGTGTGTATTCAACTTCCAGAGATAAATATATGTGTGATTGCAGCAGTTCAGAAACCCTTTCTTTGGAGAATGCAGAAACCGTCATTTCTAGCCCTAGAGAGACATATAAGAGTTAGCAGTAAGAATGCGTTTAAAACACAGAAGACCCGCTTCTTACGAACTCATCTGCTGTGTGTTGGTTCCTTTTAGGAAGTTGCATCTATGTTTAGATTCAGCGAGGTAGAAACACGTTTCTTCTAAAAGCTGCGTTTTGACATTCCAGAGTGGATGGGAGAACAGGCTGTAAAGAGAAATACCTTGCTCTAAAACCAAAACGGAGCTATCTAGCAGAATGGTTGTCAATGTGTGTATTCAACTTCCAGAGTTAAACCGATGAGTGTTTGCAGCAGTTCAGAATCCCTTTCTTTGGAGAATGCAGAAACCGTCATTTCCAGCCCTAGAGACGCATATAAGAGTTAGCAGTAAGAATGCGTTTAAAACACAGAACACCCGCTTCTTACGAACTCATCTGCTGTGTGTTGGTTCCTTTTAGGAAATTGCATCTTTGTTTAGATTCAGCGAGGTAGAAACACGTTTCTTCTAAAAGCTGCGTTTGGACATTCCAGAGTGGATGGGAGAACAGGCTGTAAAGAGAAATACGTTGCTCTAAACCAAAACGGAGCTATCTAGCAGAATGGTTGTCAATGTGTGTATTCAACTTCCAGAGCTAAACTGATGTGTGTTTGCAGCAGTTCAGAATCCCTTTCTTTGGAGAATGCAGAAACAGTAATTTCCAACCCTAGAGACGCATATAAGAGTTAGCCGTAAGAATGCGTTTAAAACACAGAACACCTGCTTCTTACGAACTCATCTGCTGTGTGTTGGTTCCTTTTAGGAAGTTGCATCTATGTTTAGATTCAGCGAGGTAGAAACACGTTTCTTCTATAAGCTGCGTTTGGACATTCCACAGTGGATGGGAGAACAGGCTGTAAATAGAAATACCTTGCTCTAAAACCAAAACGGAGCTATCTAGCAGAATGGTTGTCAATGTGTGTATTCAACTTCCAGGGTTAAACTGATGTGTGTTTGCAGCAGTTCAGAAACCCTTTCGTTGGAGAATGCAGAAACCGTCATTTCCAGCCCTAGAGACGCATATAAGAGTTAGCAGTAAGAATGCGTTTAAAACAAAGAAGTCCCGCTTCTTACGAACTCATCTTCTGTGTGTTGGTTCCTTTTAGGAAGTTGCATCTATGTTTAGATTCAGCGAGGAAGAAACACGTTTCTTCTAAAAGCTGCGTTTGGATATTCCAGAGTGGATGGGAGAACAGGCTGTAAAGAGAAATACCTTGCTCTAAAACCAAAACGGAGCTATCTAGCAGAATGGTTGTCAATGTCTGTATTCAATTACCAGAGTTAAACTGATGTGTGTTTGCAGCAGTTCAGAAACCCTTTCTTTGGAGAATGCAGAAACTGTCTTTTCCCGCCCTAGAGACGCTTATAAGAGTTAGCAGTAAGAATGCGTTTAAAACACAGAAGACCGGCTTCTTACGAACTCATCTGTTGTGTGTTGGTTCCTTTTAGAAAGTTAAATCTATGTTTAGATTCAGCGAGGTAGAAACACGTTTCTTCTGAAAGCTGCTTTTGGACATTCCATAGTGGATGGGAAAACAGTCTGTAAAGAGAAATACGTTGCTCTAAAACCAAAACGGAGCTATCTAGCAGAATGGTTGTCAATGTGTGTATTCAACAGCTAGAGTTAAACTGATGTGTGTTTGCAGCAGTTCAGAAACCCTTTCGTTGGAGAATGCAGAAACCGTCATTTCCAGCCCTAGAGACGCATATAAGAGTTAGCAGTAAGAATGCGTTTAAAACAAAGAAGTCCCGCTTCTTACGAACTCATCTGCTGTGTGTTGGTTCCTTTTAGGAAGTTGCATCTATGTTTAGATTCAGCAAGGTAGAAACACGTTTCTTCTATAAGCTGCGTTTGGACATTCAACAGTGGATGGGAGAACAGGCTGTAAAGAGAAATACCTTGCTCTAAAACCAAAACGGAGCTATCTAGCAGAATGGTTGTCAATGTGTGTATTCAACTTCCAGAGTTAAACTGATGTGTGTTTGCAGCAGTTCAGAAACCCTTTCTTTGGAGAATGCAGAAACAGTCTTTTCCCGCCCTAGAGACGCTTATAAGAGTTAGCAGTAAGAATGCGTTTAAAACACAGAAGACCCGCTTCTTACGAAGTCATCTGCTGTGTGTTGGTTCCTTTTAGGAAGTTGCATCTAGAAGAAACGTGTTTCTTCCTCGCTGAATCTAAACATAGATGCAACTTCCTAAAAGGAACCAACACACAGAAGATGAGTTCGTAAGAAGCGGGTGTTCTGTGTTTTAAACGCATTCTTACTGCTAACTCTTATATGCGTCTCTAGGGCTGGAAATGACGGTTTCTGCATTCTCCGAAGAAAGGGTTTCTGAACTGCTGCAAACACACATCAGTTTAACTCTGGAAGTTGAATACACACATTGACAACCATTCTGCTAGATAGCTCCGTTTTGGTTTTAGGGCAAGGTATTTCTCTTTACAGCCTGTTCTCCCATCCACTCTGGAATATCCAAACGTAGCTTTTAGAAGAAACGTGTTTCTTCCTCGCTGAATCTAAACATAGATGCAACTTCCTAAAAGGAACCAACACACAGAAGATGAGTTCGTAAGAAGCGGGTGTTCTGTGTTTTAAACGCATTCTTACTGCTAACTCTTATATGCGTCTCTAGGGCTGGAAATGACGGTTTCTGCATTCTCCAAAGAAAGGGTTTCTGACCTGCTGCAAACACACATCAGTTTAACTCTGGAAGTTGAATACACACATTGACAACCATTCAGCCTGTTCTCCCATCCAGTCTGGAATGTCCAAACGCAGCTTTTAGAAGAAACGTGTTTCTACCTCGCTGAATCTAAACAAAGATGCAATTTCCTAAAAGGAACCAACACACAGCAGATGAGTTCCTTAGAAGCGGCTCTTCTTTGTTTTAAACGCATTCTTACTGCTAACTCTTATATGCGTCTCTAGGGCTAGAAATGATGGTTTCTGCATTCTCCAAAGAAAGGGTTTCTGAACTGCTGCAAACACACATATGTTTAATTCTGGAAGTTGAATACACACATTGAAAACCATTCTGCTAGATAGCTCCGTTTTGGTTTTAGAGCAAGGTATTTCTCTTTACAGCCTGTTCTCCCATCCACTCTGGAATATCCAAACGCAGCTTTTAGAAGAAACGTGTTTCTTCCTCGCTGAATCTAAAGATAGATGCAACTTCCTAAAAGGAACCAACACACAGAAGATGAGTTCGTAAGAAGCGGGTCTTCTGTGTTTTAAACGCATTCTTACTGCTAACTCTTATATGCGTCTCTAGGGCTGGAAATGACGGTTTCTGCATTCTCCAAAGAAAGGGTTTCTGAACTGCTGCAAACACACATCAGTTTAGCTCTGGAAGTTGAATAGACACATTGACAACCATTCTGCTAGATAGCTCCGTTTTGGTTTTAGGGCAAGGTATTTCTCTTTACAGCCTGTTCTCCCATCCACTCTGGAATGTCCAAACGCAGCTTTTAGAAGAAACGTGATTCTACCTCGCTGAATCTAAACATAGATGCAACTTCCTAAAAGGAACCAACACACAGCAGATGAGTTCGTAAGAAGCGGGTCTTCTGTGTTTTAAACGCATTCTTACTACTAACTCTTATAAGCGTCTCTAGGGCGGGAAAAGACGGTTTCTGCATTCTCCAAAGAAAGGGTTTCTGAACTGCTGCAAACACACATCAGTTTAGCTCTGGAAGTTGAATACACACATTGACAACCATTCTGCTAGATAGCTCCGTTTTGGTTTTAGAGCAAGGTATTTCTCTTTACAGCCTGTTCTCCCATCCACTCTGGAATGTCCAAACGCAGCTTTTAGAAGAAACGTGTTTCTTCCTCGCTGAATCTAAACATATATGTAACTTCCTAAAAGGAGCCAACACACAGCAGATGAGTTCGTAATAAGCGGGTCTTCTGTGTTTTAAACGCATTCTTACTGGTAACTCTCCTAAGCGTCTCTGGGGTGGGAAAAGACTTTTTCTGCATTCTCCAAAGAAAGGGTTTCTGAACTGCTGCAAACACACATCAGTTTAACTCTTTAAGTTGAATACACACATTGACAACCATTCTGCTAGATAGCTCCGTTTTGGTTTTAGAGCAAGGTATTTCTCTTTACAGCCTGTTCTCCCATCCACTCTGGAATGTCCAAACGCAGCTTTTAGAAGAAACGTGTTTCTACCTCGCTGAAGGTAAACATAGATGCAACTTCCTAAAAGGAACCAACACACAGCAGATGACTTCGTAAGAAGCGGGTCTTCTGTGTTTTAAACGCATTCTTACTGCTAACTCTTATAAGCGTCTCTAGGGCGGGAAAAGACTGTTTCTGCATTCTCCAAAGAAAGGGTTTCTGAACTGCTGCAAACACACATCAGTTTAACTCTGGAACCTGAATACACACATTGACAACCATTCTGCTAGATAGCTCCGTTTTGGTTTTAGAGCAAGGTATTTCTCTTTACAGCCTGTTCTCCCATCCACTGTTGAATGTCCAAACGCAGCTTATAGAAGAAACGTGTTTCTACCTTGCTGAATCTAAACATAGATGCAACTTCCTAAAAGGAACCAACACACAGCAGATGAGTTCGTAAGAAGCGGGACTTCTTTGTTTTAAACGCATTCTTACTGCTAACTCTTATATGCGTCTCTAGGGCTGGAAATGACGGTTTCTGCATTCTCCAAAGAAAGGGTTTCTGAACTGCTGCAAACACACATCAGTTTAACTCTGGAAGTTGAATACACACATTGACAACCATTCTGCTAGATAGCTCCGTTTTGGTTTTAGAGCAAGGTATTTCTCTTTACAGCCTGTTCTCCCATCCACTCTGGAATATCCAAACGCAGCTTTTAGAAGAAACGTGTTTCTTCCTCGCTGAATCTAAACATAGATGCAACTTCCTAAAAGGAACCAACACACAGAAGATGAGTTCGTAAGAAGCGGGTGTTCTGTGTTTTAAACGCATTCTTACTGCTAACTCTTATATGCGTCTCTAGGGCTGGAAATGACGGTTTCTGCATTCTCCAAAGAAAGGGTTTCTGAACTGCTGCAAACACACATCAGTTTAACTCTGGAAGTTGAATACACACATTGACAACCATTCTGCTAGATAGCTCCGTTTTGGTTTTACAGCAAGGTATTTCTCTTTACAGCCTGTTCTCCCATCCACTCTGGAATATCCAAACGCAGCTTTTAGAAGAAACGTGTTTCTTCCTCGCTGAATCTAAACATAGATGCAACTTCCTAAAAGGAACCAACACACAGAAGATGAGTTCGTAAGAAGCGGGTGTTCTGTGTTTTAAACGCATTCTTACTGCTAACTCTTATATGCGTCTCTAGGGCTGGAAATGACGGTTTCTGCATTCTCCAAAGAAAGGGTTTCTGACCTGCTGCAAACACACATCAGTTTAACTCTGGAAGTTGAATACACACATTGACAACCATTCAGCCTGTTCTCCCATCCAGTCTGGAATGTCCAAACGCAGCTTTTAGAAGAAACGTGTTTCTACCTCGCTGAATCTAAACAAAGATGCAATTTCCTAAAAGGAACCAACACACAGCAGATGAGTTCCTTAGAAGCGGCTCTTCTTTGTTTTAAACGCATTCTTACTGCTAACTCTTATATGCGTCTCTAGGGCTGGAAATGATGGTTTCTGCATTCTCCAAAGAAAGGGTTTCTGAACTGCTGCAAACACACATCAGTTTAGCTCTGGAAGTTGAATAGACACATTGACAACCATTCTGCTAGATAGCTCCGTTTTGGTTTTAGGGCAAGGTATTTCTCTTTACAGCCTGTTCTCCCATCCACTCTGGAATGTCCAAACGCAGCTTTTAGAAGAAACGTGATTCTACCTCGCTGAATCTAAACATAGATGCAACTTCCTAAAAGGAACCAATACACAGCAGATGAGTTCGTAAGAAGCGGGTCTTCTGTGTTTTAAACGCATTCTTACTACTAACTCTTATAAGCGTCTCTAGGGCGGGAAAAGACGGTTTCTGCATTCTCCAAAGAAAGGGTTTCTGAACTGCTGCAAACACACATCAGTTTAGCTCTGGAAGTTGAATACACACATTGACAACCATTCTGCTAGATAGCTCCGTTTTGGTTTTAGAGCAAGGTATTTCTCTTTACAGCCTGTTCTCCCATCCACTCTGGAATGTCCAAACGCAGCTTTTAGAAGAAACGTGTTTCTTCCTCGCTGAATCTAAACATATATGTAACTTCCTAAAAGGAGCCAACACACAGCAGATGAGTTCGTAATAAGCGGGTCTTCTGTGTTTTAAACGCATTCTTACTGGTAACTCTCCTAAGCGTCTCTGGGGTGGGAAAAGACTTTTTCTGCATTCTCCAAAGAAAGGGTTTCTGAACTGCTGCAAACACACATCAGTTTAACTCTTTAAGTTGAATACACACATTGACAACCATTCTGCTAGATAGCTCCGTTTTGGTTTTAGAGCAAGGTATTTCTCTTTACAGCCTGTTCTCCCATCCACTCTGGAATGTCCAAACGCAGCTTTTAGAAGAAACGTGTTTCTACCTCGCTGAAGGTAAACATAGATGCAACTTCCTAAAAGGAACCAACACACAGCAGATGAGTTCGTAATAAGCGGGTCTTCTGTGTTTTAAACGCATTCTTACTGCTAACTCTCCTAAGCGTCTCTGGGGCGGGAAAAGACTTTTTCTGCATTCTCCAAAGAAAGGGTTTCTGACCTGCTGCAAACACACAGCAGTTTAACTCTGGAACTTGAATATACGCATTGACAACCATTCTGCTAGATAGCTCCGTTTTGGTTTTAGAGCAACGTATTTCCCTTTACAGCCTGTTTCCCATCCACTCTGGAATGTCCAAACGCAGCTTTTAGAAGAAACGTGTTTCTACCTCGCTGAATCTAAACATAGATGGAATTTTCTAAAAGGAACCAACACACAACAGATGAGTTCGTAAGAAGCGGGTCTTCTGTGTTTTAAACGCATTCCTACTGCTAACTCTTATATGCGTCTCTAGGGCTGGAAATGACGGTTTCTGCATTCTCCAAAGAAAGGGTTTCTGAACTGCTGCAAACACACATCAGTTTAACTCTGGAAGTTGAATACACACATTGACAACCATTCTGCTAGATAGCTCCGTTTTGGTTTTAGAGCAAGGTATTTCTCTTTACAGCCTGTTCTCCCATCCACTCTGGAATATCCAAACGCAGCTTTTAGAAGAAACGTGTTTCTTCCTCGCTGAATCTAAACATAGATGCAACTTCCTAAAAGGAACCAACACACAGAAGATGAGTTCGTAAGAAGCGGGTGTTCTGTGTTTTAAACGCATTCTTACTGCTAACTCTTATATGCGTCTCTAGGGCTGGAAATGACGGTTTCTGCATTCTCCGAAGAAAGGGTTTCTGAACTGCTGCAAACACACATCAGTTTAACTCTGGAAGTTGAATACACACATTGACAACCATTCTGCTAGATAGCTCCGTTTTTGTTTCAGAGCAAGGTATTTCTCTTTACAGTCTGTTCTCCCATGCACTCTGGAATATCCAAACGCAGCTTTTAGAAGAAACGTGTTTCTTCCTCGCTGAATCTAAACATAGATGCAACTTCCTAAAAGGAACCAACACACAGAAGATGAGTTCGTAAGAAGCGGGTGTTCTGTGTTTTAAACGCATTCTTACTGCTAACTCTTATATGCGTCTCTAGGGCTGGAAATGACGGTTTCTGCATTCTCCGAAGAAAGGGTTTCTGAACTGCTGCAAACATACATCAGTTTAACTCTGGAAGTTGAATACACACATTGACAACCATTCTGCTAGATAGCTCCGTTTTGGTTTTAGAGCAAGGTATTTCTCTTTACAGCCTGTTCTCCCATCCACTCTGGAATATCCAAACGCAGCTTTTAGAAGAAACGTGTTTCTTCCTCGCTGAATCTAAACATAGATGCAACTTCCTAAAAGGAACCAACACACAGAAGATGAGTTCGTAAGAAGCGGGTGTTCTGTGTTTTAAACGCATTCTTACTGCTAACTCTTATATGCGTCTCTAGGGCTGGAAATGACGGTTTCTGCATTCTCCGAAGAAAGGGTTTCTGAACTGCTGCAAACACACATCAGTTTAACTCTGGAAGTTGAATACACACATTGACAACCATTCTGCTAGATAGCTCCGTTTTGGTTTTAGGGCAAGGTATTTCTCTTTACAGCCTGTTCTCCCATCCACTCTGGAATATCCAAACGCAGCTTTTAGAAGAAACGTGTTTCTTCCTCGCTGAATCTAAACATAGATGCAACTTCCTAAAAGGAACCAACACACAGAAGATGAGTTCGTAAGTAGCGGGTGTTCTGTGTTTTAAACGCATTCTTACTGCTAACTCTTATATGCGTCTCTAGGGCTGGAAATGACGGTTTCTGCATTCTCCGAAGAAAGGGTTTCTGAACTGCTGCAAACACACATCAGTTTAACTCTGGAAGTTGAATACACACATTGACAACCATTCTGCTAGATAGCTCCGTTTTGGTTTTAGAGCAAGGTATTTCTCTTTACAGCCTGTTCTCCCATCCACTCTGGAATATCCAAACGCAGCTTTTAGAAGAAACGTGTTTCTTCCTCGCTGAATCTAAACATAGATGCAACTTCCTAAAAGGAACCAACACACAGAAGATGAGTTCGTAAGAAGCGGGTGTTCTGTGTTTTAAACGCATTCTTACTGCTAACTCTTATATGCGTCTCTAGGGCTGGAAATGACGGTTTCTGCATTCTCCGAAGAAAGGGTTTCTGAACTGCTGCAAACACACATCAGTTTAACTCTGGAAGTTGAATACACACATTGACAACCATTCTGCTAGATAGCTCCGTTTTGGTTTCAGAGCAAGGTATTTCTCTTTACAGCCTGTTCTCCCATCCACTCTGGAATATCCAAACGCAGCTTTTAGGAAGTTCCTTTTAGGAAGTTGCATCTATGTTTAGATTCAGCGAGGAAGAAACACGTTTCTTCTAAAAGCTGCGTTTGGATATTCCAGAGTGGATGGGAGAACCGGCTGTAAAGAGAAATACCTTGCTCTAAAACCAAAACGGAGCTATCTAGCAGAATGGTTGTCAATGTGTGTATTCAACTTCCAGAGTTAAACTGATGTGTGTTTGCAGCAGTTCAGAAACCCTTTCTTCGGAGAATGCAGAAACCGTCATTTCCAGCCCTAGAGACGCATATAAGAGTTAGCAGTAAGAATGCGTTTAAAACACAGAACACCCGCTTCTTACGAACTCATCTTCTGTGTGTTGGTTCCTTTTAGGAAGTTGCATCTATGTTTAGATTCAGCGAGGAAGAAACACGTTTCTTCTAAAAGATGCGTTTGGATATTCCAGAGTGGATGGGAGAACAGGCTGTAAAGAGAAATACCTTGCCCTAAAACCAAAACGGAGCTATCTAGCAGAATGGTTGTCAATGTGTGTATTCAACTTCCAGAGTTAAACTGATGTGTGTTTGCAGCAGTTCAGAAACCCTTTCTTTGGAGAATGCAGAAACCGTCATTTCCAGCCCTAGAGACGCATATAAGAGTTAGCAGTAAGAATGCGTTTAAAACACAGAACACCCGCTTCTTACGAACTCATCTTCTGTGTGTTGGTTCCTTTTAGGAAGTTGCATCTATGTTTAGATTCAGCGAGGAAGAAAAACGTTTCTTCTAAAAGCTGCGTTTGGATATTCCAGAGTGGATGGGAGAACAGGCTGTAAAGAGAAATACCTTGCCCTAAAACCAAAACGGAGCTATCTAGCAGAATGGTTGTCAATGTGTGTATTCAACTTCCAGAGTTAAACTGATGTGTGTTTGCAGCAGTTCAGAAACCCTTTCTTCGGAGAATGCAGAAACCGTCATTTCCAGCCCTAGAGACGCATATAAGAGTTAGCAGTAAGAATGCGTTTAAAACACAGAACACCCGCTTCTTACGAACTCATCTTCTGTGTGTTGGTTCCTTTTAGGAAGTTGCATCTATGTTTAGATTCAGCGAGGAAGAAACACGTTTCTTCTAAAAGCTGCGTTTGGATATTCCAGAGTGGATGGGAGAACAGGCTGTAAAGAGAAATACCTTGCCCTAAAACCAAAACGGAGCTATCTAGCAGAATGGTTGTCAATGTGTGTATTCAACTTCCAGAGTTAAACTGATGTGTGTTTGCAGCAGTTCAGAAACCCTTTCTTCGGAGAATGCAGAAACCGTCATTTCCATCCCTAGAGACGCATATAAGAGTTAGTAGTAAGAATGCGTTTAAAACACAGAAGACCCGCTTCTTACGAACTCATCTGCTGTGTGTTGGTTCCTTTTAGGAAGTTGCATCTATGTTTAGATTCAGCGAGGTAGAAACACGTTTCTTCTAAAAGCTGCGTTTGGATATTCCAGAGTGGATGGGAGAACAGGCTGTAAAGAGAAATACCTTGCTCTAAAACCAAAACGGAGCTATCTAGCAGAATGGTTGTCAATGTGTGTATTCAACTTCCAGAGTTAAACTGATGTGTGTTTGCAGCAGTTCAGAAACCCTTTCTTTGGAGAATGCAGAAACCGTCATTTCCAGCCCTAGAGACGCATATAAGAGTTAGCAGTAAGAATGCGTTTAAAACACAGAACACCCGCTTCTTACGAACTCATCTTCTGTGTGTTGGTTCCTTTTAGGAAGTTGCATCTATGTTTAGATTCAGCGAGGAAGAAACACGTTTCTTCTAAAAGCTGCGTTTGGATATTCCAGAGTGGATGGGAGAACCGGCTGTAAAGAGAAATACCTTGCTCTAAAACCAAAACGGAGCTATCTAGCAGAATGGTTGTCAATGTGTGTATTCAACTTCCAGAGTTAAACTGATGTGTGTTTGCAGCAGTTCAGAAACCCTTTCTTTGGAGAATGCAGAAACCGTCATTTCCAGCCCTAGAGACGCATATAAGAGTTAGCAGTAAGAATGCGTTTAAAACACAGAACACCCGCTTCTTACGAACTCATCTTCTGTGTTTTGGTTCCTTTTAGGAAGTTGCATCTATGTTTAGATTCAGCGAGGAAGAAACACGTTTCTTCTAAAAGCTGCGTTTGGATATTCCAGAGTGGATGGGAGAACAGGCTGTAAAGAGAAATACCTTGCTCTAAAACCAAAACGGAGCTATCTAGCAGAATGGTTGTCAATGTGTGTATTCAACTTCCAGAGTTAAACTGATGTGTGTTTGCAGCAGTTCAGAAACCCTTTCTTTGGAGAATGCAGAAACCGTCATTTCCAGCCCTAGAGACGCATATAAGAGTTAGCAGTAAGAATGCGTTTAAAACACAGAACACCCGCTTCTTACGAACTCATCTTCTGTGTGTTGGTTCCTTTTAGGAAGTTGCATCTATGTTTAGATTCAGCGAGGAAGAAACACGTTTCTTCTAAAAGCTGCGTTTGGATATTCCAGAGTGGATGGGAGAACAGGCTGTAAAGAGAAATACCTTGCTCTAAAACCAAAACAGAGCTATCTAGCAGAATGGTTGTCAATGTGTGTATTCAACTTCCAGAGTTAAGCTGATGTGTGTTTGCAGCAGTTCAGAAACCCTTTCTTTGGAGAATGCAGAATCCGTCATTTCCAGCCCTAGAGACGCATATAAGAGTTAGCAGTAAGAATGCGTTTAAAACACAGAACACCCGCTTCTTACGAACTCATCTTCTGTGTTTTGGTTCCTTTTAGGAAGTTGCATCTATGTTTAGATTCAGCGAGGAAGAAACACGTTTCTTCTAAAAGCTGCGTTTGGATATTCCAGAGTGGATGGGAGAACAGGTTGTAAAGAGAAATACCTTGCTCTAAAACCAAAACGGAGCTATCTAGCAGAATGGTTGTCAATGTGTGTATTCAACTTCCAGAGTTAAACTGATGTGTGTTTGCAGCAGTTCAGAAACCCTTTCTTTGGAGAATGCAGAAACCGTCATTTCCAGCCCTAGAGACGCATATAAGAGTTAGCAGTAAGAATGCGTTTAAAACACAGAAGACCCGCTTCTTACGAACTCATTTGCTGTGTGTTGGTTCCTTTTAGGAAGTTGCATCTATGTTTAGATTCAGCGAGGTAGAAACACGTTTCTTCTAAAAGCTGCGTTTTGACATTCCAGAGTGGATGGGAGAACAGGCTGTAAAGAGAAATACCTTGCTCTAAAACCAAAACGGAGCTATCTAGCAGAATGGTTGTCAATGTGTGTATTCAACTTCCAGAGTTAAACCGATGAGTGTTTGCAGCAGTTCAGAATCCCTTTCTTTGGAGAATGCAGAAACCGTCATTTCCAGCCCTAGGGACGCATTTAAGAGTTAGCAGTAAGAATGCGTTTAAAACACAGAAGAGCCGCTTCTAAGGAACTCATCTGCTGTGTGTTGGTTCCTTTTAGGAAATTGCATCTTTGTTTAGATTCAGCGAGGTAGAAACACGTTTCTTCTAAAAGCTGCGTTTGGACATTCCAGAGTGGATGGGAGAACAGGCTGTAAAGAGAAATACCTTGCCCTAAAACCAAAACGGAGCTATCTAGCAGAATGGTTGTCAATGTGTGTATTCAATTACCAGAGTTAAACTGATGTGTGTTTGCAGCAGTTCAGAAACCCTTTCTTTGGAGAATGCAGAAACTGTCTTTTCCCGCCCTAGAGACGCTTATAAGAGTTAGCAGTAAGAATGCGTTTAAAACACAGAAGACCCGCTTCTTACGAACTCCTCTGTTGTGTGTTGGTTCCTTTTAGAAAGTTAAATCTATGTTTAGATTCAGCGAGGAAGAAACACGTTTCTTCTAAAAGCTGCGTTTGGACATTCCATAGTGGATGGGAAAACAGTCTGTAAAGAGAAATACGTTGCTCTAAAACCAAAACGGAGCTATCTAGCAGAATGGTTGTCAATGTGTGTATTCAACTTCCAGAGTTAAACTGATGTGTGTTTGCAGCAGTTCAGAAACCCTTTCTTTGGAGAATGCAGAAACCGTCATTTCCAGCCCTAGAGACGCATATAAGAGTTAGCAGTAAGAATGCGTTTAAAACACAGAACACCCGCTTCTTACGAACTCATCTTCTGTGTGTTGGTTCCTTTTAGGAAGTTGCATCTATGTTTAGATTCAGCGAGGAAGAAACACGTTTCTTCTAAAAGCTGCGTTTGGATATTCCAGAGTGGATGGGAGAACAGGCTGTAAAGAGAAATACCTTGCTCTAAAACCAAAACGGAGCTATCTAGCAGAATGGTTGTCAATGTGTGTATTCAACTTCCAGAGTTAAACTGATGTGTGTTTGCAGCAGTTCAGAAACCCTTTCTTTGGAGAATGCAGAAACCGTCATTTCCAGCCCTAGAGACGCATATAAGAGTTAGCAGTAAGAATGCGTTTAAAACACAGAACACCCGCTTCTTACGAACTCATCTTCTGTGTGTTGGTTCCTTTTAGGAAGTTGCATCTATGTTTAGATTCAGCGAGGAAGAAACGCGTTTCTTCTAAAAGCTGCGTTTGGATATTCCAGAGTGGATGGGAGAACAGGCTGTAAAGAGAAATACCTTGCTCTAAAACCAAAACGGAGCTATCTAGCAGAATGGTTGTCAATGTGTGTATTCAACTTCCAGAGTTAAACTGATGTGTGTTTGCAGCAGTTCAGAAACCCTTTCTTTGGAGAATGCAGAAACCGTCATTTCCAGCCCTAGAGACGCATATAAGAGTTAGCAGTAAGAATGCGTTTAAAACACAGAAGACCCGCTTCTTACGAACTCATCTTCTGTGTGTTGGTTCCTTTTAGGAAGTTGCATCTATGTTTAGATTCAGCGAGGAAGAAACATGTTTCTTCTAAAAGCTGCGTTTGGATATTCCAGAGTGGATGGGAGAACAGGCTGTAAAGAGAAATACCTTGCCCTAAAACCAAAACGGAGCTATCTAGCAGAATGGTTGTCAATGTGTGTATTCAACTTCCAGAGTTAAACTGATGTGTGTTTGCAGCAGTTCAGAAACCCTTTCTTTGGAGAATGCAGAAACCGTCATTTCCAGCCCTAGAGACGCATATAAGAGTTAGCAGTAAGAATGCGTTTAAAACACAGAACACCCGCTTCTTACGAACTCATCTTCTGTGTGTTGGTTCCTTTTAGGAAGTTGCATCTATGTTTAGATTCAGCGAGGAAGAAACGCGTTTCTTCTAAAAGCTGCGTTTGGATATTCCAGAGTGGATGGGAGAACAGGCTGTAAAGAGAAATACCTTGCTCTAAAACCAAAACGGAGCTATCTAGCAGAATGTTTGTCAATGTGTGTATTCAACTTCCAGAGTTAAACTGATGTGTGTTTGCAGCAGTTCAGAAACCCTTTCTTTGGAGAATGCAGAAACCGTCATTTCCAGCCCTAGAGACGCATATAAGAGTTAGCAGTAAGAATGCGTTTAAAACACAGAACACCCGCTTCTTACGAACTCATCTTCTGTGTGTTGGTTCCTTTTAGGAAGTTGCATCTATGTTTAGATTCAGCGAGGAAGAAACACGTTTCTTCTAAAAGCTGCGTTTGGATATTCCAGAGTGGATGGGAGAACAGGCTGTAAAGAGAAATACCTTGCCCTAAAACCAAAACGGAGCTATCTAGCAGAATGGTTGTCAATGTGTGTATTCAACTTCCAGAGTTAAACTGATGTGTGTTTGCAGCAGTTCAGAAACCCTTTCTTTGGAGAATGCAGAAACCGTCATTTCCAGCCCTAGAGACGCATATAAGAGTTAGCAGTAAGAATGCGTTTAAAACACAGAACACCCGCTTCTTACGAACTCATCTTCTGTGTGTTGGTTCCTTTTAGGAAGTTGCATCTATGTTTAGATTCAGCGAGGAAGAAACACGTTTCTTCTAAAAGCTGCGTTTGGATATTCCAGAGTGGATGGGAGAACAGGCTGTAAAGAGAAATACCTTGCTCTAAAACCAAAACGGAGCTATCTAGCAGAATGGTTGTCAATGTGTGTATTCAACTTCCAGAGTTAAACTGATGTGTGTTTGCAGCAGTTCAGAAACCCTTTCTTTGGAGAATGCAGAAACCGTCATTTCCAGCCCTAGAGACGCATATAAGAGTTAGCAGTAAGAATGCGTTTAAAACACAGAACACCCGCTTCTTACGAACTCATCTTCTGTGTGTTGGTTCCTTTTAGGAAGTTGCATCTATGTTTAGATTCAGCGAGGAAGAAACACGTTTCTTCTAAAAGCTGCGTTTGGATATTCCAGAGTGGATGGGAGAACAGGCTGTAAAGAGAAATACCTTGCTCTAAAACCAAAACGGAGCTATCTAGCAGAATGGTTTTCAATGTGTGTATTCAACTTCCAGAATTAAACATATGTGTGTTTGCAGCAGTTCAGAAACCCTTTCTTTGGAGAATGCAGAAACCGTCATTTCCAGCCCTAGAGACGCATGTAAGAGTTAGCAGTAAGAATGCGTTTCAAACACAGAAGAGCCGCTTCTAAGGAACTCATCTGCTGTGTGTTGGTTCCTTTTAGGAAATTGCATCTTTGTTTAGATTCAGCGAGGTAGAAACACGTTTCTTCTAAAAGCTGCGTTTGGACATTCCAGAGTGGATGGGAGAACAGGCTGTAAAGAGAAATACCTTGCCCTAAAACCAAAACGGAGCTATCTAGCAGAATGGTTGTCAATGTGTGTATTCAACTTCCAGAGTTAAACTGATGTGTGTTTGCAGCAGTTCAGAAACCCTTTCTTTGGAGAATGCAGAAACCGTCATTTCCAGCCCTAGAGACGCATGTAAGAGTTAGCAGTAAGAATGCGTTTAAAACACAGAAGACCCGCTTCTTACGAACTCATCTTCTGTGTGTTGGTTCCTTTTAGGAAGTTGCATCTATGTTTAGATTCAGCGAGGAAGAAACACGTTTCTTCTAAAAGCTGCGTTTGGATATTCCAGAGTGGATGGGAGAACAGGCTGTAAAGAGAAATACCTTGCTCTAAAACCAAAACGGAGCTATCTAGCAGAATGGTTGTCAATGTGTGTATTCAACTTCCAGAGTTAAACTGATGTGTGTTTGCAGCAGTTCAGAAACCCTTTCTTTGGAGAATGCAGAAACCGTCATTTCCAGCCCTAGAGACGCATATAAGAGTTAGCAGTAAGAATGCGTTTAAAACACAGAACACCCGCTTCTTACGAACTCATCTTCTGTGTGTTGGTTCCTTTTAGGAAGTTGCATCTATGTTTAGATTCAGCGAGGAAGAAACGCGTTTCTTCTAAAAGCTGCGTTTGGATATTCCAGAGTGGATGGGAGAACAGGCTGTAAAGAGAAATACCTTGCTCTAAAACCAAAACGGAGCTATCTAGCAGAATGTTTGTCAATGTGTGTATTCAACTTCCAGAGTTAAACTGATGTGTGTTTGCAGCAGTTCAGAAACCCTTTCTTTGGAGAATGCAGAAACCGTCATTTCCAGCCCTAGAGACGCATAAAAGAGTTAGCAGTAAGAATGCGTTTAAAACACAGAACACCCGCTTCTTACGAACTCATCTTCTGTGTGTTGGTTCCTTTTAGGAAGTTGCATCTATGTTTAGATTCAGCGAGGAAGAAACACGTTTCTTCTAAAAGCTCCGTTTGGATATTCCAGAGTGGATGGGAGAACAGGCTGTAAAGACAAATACCTTGCCCTAAAACCAAAACGGAGCTATCTAGCAGAATGGTTGTCAATGTGTGTATTCAACTTCCAGAGTTAAACTGATGTGTGTTTGCAGCAGTTCAGAAACCCTTTCTTTGGAGAATGCAGAAACCGTCATTTCCAGCCCTAGAGACGCATATAAGAGTTAGCAGTAAGAATGCGTTTAAAACACAGAACACCCGCTTCTTACGAACTCATCTTCTGTGTGTTGGTTCCTTTTAGGAAGTTGCATCTATGTTTAGATTCAGCGAGGAAGAAACACGTTTCTTCTAAAAGCTGCGTTTGGATATTCCAGAGTGGATGGGAGAACAGGCTGTAAAGAGAAATACCTTGCTCTAAAACCAAAACGGAGCTATCTAGCAGAATGGTTGTCAATGTGTGTATTCAACTTCCAGAGTTAAACTGATGTGTGTTTGCAGCAGTTCAGAAACCCTTTCTTTGGAGAATGCAGAAACCGTCATTTCCAGCCCTAGAGACGCATATAAGAGTTAGCAGTAAGAATGCGTTTAAAACACAGAACACCCGCTTCTTACGAACTCATCTTCTGTGTTTTGGTTCCTTTTAGGAAGTTGCATCTATGTTTAGATTCAGCGAGGAAGAAACACGTTTCTTCTAAAAGCTGCGTTTGTATATTCCAGAGTGGATGGGAGAACAGGTTGTAAAGAGAAATACCTTGCTCTAAAACCAAAACGGAGCTATCTAGCAGAATGGTTGTCAATGTGTGTATTCAACTTCCAGAGTTAAACTGATGTGTGTTTGCAGCAGTTCAGAAACCCTTTCTTTGGAGAATGCAGAAACCGTCATTTCCAGCCCTAGAGATGCATATAAGAGTTAGCAGTAAGAATGCGTTTAAAACACAGAAGACCCGCTTCTTACGAACTCATTTGCTGTGTGTTGGTTCCTTTTAGGAAGTTGCATCTATGTTTAGATTCAGCGAGGTAGAAACACGTTTCTTCTAAAAGCTGCGTTTTGACATTCCAGAGTGGATGGGAGAACAGGCTGTAAAGAGAAATACCTTGCTCTAAAACCAAAACGGAGCTATCTAGCAGAATGGTTGTCAATGTGTGTATTCAACTTCCAGAGTTAAACCGATGAGTGTTTGCAGCAGTTCAGAATCCCTTTCTTTGGAGAATGCAGAAACCGTCATTTCCAGCCCTAGGGACGCATTTAAGAGTTAGCAGTAAGAATGCGTTTAAAACACAGAAGAGCCGCTTCTAAGGAACTCATCTGCTGTGTGTTGGTTCCTTTTAGGAAATTGCATCTTTGTTTAGATTCAGCGAGGTAGAAACACGTTTCTTCTAAAAGCTGCGTTTGGACATTCCAGAGTGGATGGGAGAACAGGCTGTAAAGAGAAATACCTTGCCCTAAAACCAAAACGGAGCTATCTAGCAGAATGGTTGTCAATGTGTGTATTCAATTACCAGAGTTAAACTGATGTGTGTTTGCAGCAGTTCAGAAACCCTTTCTTTGGAGAATGCAGAAACTGTCTTTTCCCGCCCTAGAGACGCTTATAAGAGTTAGCAGTAAGAATGCGTTTAAAACACAGAAGACCCGCTTCTTACGAACTCCTCTGTTGTGTGTTGGTTCCTTTTAGAAAGTTAAATCTATGTTTAGATTCAGCGAGGAAGAAACACGTTTCTTCTAAAAGCTGCGTTTGGACATTCCATAGTGGATGGGAAAACAGTCTGTAAAGAGAAATACGTTGCTCTAAAACCAAAACGGAGCTATCTAGCAGAATGGTTGTCAATGTGTGTATTCAACTTCCAGAGTTAAACTGATGTGTGTTTGCAGCAGTTCAGAAACCCTTTCTTTGGAGAATGCAGAAACCGTCATTTCCAGCCCTAGAGACGCATATAAGAGTTAGCAGTAAGAATGCGTTTAAAACACAGAACACCCGCTTCTTACGAACTCATCTTCTGTGTGTTGGTTCCTTTTAGGAAGTTGCATCTATGTTTAGATTCAGCGAGGAAGAAACACGTTTCTTCTAAAAGCTGCGTTTGGATATTCCAGAGTGGATGGGAGAACAGGCTGTAAAGAGAAATACCTTGCTCTAAAACCAAAACGGAGCTATCTAGCAGAATGGTTGTCAATGTGTGTATTCAACTTCCAGAGTTAAACTGATGTGTGTTTGCAGCAGTTCAGAAACCCTTTCTTTGGAGAATGCAGAAACCGTCATTTCCAGCCCTAGAGACGCATATAAGAGTTAGCAGTAAGAATGCGTTTAAAACACAGAACACCCGCTTCTTACGAACTCATCTTCTGTGTGTTGGTTCCTTTTAGGAAGTTGCATCTATGTTTAGATTCAGCGAGGAAGAAACGCGTTTCTTCTAAAAGCTGCGTTTGGATATTCCAGAGTGGATGGGAGAACAGGCTGTAAAGAGAAATACCTTGCTCTAAAACCAAAACGGAGCTATCTAGCAGAATGGTTGTCAATGTGTGTATTCAACTTCCAGAGTTAAACTGATGTGTGTTTGCAGCAGTTCAGAAACCCTTTCTTTGGAGAATGCAGAAACCGTCATTTCCAGCCCTAGAGACGCATATAAGAGTTAGCAGTAAGAATGCGTTTAAAACACAGAAGACCCGCTTCTTACGAACTCATCTTCTGTGTGTTGGTTCCTTTTAGGAAGTTGCATCTATGTTTAGATTCAGCGAGGAAGAAACACGTTTCTTCTAAAAGCTGCGTTTGGATATTCCAGAGTGGATGGGAGAACAGGCTGTAAAGAGAAATACCTTGCCCTAAAACCAAAACGGAGCTATCTAGCAGAATGGTTGTCAATGTGTGTATTCAACTTCCAGAGTTAAACTGATGTGTGTTTGCAGCAGTTCAGAAACCCTTTCTTTGGAGAATGCAGAAACCGTCATTTCCAGCCCTAGAGACGCATATAAGAGTTAGCAGTAAGAATGCGTTTAAAACACAGAACACCCGCTTCTTACGAACTCATCTTCTGTGTGTTGGTTCCTTTTAGGAAGTTGCATCTATGTTTAGATTCAGCGAGGAAGAAACGCGTTTCTTCTAAAAGCTGCGTTTGGATATTCCAGAGTGGATGGGAGAACAGGCTGTAAAGAGAAATACCTTGCTCTAAAACCAAAACGGAGCTATCTAGCAGAATGTTTGTCAATGTGTGTATTCAACTTCCAGAGTTAAACTGATGTGTGTTTGCAGCAGTTCAGAAACCCTTTCTTTGGAGAATGCAGAAACCGTCATTTCCAGCCCTAGAGACGCATATAAGAGTTAGCAGTAAGAATGCGTTTAAAACACAGAACACCCGCTTCTTACGAACTCATCTTCTGTGTGTTGGTTCCTTTTAGGAAGTTGCATCTATGTTTAGATTCAGCGAGGAAGAAACACGTTTCTTCTAAAAGCTGCGTTTGGATATTCCAGAGTGGATGGGAGAACAGGCTGTAAAGAGAAATACCTTGCCCTAAAACCAAAACGGAGCTATCTAGCAGAATGGTTGTCAATGTGTGTATTCAACTTCCAGAGTTAAACTGATGTGTGTTTGCAGCAGTTCAGAAACCCTTTCTTTGGAGAATGCAGAAACCGTCATTTCCAGCCCTAGAGACGCATGTAAGAGTTAGCAGTAAGAATGCGTTTAAAACACAGAACACCCGCTTCTTACGAACTCATCTTCTGTGTGTTGGTTCCTTTTAGGAAGTTGCATCTATGTTTAGATTCAGCGAGGTAGAAACACGTTTCTTCTAAAAGCTGCGTTTTGACATTCCAGAGTGGATGGGAGAACAGGCTGTAAAGAGAAATACCTTGCTCTAAAACGAAAACGGAGCTATCTAGCAGAATGGTTGTCAATGTGTGTATTCAACTTCCAGAGCTAAACCGATGAGTGTTTGCAGCAGTTCAGAATCCCTTTCTTTGGAGAATGCAGAAACCGTCATTTCCAGCCCTAGGGACGCATTTAAGAGTTAGCAGTAAGAATGCGTTTAAAACACAGAAGAGCCGCTTCTAAGGAACTCATCTGCTGTGTGTTGGTTCCTTTTAGGAAATTGCATCTTTGTTTAGATTCAGCGAGGTAGAAACACGTTTCTTCTAAAAGCTGCGTTTGGACATTCCAGAGTGGATGGGAGAACAGGCTGTAAAGAGAAATACCTTGCTCTAAAACCAAAACGGAGCTATCTAGCAGAATGGTTGTCAATGTGTGTATTCAATTACCAGAGTTAAACTGATGTGTGTTTGCAGCAGTTCAGAAACCCTTTCTTTGGAGAATGCAGAAACTGTCTTTTCCCGCCCTAGAGACGCTTATAAGAGTTAGCAGTAAGAATGCGTTTAAAACACAGAAGACCCGCTTCTTACGAACTCCTCTGTTGTGTGTTGGTTCCTTTTAGAAAGTTAAATCTATGTTTAGATTCAGCGAGGTAGAAACACGTTTCTTCTAAAAGCTGCGTTTGGACATTCCATAGTGGATGGGAAAACAGTCTGTAAAGAGAAATACGTTGCTCTAAAACCAAAACGGAGCTATCTAGCAGAATGGTTGTCAATGTGTGTATTCAACTTCCAGAGTTAAACTGATGTGTGTTTGCAGCAGTTCAGAAACCCTTTCTTTGGAGAATGCAGAAACCGTCATTTCCAGCCCTAGAGACGCATATAAGAGTTAGCAGTAAGAATGCGTTTAAAACACAGAACACCCGCTTCATACGAACTCATCTTCTGTGTGTTGGTTCCTTTTAGGAAGTTGCATCTATGTTTAGATTCAGCGAGGAAGAAACACGTTTCTTCTAAAAGCTGCGTTTGGATATTCCAGAGTGGATGGGAGAACAGGCTGTAAAGAGAAATACCTTGCTCTAAAACCAAAACGGAGCTATCTAGCAGAATGGTTGTCAATGTGTGTATTCAACTTCCAGAGATAAATATATGTGTGATTGCAGCAGTTCAGAAACCCTTTCTTTGGAGAATGCAGAAACCGTCATTTCTAGCCCTAGAGAGACATATAAGAGTTAGCAGTAAGAATGCGTTTAAAACACAGAAGACCCGCTTCTTACGAACTCATCTGCTGTGTGTTGGTTCCTTTTAGGAAGTTGCATCTATGTTTAGATTCAGCGAGGTAGAAACACGTTTCTTCTAAAAGCTGCGTTTTGACATTCCAGAGTGGATGGGAGAACAGGCTGTAAAGAGAAATACCTTGCTCTAAAACCAAAACGGAGCTATCTAGCAGAATGGTTGTCAATGTGTGTATTCAACTTCCAGAGTTAAACCGATGAGTGTTTGCAGCAGTTCAGAATCCCTTTCTTTGGAGAATGCAGAAACCGTCATTTCCAGCCCTAGAGACGCATATAAGAGTTAGCAGTAAGAATGCGTTTAAAACACAGAAGAGCCGCTTCTAAGGAACTCATCTGCTGTGTGTTGGTTCCTTTTAGGAAATTGCATCTTTGTTTAGATTCAGCGAGGTAGAAACACGTTTCTTCTAAAAGCTGCGTTTGGACATTCCAGAGTGGATGGGAGAACAGGCTGTAAAGAGAAATACCTTGCTCTAAAACCAAAACGGAGCTATCTAGCAGAATGGTTGTCAATGTGTGTATTCAACTTCCAGAGTTAAACTGATGTGTGTTTGCAGCAGTTCAGAAACCCTTTCTTTGGAGAATGCAGAAACCGTCATTTCCAGCCCCAGAGACGCATATAAGAGTTAGCAGTAAGAATGCGTTTAAAACACAGAACACCCGCTTCTTACGAACTCATCTGCTCTGTGTTGGTTCCTTTTAGGAAGTTGCATCTATGTTTAGATTCAGCGAGGAAGAAACGCGTTTCTTCTAAAAGCTGCGTTTGGATATTCCAGAGTGGATGGGAGAACAGGCTGTAAAGAGAAATACCTTGCTCTAAAACCAAAACGGAGCTATCTAGCAGAATGGTTGTCAATGTGTGTATTCAACTTCCAGAGTTAAACTGATGTGTGTTTGCAGCAGTTCAGAAACCCTTTCTTTGGAGAATGCAGAAACCGTCATTTCCAGCCCTAGAGACGCATATAAGAGTTAGCAGTAAGAATGCGTTTAAAACACAGAACACCCGCTTCTTACGAACTCATCTTCTGTGTGTTGGTTCCTTTTAGGAAGTTGCATCTATGTTTAGATTCAGCGATTAAGAAACACGTTTCTTCTAAAAGCTCCGTTTGGATATTCCAGAGTGGATGGTAGAACAGGCTGTAAAGAGAAATACCTTGCCCTAAAACCAAAACGGAGCTATCTAGCAGAATGGTTGTCAATGTGTGTATTCAACTTCCAGAGTTAAACTGATGTGTGTTTGCAGCAGTTCAGAAACCCTTTCTTTGGAGAATGCAGAAACCGTCATTTCCAGCCCTAGAGACGCATATAAGAGTTAGCAGTAAGAATGCGTTTAAAACACAGAACACCCGCTTCTTACGAACTCATCTTCTGTGTGTTGGTTCCTTTTAGGAAGTTGCATCTATGTTTAGATTCAGCGAGGAAGAAACGCGTTTCTTCTAAAAGCTGCGTTTGGATATTCCAGAGTGGATGGGAGAACAGGCTGTAAAGAGAAATACCTTGCTCTAAAACCAAAACGGAGCTATCTAGCAGAATGTTTGTCAATGTGTGTATTCAACTTCCAGAGTTAAACTGATGTGTGTTTGCAGCAGTTCAGAAACCCTTTCTTTGGAGAATGCAGAAACCGTCATTTCCAGCCCTAGAGACGCATATAAGAGTTAGCAGTAAGAATGCGTTTAAAACACAGAACACCCGCTTCTTACGAACTCATCTTCTGTGTGTTGGTTCCTTTTAGGAAGTTGCATCTATGTTTAGATTCAGCGAGGAAGAAACACGTTTCTTCTAAAAGCTCCGTTTGGATATTCCAGAGTGGATGGGAGAACAGGCTGTAAAGAGAAATACCTTGCCCTAAAACCAAAAGGGAGCTATCTAGCAGAATGGTTGTCAATGTGTGTATTCAACTTCCAGAGTTAAACTGATGTGTGTTTGCAGCAGTTCAGAAACCCTTTCTTTGGAGAATGCAGAAACCGTCATTTCCAGCCCTAGAGACGCATATAAGAGTTAGCAGTAAGAATGCGTTTAAAACACAGAACACCCGCTTCTTACGAACTCATCTTCTGTGTGTTGGTTCCTTTTAGGAAGTTGCATCTATGTTTAGATTCAGCGAGGAAGAAACACGTTTCTTCTAAAAGCTGCGTTTGGATATTCCAGAGTGGATGGGAGAACAGGCTGTAAAGAGAAATACCTTGCTCTAAAACCAAAACGGAGCTATCTAGCAGAATGGTTGTCAATGTGTGTATTCAACTTCCAGAGTTAAACTGATGTGTGTTTGCAGCAGTTCAGAAACCCTTTCTTTGGAGAATGCAGAAACCGTCATTTCCAGCCCTAGAGACGCATATAAGAGTTAGCAGTAAGAATGCGTTTAAAACACAGAACACCCGCTTCTTACGAACTCATCTTCTGTGTTTTGGTTCCTTTTAGGAAGTTGCATCTATGTTTAGATTCAGCGAGGAAGAAACACGTTTCTTCTAAAAGCTGCGTTTGGATATTCCAGAGTGGATGGGAGAACAGGTTGTAAAGAGAAATACCTTGCTCTAAAACCAAAACGGAGCTATCTAGCAGAATGGTTGTCAATGTGTGTATTCAACTTCCAGAGTTAAACTGATGTGTGTTTGCAGCAGTTCAGAAACCCTTTCTTTGGAGAATGCAGAAACCGTCATTTCCAGCCCTAGAGACGCATATAAGAGTTAGCAGTAAGAATGCGTTTAAAACACAGAAGACCCGCTTCTTACGAACTCATTTGCTGTGTGTTGGTTCCTTTTAGGAAGTTGCATCTATGTTTAGATTCAGCGAGGTAGAAACACGTTTCTTCTAAAAGCTGCGTTTTGACATTCCAGAGTGGATGGGAGAACAGGCTGTAAAGAGAAATACCTTGCTCTAAAACGAAAACGGAGCTATCTAGCAGAATGGTTGTCAATGTGTGTATTCAACTTCCAGAGCTAAACCGATGAGTGTTTGCAGCAGTTCAGAATCCCTTTCTTTGGAGAATGCAGAAACCGTCATTTCCAGCCCTAGGGACGCATTTAAGAGTTAGCAGTAAGAATGCGTTTAAAACACAGAAGAGCCGCTTCTAAGGAACTCATCTGCTGTGTGTTGGTTCCTTTTAGGAAATTGCATCTTTGTTTAGATTCAGCGAGGTAGAAACACGTTTCTTCTAAAAGCTGCGTTTGGACATTCCAGAGTGGATGGGAGAACAGGCTGTAAAGAGAAATACCTTGCTCTAAAACCAAAACGGAGCTATCTAGCAGAATGGTTGTCAATGTGTGTATTCAATTACCAGAGTTAAACTGATGTGTGTTTGCAGCAGTTCAGAAACCCTTTCTTTGGAGAATGCAGAAACTGTCTTTTCCCGCCCTAGAGACGCTTATAAGAGTTAGCAGTAAGAATGCGTTTAAAACACAGAAGACCCGCTTCTTACGAACTCCTCTGTTGTGTGTTGGTTCCTTTTAGAAAGTTAAATCTATGTTTAGATTCAGCGAGGTAGAAACACGTTTCTTCTAAAAGCTGCGTTTGGACATTCCATAGTGGATGGGAAAACAGTCTGTAAAGAGAAATACGTTGCTCTAAAACCAAAACGGAGCTATCTAGCAGAATGGTTGTCAATGTGTGTATTCAACTTCCAGAGTTAAACTGATGTGTGTTTGCAGCAGTTCAGAAACCCTTTCTTTGGAGAATGCAGAAACCGTCATTTCCAGCCCTAGAGACGCATATAAGAGTTAGCAGTAAGAATGCGTTTAAAACACAGAACACCCGCTTCATACGAACTCATCTTCTGTGTGTTGGTTCCTTTTAGGAAGTTGCATCTATGTTTAGATTCAGCGAGGAAGAAACACGTTTCTTCTAAAAGCTGCGTTTGGATATTCCAGAGTGGATGGGAGAACAGGCTGTAAAGAGAAATACCTTGCTCTAAAACCAAAACGGAGCTATCTAGCAGAATGGTTGTCAATGTGTGTATTCAACTTCCAGAGATAAATATATGTGTGATTGCAGCAGTTCAGAAACCCTTTCTTTGGAGAATGCAGAAACCGTCATTTCTAGCCCTAGAGAGACATATAAGAGTTAGCAGTAAGAATGCGTTTAAAACACAGAAGACCCGCTTCTTACGAACTCATCTGCTGTGTGTTGGTTCCTTTTAGGAAGTTGCATCTATGTTTAGATTCAGCGAGGTAGAAACACGTTTCTTCTAAAAGCTGCGTTTTGACATTCCAGAGTGGATGGGAGAACAGGCTGTAAAGAGAAATACCTTGCTCTAAAACCAAAACGGAGCTATCTAGCAGAATGGTTGTCAATGTGTGTATTCAACTTCCAGAGTTAAACCGATGAGTGTTTGCAGCAGTTCAGAATCCCTTTCTTTGGAGAATGCAGAAACCGTCATTTCCAGCCCTAGAGACGCATATAAGAGTTAGCAGTAAGAATGCGTTTAAAACACAGAAGAGCCGCTTCTAAGGAACTCATCTGCTGTGTGTTGGTTCCTTTTAGGAAATTGCATCTTTGTTTAGATTCAGCGAGGTAGAAACACGTTTCTTCTAAAAGCTGCGTTTGGACATTCCAGAGTGGATGGGAGAACAGGCTGTAAAGAGAAATACCTTGCTCTAAAACCAAAACGGAGCTATCTAGCAGAATGGTTGTCAATGTGTGTATTCAACTTCCAGAGTTAAACTGATGTGTGTTTGCAGCAGTTCAGAAACCCTTTCTTTGGAGAATGCAGAAACCGTCATTTCCAGCCCCAGAGACGCATATAAGAGTTAGCAGTAAGAATGCGTTTAAAACACAGAACACCCGCTTCTTACGAACTCATCTGCTCTGTGTTGGTTCCTTTTAGGAAGTTGCATCTATGTTTAGATTCAGCGAGGAAGAAACGCGTTTCTTCTAAAAGCTGCGTTTGGATATTCCAGAGTGGATGGGAGAACAGGCTGTAAAGAGAAATACCTTGCTCTAAAACCAAAACGGAGCTATCTAGCAGAATGGTTGTCAATGTGTGTATTCAACTTCCAGAGTTAAACTGATGTGTGTTTGCAGCAGTTCAGAAACCCTTTCTTTGGAGAATGCAGAAACCGTCATTTCCAGCCCTAGAGACGCATATAAGAGTTAGCAGTAAGAATGCGTTTAAAACACAGAACACCCGCTTCTTACGAACTCATCTTCTGTGTGTTGGTTCCTTTTAGGAAGTTGCATCTATGTTTAGATTCAGCGATTAAGAAACACGTTTCTTCTAAAAGCTCCGTTTGGATATTCCAGAGTGGATGGTAGAACAGGCTGTAAAGAGAAATACCTTGCCCTAAAACCAAAACGGAGCTATCTAGCAGAATGGTTGTCAATGTGTGTATTCAACTTCCAGAGTTAAACTGATGTGTGTTTGCAGCAGTTCAGAAACCCTTTCTTTGGAGAATGCAGAAACCGTCATTTCCAGCCCTAGAGACGCATATAAGAGTTAGCAGTAAGAATGCGTTTAAAACACAGAACACCCGCTTCTTACGAACTCATCTTCTGTGTGTTGGTTCCTTTTAGGAAGTTGCATCTATGTTTAGATTCAGCGAGGAAGAAACGCGTTTCTTCTAAAAGCTGCGTTTGGATATTCCAGAGTGGATGGGAGAACAGGCTGTAAAGAGAAATACCTTGCTCTAAAACCAAAACGGAGCTATCTAGCAGAATGTTTGTCAATGTGTGTATTCAACTTCCAGAGTTAAACTGATGTGTGTTTGCAGCAGTTCAGAAACCCTTTCTTTGGAGAATGCAGAAACCGTCATTTCCAGCCCTAGAGACGCATATAAGAGTTAGCAGTAAGAATGCGTTTAAAACACAGAACACCCGCTTCTTACGAACTCATCTTCTGTGTGTTGGTTCCTTTTAGGAAGTTGCATCTATGTTTAGATTCAGCGAGGAAGAAACACGTTTCTTCTAAAAGCTCCGTTTGGATATTCCAGAGTGGATGGGAGAACAGGCTGTAAAGAGAAATACCTTGCCCTAAAACCAAAAGGGAGCTATCTAGCAGAATGGTTGTCAATGTGTGTATTCAACTTCCAGAGTTAAACTGATGTGTGTTTGCAGCAGTTCAGAAACCCTTTCTTTGGAGAATGCAGAAACCGTCATTTCCAGCCCTAGAGACGCATATAAGAGTTAGCAGTAAGAATGCGTTTAAAACACAGAACACCCGCTTCTTACGAACTCATCTTCTGTGTGTTGGTTCCTTTTAGGAAGTTGCATCTATGTTTAGATTCAGCGAGGAAGAAACACGTTTCTTCTAAAAGCTGCGTTTGGATATTCCAGAGTGGATGGGAGAACAGGCTGTAAAGAGAAATACCTTGCTCTAAAACCAAAACGGAGCTATCTAGCAGAATGGTTGTCAATGTGTGTATTCAACTTCCAGAGTTAAACTGATGTGTGTTTGCAGCAGTTCAGAAACCCTTTCTTTGGAGAATGCAGAAACCGTCATTTCCAGCCCTAGAGACGCATATAAGAGTTAGCAGTAAGAATGCGTTTAAAACACAGAACACCCGCTTCTTACGAACTCATCTTCTGTGTTTTGGTTCCTTTTAGGAAGTTGCATCTATGTTTAGATTCAGCGAGGAAGAAACACGTTTCTTCTAAAAGCTGCGTTTGGATATTCCAGAGTGGATGGGAGAACAGGTTGTAAAGAGAAATACCTTGCTCTAAAACCAAAACGGAGCTATCTAGCAGAATGGTTGTCAATGTGTGTATTCAACTTCCAGAGTTAAACTGATGTGTGTTTGCAGCAGTTCAGAAACCCTTTCTTTGGAGAATGCAGAAACCGTCATTTCCAGCCCTAGAGACGCATATAAGAGTTAGCAGTAAGAATGCGTTTAAAACACAGAAGACCCGCTTCTTACGAACTCATTTGCTGTGTGTTGGTTCCTTTTAGGAAGTTGCATCTATGTTTAGATTCAGCGAGGTAGAAACACGTTTCTTCTAAAAGCTGCGTTTTGACATTCCAGAGTGGATGGGAGAACAGGCTGTAAAGAGAAATACCTTGCTCTAAAACGAAAACGGAGCTATCTAGCAGAATGGTTGTCAATGTGTGTATTCAACTTCCAGAGCTAAACCGATGAGTGTTTGCAGCAGTTCAGAATCCCTTTCTTTGGAGAATGCAGAAACCGTCATTTCCAGCCCTAGGGACGCATTTAAGAGTTAGCAGTAAGAATGCGTTTAAAACACAGAAGAGCCGCTTCTAAGGAACTCATCTGCTGTGTGTTGGTTCCTTTTAGGAAATTGCATCTTTGTTTAGATTCAGCGAGGTAGAAACACGTTTCTTCTAAAAGCTGCGTTTGGACATTCCAGAGTGGATGGGAGAACAGGCTGTAAAGAGAAATACCTTGCTCTAAAACCAAAACGGAGCTATCTAGCAGAATGGTTGTCAATGTGTGTATTCAATTACCAGAGTTAAACTGATGTGTGTTTGCAGCAGTTCAGAAACCCTTTCTTTGGAGAATGCAGAAACTGTCTTTTCCCGCCCTAGAGACGCTTATAAGAGTTAGCAGTAAGAATGCGTTTAAAACACAGAAGACCCGCTTCTTACGAACTCCTCTGTTGTGTGTTGGTTCCTTTTAGAAAGTTAAATGTATGTTTAGATTCAGCGAGGTAGAAACACGTTTCTTCTAAAAGCTGCGTTTGGACATTCCATAGTGGATGGGAAAACAGTCTGTAAAGAGAAATACGTTGCTCTAAAACCAAAACGGAGCTATCTAGCAGAATGGTTGTCAATGTGTGTATTCAACTTCCAGAGTTAAACTGATGTGTGTTTGCAGCAGTTCAGAAACCCTTTCTTTGGAGAATGCAGAAACCGTCATTTCCAGCCCTAGAGACGCATATAAGAGTTAGCAGTAAGAATGCGTTTAAAACACAGAACACCCGCTTCATACGAACTCATCTTCTGTGTGTTGGTTCCTTTTAGGAAGTTGCATCTATGTTTAGATTCAGCGAGGAAGAAACACGTTTCTTCTAAAAGCTGCGTTTGGATATTCCAGAGTGGATGGGAGAACAGGCTGTAAAGAGAAATACCTTGCTCTAAAACCACAACGGAGCTATCTAGCAGAATGGTTGTCAATGTGTGTATTCAACTTCCAGAGATAAATATATGTGTGATTGCAGCAGTTCAGAAACCCTTTCTTTGGAGAATGCAGAAACCGTCATTTCTAGCCCTAGAGAGACATATAAGAGTTAGCAGTAAGAATGCGTTTAAAACACAGAAGACCCGCTTCTTACGAACTCATCTGCTGTGTGTTGGTTCCTTTTAGGAAGTTGCATCTATGTTTAGATTCAGCGAGGTAGAAACACGTTTCTTCTAAAAGCTGCGTTTTGACATTCCAGAGTGGATGGGAGAACAGGCTGTAAAGAGAAATACCTTGCTCTAAAACCAAAACGGAGCTATCTAGCAGAATGGTTGTCAATGTGTGTATTCAACTTCCAGAGTTAAACCGATGAGTGTTTGCAGCAGTTCAGAATCCCTTTCTTTGGAGAATGCAGAAACCGTCATTTCCAGCCCTAGAGACGCATATAAGAGTTAGCAGTAAGAATGCGTTTAAAACACAGAAGAGCCGCTTCTAAGGAACTCATCTGCTGTGTGTTGGTTCCTTTTAGGAAATTGCATCTTTGTTTAGATTCAGCGAGGTAGAAACACGTTTCTTCTAAAAGCTGCGTTTGGACATTCCAGAGTGGATGGGAGAACAGGCTGTAAAGAGAAATACCTTGCTCTAAAACCAAAACGGAGCTATCTAGCAGAATGGTTGTCAATGTGTGTATTCAACTTCCAGAGTTAAACTGATGTGTGTTTGCAGCAGTTCAGAAACCCTTTCTTTGGAGAATGCAGAAACCGTCATTTCCAGCCCCAGAGACGCATATAAGAGTTAGCAGTAAGAATGCGTTTAAAACACAGAACACCCGCTTCTTACGAACTCATCTGCTCTGTGTTGGTTCCTTTTAGGAAGTTGCATCTATGTTTAGATTCAGCGAGGAAGAAACGCGTTTCTTCTAAAAGCTGCGTTTGGATATTCCAGAGTGGATGGGAGAACAGGCTGTAAAGAGAAATACCTTGCTCTAAAACCAAAACGGAGCTATCTAGCAGAATGGTTGTCAATGTGTGTATTCAACTTCCAGAGTTAAACTGATGTGTGTTTGCAGCAGTTCAGAAACCCTTTCTTTGGAGAATGCAGAAACCGTCATTTCCAGCCCTAGAGACGCATATAAGAGTTAGCAGTAAGAATGCGTTTAAAACACAGAACACCCGCTTCTTACGAACTCATCTTCTGTGTGTTGGTTCCTTTTAGGAAGTTGCATCTATGTTTAGATTCAGCGATTAAGAAACACGTTTCTTCTAAAAGCTCCGTTTGGATATTCCAGAGTGGATGGTAGAACAGGCTGTAAAGAGAAATACCTTGCCCTAAAACCAAAACGGAGCTATCTAGCAGAATGGTTGTCAATGTGTGTATTCAACTTCCAGAGTTAAACTGATGTGTGTTTGCAGCAGTTCAGAAACCCTTTCTTTGGAGAATGCAGAAACCGTCATTTCCAGCCCTAGAGACGCATATAAGAGTTAGCAGTAAGAATGCGTTTAAAACACAGAACACCCGCTTCTTACGAACTCATCTTCTGTGTGTTGGTTCCTTTTAGGAAGTTGCATCTATGTTTAGATTCAGCGAGGAAGAAACGCGTTTCTTCTAAAAGCTGCGTTTGGATATTCCAGAGTGGATGGGAGAACAGGCTGTAAAGAGAAATACCTTGCTCTAAAACCAAAACGGAGCTATCTAGCAGAATGTTTGTCAATGTGTGTATTCAACTTCCAGAGTTAAACTGATGTGTGTTTGCAGCAGTTCAGAAACCCTTTCTTTGGAGAATGCAGAAACCGTCATTTCCAGCCCTAGAGACGCATATAAGAGTTAGCAGTAAGAATGCGTTTAAAACACAGAACACCCGCTTCTTACGAACTCATCTTCTGTGTGTTGGTTCCTTTTAGGAAGTTGCATCTATGTTTAGATTCAGCGAGGAAGAAACACGTTTCTTCTAAAAGCTCCGTTTGGATATTCCAGAGTGGATGGGAGAACAGGCTGTAAAGAGAAATACCTTGCCCTAAAACCAAAAGGGAGCTATCTAGCAGAATGGTTGTCAATGTGTGTATTCAACTTCCAGAGTTAAACTGATGTGTGTTTGCAGCAGTTCAGAAACCCTTTCTTTGGAGAATGCAGAAACCGTCATTTCCAGCCCTAGAGACGCATATAAGAGTTAGCAGTAAGAATGCGTTTAAAACACAGAACACCCGCTTCTTACGAACTCATCTTCTGTGTGTTGGTTCCTTTTAGGAAGTTGCATCTATGTTTAGATTCAGCGAGGAAGAAACACGTTTCTTCTAAAAGCTGCGTTTGGATATTCCAGAGTGGATGGGAGAACAGGCTGTAAAGAGAAATACCTTGCTCTAAAACCAAAACGGAGCTATCTAGCAGAATGGTTGTCAATGTGTGTATTCAACTTCCAGAGTTAAACTGATGTGTGTTTGCAGCAGTTCAGAAACCCTTTCTTTGGAGAATGCAGAAACCGTCATTTCCAGCCCTAGAGACGCATATAAGAGTTAGCAGTAAGAATGCGTTTAAAACACAGAACACCCGCTTCTTACGAACTCATCTTCTGTGTTTTGGTTCCTTTTAGGAAGTTGCATCTATGTTTAGATTCAGCGAGGAAGAAACACGTTTCTTCTAAAAGCTGCGTTTGGATATTCCAGAGTGGATGGGAGAACAGGTTGTAAAGAGAAATACCTTGCTCTAAAACCAAAACGGAGCTATCTAGCAGAATGGTTGTCAATGTGTGTATTCAACTTCCAGAGTTAAACTGATGTGTGTTTGCAGCAGTTCAGAAACCCTTTCTTTGGAGAATGCAGAAACCGTCATTTCCAGCCCTAGAGACGCATATAAGAGTTAGCAGTAAGAATGCGTTTAAAACACAGAAGACCCGCTTCTTACGAACTCATTTGCTGTGTGTTGGTTCCTTTTAGGAAGTTGCATCTATGTTTAGATTCAGCGAGGTAGAAACACGTTTCTTCTAAAAGCTGCGTTTTGACATTCCAGAGTGGATGGGAGAACAGGCTGTAAAGAGAAATACCTTGCTCTAAAACGAAAACGGAGCTATCTAGCAGAATGGTTGTCAATGTGTGTATTCAACTTCCAGAGTTAAACCGATGAGTGTTTGCAGCAGTTCAGAATCCCTTTCTTTGGAGAATGCAGAAACCGTCATTTCCAGCCCTAGGGACGCATTTAAGAGTTAGCAGTAAGAATGCGTGTAAAACACAGAAGAGCCGCTTCTAAGGAACTCATCTGCTGTGTGTTGGTTCCTTTTAGGAAATTGCATCTTTGTTTAGATTCAGCGAGGTAGAAACACGTTTCTTCTAAAAGCTGCGTTTGGACATTCCAGAGTGGATGGGAGAACAGGCTGTAAAGAGAAATACCTTGCTCTAAAACCAAAACGGAGCTATCTAGCAGAATGGTTGTCAATGTGTGTATTCAACTTCCAGAGTTAAACTGATGTGTGTTTGCAGCAGTTCAGAAACCCTTTCTTTGGAGAATGCAGAAACCGTCATTTCCAGCCCCAGAGACGCATATAAGAGTTAGCAGTAAGAATGCGTTTAAAACACAGAACACCCGCTTCTTACGAACTCATCTGCTCTGTGTTGGTTCCTTTTAGGAAGTTGCATCTATGTTTAGATTCAGCGAGGAAGAAACACGTTTCTTCTAAAAGCTGCGTTTGGATATTCCAGAGTGGATGGGAGAACAGGCTGTAAAGAGAAATACCTTGCTCTAAAACCAAAACGGAGCTATCTAGCAGAATGGTTTTCAATGTGTGTATTCAACTTCCAGAATTAAACATATGTGTGTTTGCAGCAGTTCAGAAACCCTTTCTTTGGAGAATGCAGAAACCGTCATTTCCAGCCCTAGAGACGCATGTAAGAGTTAGCAGTAAGAATGCGTTTAAAACACAGAAGAGCCGCTTCTAAGGAACTCATCTGCTGTGTGTTGGTTCCTTTTAGGAAGTTGCATCTATGTTTAGATTCAGCGAGGAAGAAACACGTTTCTTCTAAAAGCTGCGTTTGGATATTCCAGAGTGGATGGGAGAACAGGCTGTAAAGAGAAATACCTTGCTCTAAAACCAAAACGGAGCTATCTAGCAGAATGGTTTTCAATGTGTGTATTCAACTTCCAGAATTAAACATATGTGTGTTTGCAGCAGTTCAGAAACCCTTTCTTTGGAGAATGCAGAAACCGTCATTTCCAGCCCTAGAGACGCATTTAAGAGTTAGCAGTAAGAATGCATTTAAAACACAGAAGAGCCGCTTCTAAGGAACTCATCTGCTGTGTGTTGGTTCCTTTTAGGAAATTGCATCTTTGTTTAGATTCAGCGAGGTAGAAACACGTTTCTTCTAAAAGCTGCGTTTGGACATTCCAGAGTGGATAAGAGAACAGGCTGTAAAGAGAAATACCTTGCTCTAAAACCAAAACGGAGCTATCTAGCAGAATGGTTGTCAATGTGTGTATTCAACTTCCAGAGTTAAACTGATGTGTGTTTGCAGCAGTTCAGAAACCCTTTCTTTGGAGAATGCAGAAACCGTCATTTCCAGCCCTAGAGACGCATGTAAGAGTTAGCAGTAAGAATGCGTTTAAAACACAGAACACCCGCTTCTTACGAACTCATCTTCTGTGTGTTGGTTCCTTTTAGGAAGTTGCATCTATGTTTAGATTCAGCGAGGAAGAAACACGTTTCTTCTAAAAGCTGCGTTTGGATATTCCAGAGTGGATGGGAGAACAGGCTGTAAAGAGAAATACCTTGCCCTAAAACCAAAACGGAGCTATCTAGCAGAATGGTTGTCAATGTGTGTATTCAACTTCCAGAGTTAAACTGATGTGTGTTTGCAGCAGTTCAGAAACCCTTTCTTTGGAGAATGCAGAAACCGTCATTTCCAGCCCTAGAGACGCATATAAGAGTTAGTAGTAAGAATGCGTTTAAAACACAGAACACCCGCTTCTTACGAACTCATCTTCTGTGTGTTGGTTCCTTTTAGGAAGTTGCATCTATGTTTAGATTCAGCGAGGAAGAAACACGTTTCTTCTAAAAGCTGCGTTTGGATATTCCAGAGTGGATGGGAGAACAGGCTGTAAAGAGAAATACCTTGCCCTAAAACCAAAACGGAGCTATCTAGCAGAATGGTTGTCAATGTGTGTATTCAACTTCCAGAGTTAAACTGATGTGTGTTTGCAGCAGTTCAGAAACCCTTTCTTTGGAGAATGCAGAAACCGTCATTTCCAGCCCTAGAGACGCATATAAGAGTTAGTAGTAAGAATGCGTTTAAAACACAGAACACCCGCTTCTTACGAACTCATCTTCTGTGTGTTGGTTCCTTTTAGGAAGTTGCATCTATGTTTAGATTCAGCGAGGAAGAAACACGTTTCTTCTAAAAGCTGCGTTTGGATATTCCAGAGTGGATGGGAGAACAGGCTGTAAAGAGAAATACCTTGCCCTAAAACCAAAACGGAGCTATCTAGCAGAATGGTTGTCAATGTGTGTATTCAACTTCCAGAGTTAAACTGATGTGTGTTTGCAGCAGTTCAGAAACCCTTTCTTTGGAGAATGCAGAAACCGTCATTTCCAGCCCTAGAGACGCATATAAGAGTTAGCTGTCAGAATGCGTTTAAAACACAGAACACCCGCTTCTTACGAACTCATCTTCTGTGTGTTGGTTCCTTTTAGGAAGTTGCATCTATGTTTAGATTCAGCGAGGAAGAAACACGTTTCTTCTAAAAGCTGCGTTTGGATATTCCAGAGTGGATGGGAGAACAGGCTGTAAAGAGAAATACCTTGCTCTAAAACCAAAACGGAGCTATCTAGCAGAATGGTTGTCAATGTGTGTATTCAACTTCCAGAGTTAAACTGATGTGTGTTTGCAGCAGTTCAGAAACCCTTTCTTTGGAGAATGCAGAAACCGTCATTTCCAGCCCTAGAGACGCATATAAGAGTTAGCAGTAAGAATGCGTTTAAAACACAGAACACCCGCTTCTTACGAACTCATCTTCTGTGTGTTGGTTCCTTTTAGGAAGTTGCATCTATGTTTAGATTCAGCGAGGAAGAAACACGTTTCTTCTAAAAGCTGCGTTTGGATATTCCAGAGTGGATGGGAGAACAGGCTGTAAAGAGAAATACCTTGCTCTAAAACCAAAACGGAGCTATCTAGCAGAATGGTTGTCAATGTGTGAATTCAACTTCCAGAGTTAAACTGATGTGTGTTTGCAGCAGTTCAGAAACCCTTTCTTTGGAGAATGCAGAAACCGTCATTTCCAGCCCTAGAGACGCATATAAGAGTTAGCAGTAAGAATGCGTTTAAAACACAGAACACCCGCTTCTTACGAACTCATCTTCTGTGTGTTGGTTCCTTTTAGGAAGTTGCATCTATGTTTAGATTCAGCGAGGAAGAAACACGTTTCTTCTAAAAGCTGCGTTTGGATATTCCAGAGTGGATGGGAGAACAGGCTGTAAAGAGAAATACCTTGCCGTAAAACCAAAACGGAGCTATCTAGCAGAATGGTTTTCAATGTGTGTATTCAACTTCCAGAGTTAAACTGATGTGTGTTTGCAGCAGTTCAGAAACCCTTTCTTTGGAGAATGCAGAAACCGTCATTTCCAGCCCTAGAGACGCATATAAGAGTTAGCAGTAAGAATGCGTTTAAAACACAGAAGACCCGCTTCTTACGAACTCATCTTCTGTGTGTTGGTTCCTTTTAGGAAGTTGCATCTATGTTTAGATTCAGCGAGGAAGGAACACGTTTCTTCTAAAACCTGCGTTTGGATATTCCAGAGTGGATGGGAGAACAGGCTGTAAAGAGAAATACCTTGCCGTAAAACCAAAACGGAGCTATCTAGCAGAATGGTTTTCAATGTGTGTATTCAACTTCCAGAGTTAAACTGATGTGTGTTTGCAGCAGTTCAGAAACCCTTTCTTTGGAGAATGCAGAAACCGTCATTTCTAGCCCTAGAGAGACATATAAGAGTTAGCAGTAAGAATGCGTTTAAAACACAGAAGACCCGCTTCTTACGAACTCATCTGCTGTGTGTTGGTTCCTTTTAGGAAGTTGCATCTATGTTTAGATTCAGCGAGGTAGAAACACGTTTCTTCTAAAAGCTGCGTTTTGACATTCCAGAGTGGATGGGAGAACAGGCTGTAAAGAGAAATACCTTGCTCTAAAACCAAAACGGAGCTATCTAGCAGAATGGTTGTCCATGTGTGTATTCAACTTCCAGAGTTAAACCGATGAGTGTTTGCAGCAGTTCAGAATCCCTTTCTTTGGAGAATGCAGAAACCGTCATTTCCAGCCCTAGAGACGCATATAAGAGTTAGCAGTAAGAATGCGTTTAAAACACAGAAGAGCCGCTTCTAAGGAACTCATCTGCTGTGTGTTGGTTCCTTTTAGGAAATTGCATCTTTGTTCAGATTCAGCGAGGTAGAAACACGTTTCTTCTAAAAGCTGCGTTTGGACATTCCAGAGTGGATGGGAGAACAGGCTGTAAAGAGAAATACCTTGCTCTAAAACCAAAACGGAGCTATCTAGCAGAATGGTTGTCAATGTGTGTATTCAACTTCCAGAGTTAAACTGATGTGTGTTTTCAGCAGTTCAGAAACCCTTTCTTTGGAGAATGCAGAAACCGTCATTTCCAGCCCCAGAGACGCATATAAGAGTTAGCAGTAAGAATGCGTTTAAAACACAGAACACCCGCTTCTTACGAACTCATCTGCTCTGTGTTGGTTCCTTTTAGGAAGTTGCATCTATGTTTAGAATCAGCGAGGAAGAAACACGTTTCTTCTAAATGCTGCATTTGGATATTCCAGAGTGGATGGGAGAACAGGCTGTAAAGAGAAATACCTTGCTCTAAAACCAAAACGGAGCTATCTAGCAGAATGGTTTTCAATGTGTGTATTCAACTTCCAGAATTAAACATATGTGTGTTTGCAGCAGTTCAGAAACCCTTTCTTTGGAGAATGCAGAAACCGTCATTTCCAGCCCTAGAGACGCATGTAAGAGTTAGCAGTAAGAATGCGTTTAAAACACAGAACACCCGCTTCTTACGAACTCATCTTCTGTGTGTTGGTTCCTTTTAGGAAATTGCATCTTTGTTTAGATTCAGCGAGGAAGAAACACGTTTCTTCTAAAAGCTGCGTTTGGATATTCCAGAGTGGATGGGAGAACAGGCTGTAAAGAGAAATACCTTGCCCTAAAACCAAAACGGAGCTATCTAGCAGAATGGTTGTCAATGTGTGTATTCAACTTCCAGAGTTAAACTGATGTGTGTTTGCAGCAGTTCAGAAACCCTTTCTTTGGAGAATGCAGAAACCGTCATTTCCAGCCCTAGAGACGCATGTAAGAGTTAGCTGTCAGAATGCGTTTAAAACACAGAACACCCGCTTCTTACGAACTCATCTTCTGTGTGTTGGTTCCTTTTAGGAAGTTGCATCTATGTTTAGATTCAGCGAGGAAGAAACACGTTTCTTCTAAAAGCTGCGTTTGGATATTCCAGAGTGGATGGGAGAACAGGCTGTAAAGAGAAATACCTTGCTCTAAAACCAAAACGGAGCTATCTAGCAGAATGGTTGTCAATGTGTGTATTCAACTTCCAGAGTTAAACTGATGTGTGTTTGCAGCAGTTCAGAAACCCTTTCTTTGGAGAATGCAGAAACCGTCATTTCCAGCCCTAGAGACGCATATAAGAGTTAGCTGTCAGAATGCGTTTAAAACACAGAACACCCGCTTCTTACGAACTCATCTTCTGTGTGTTGGTTCCTTTTAGGAAGTTGCATCTATGTTTAGATTCAGCGAGGAAGAAACACGTTTCTTCTAAAAGCTGCGTTTGGATATTCCAGAGTGGATGGGAGAACAGGCTGTAAAGAGAAATACCTTGCTCTAAAACCAAAACGGAGCTATCTAGCAGAATGGTTGTCAATGTGTGAATTCAACTTCCAGAGTTAAACTGATGTGTGTTTGCAGCAGTTCAGAAACCCTTTCTTTGGAGAATGCAGAAACCGTCATTTCCAGCCCTAGAGACGCATATAAGAGTTAGCAGTAAGAATGCGTTTAAAACACAGAACACCCGCTTCTTACGAACTCATCTTCTGTGTGTTGGTTCCTTTTAGGAAGTTGCATCTATGTTTAGATTCAGCGAGGAAGAAACACGTTTCTTCTAAAAGCTGCGTTTGGATATTCCAGAGTGGATGGGAGAACAGGCTGTAAAGAGAAATACCTTGCCGTAAAACCAAAACGGAGCTATCTAGCAGAATGGTTTTCAATGTGTGTATTCAACTTCCAGAGTTAAACTGATGTGTGTTTGCAGCAGTTCAGAAACCCTTTCTTTGGAGAATGCAGAAACCGTCATTTCCAGCCCTAGAGACGCATATAAGAGTTAGCAGTAAGAATGCGTTTAAAACACAGAACACCCGCTTCTTACGAACTCATCTTCTGTGTGTTGGTTCCTTTTAGGAAGTTGCATCTATGTTTAGATTCAGCGAGGAAGAAACACGTTTCTTCTAAAACCTGCGTTTGGATATTCCAGAGTGGATGGGAGAACAGGCTGTAAAGAGAAATACCTTGCTCTAAAACCAAAACGGAGCTATCTAGCAGAATGGTTGTCAATGTGTGTATTCAACTTCCAGAGTTAAACTGATGTGTGTTTGCAGCAGTTCAGAAACCCTTTCTTCGGAGAATGCAGAAACCGTCATTTCCAGCCCTAGAGACGCATGTAAGAGTTAGCAGTAAGAATGCGTTTAAAACACAGAACACCCGCTTCTTACGAACTCATCTTCTGTGTGTTGGTTCCTTTTAGGAAGTTGCATCTATGTTTAGATTCAGCGAGGAAGAAACACGTTTCTTCTAAAAGCTGCGTTTGGATATTCCAGAGTGGATGGGAGAACCGGCTGTAAAGAGAAATACCTTGCTCTAAAACCAAAACGGAGCTATCTACCAGAATGGTTGTCAATGTGTGTATTCAACTTCCAGAGTTAAACTGATGTGTGTTTGCAGCAGTTCAGAAACCCTTTCTTTGGAGAATGCAGAAACCGTCATTTCCAGCCCTAGAGACGCATATAAGAGTTAGCAGTAAGAATGCGTTTAAAACACAGAACACCCGCTTCTTACGAACTCATCTTCTGTGTGTTGGTTCCTTTTAGGAAGTTGCATCTATGTTTAGATTCAGCGAGGAAGAAACACGTTTCTTCTAAAAGCTGCGTTTGGATATTCCAGAGTGGATTGGAGAACCGGCTGTAAAGAGAAATACCTTGCTCTAAAACCAAAACGGAGCTATCTAGCAGAATGGTTGTCAATGTGTGTATTCAACTTCCAGAGTTAAACTGATGTGTGTTTGCAGCAGTTCAGAAACCCTTTCTTCGGAGAATGCAGAAACCGTCATTTCCAGCCCTAGAGACGCATATAAGAGTTAGCAGTAAGAATGCGTTTAAAACACAGAACACCCGCTTCTTACGAACTCATCTTCTGTGTGTTGGTTCCTTTTAGGAAGTTGCATCTATGTTTATATTCAGCGAGGAAGAAACACGTTTCTTCTAAAAGCTGCGTTTGGATATTCCAGAGTGGATGGGAGAACCGGCTGTAAAGAGAAATACCTTGCTCTAAAACCAAAACGGAGCTATCTAGCAGAATGGTTGTCAATGTGTGTATTCAACTTCCAGAGTTAAACTGATGTGTGTTTGCAGCAGTTCAGAAACCCTTTCTTCGGAGAATGCAGAAACCGTCATTTCCAGCCCTAGAGACGCATATAAGAGTTAGCTGTCAGAATGCGTTTAAAACACAGAACACCCGCTTCTTACGAACTCATCTTCTGTGTGTTGGTTCCTTTTAGGAAGTTGCATCTATGTTTAGATTCAGCGAGGAAGAAACACGTTTCTTCTAAAAGCTGCGTTTGGATATTCCAGAGTGGATGGGAGAACAGGCTGTAAAGAGAAATACCTTGCTCTAAAACCAAAACGGAGCTATCTAGCAGAATGGTTGTCAATGTGTGTATTCAACTTCCAGAGTTAAACTGATGTGTGTTTGCAGCAGTTCAGAAACCCTTTCTTTGGAGAATGCAGAAACCGTCATTTCCAGCCCTAGAGACGCATATAAGAGTTAGCAGTAAGAATGCGTTTAAAACACAGAACACCCGCTTCTTACGAACTCATCTTCTGTGTGTTGGTTCCTTTTAGGAAGTTGCATCTATGTTTAGATTCAGCGAGGAAGAAACACGTTTCTTCTAAAAGCTGCGTTTGGATATTCCAGAGTGGATGGGAGAACCGGCTGTAAAGAGAAATACCTTGCCCTAAAACCAAAACGGAGCTATCTAGCAGAATGGTTGTCAATGTGTGTATTCAACTTCCAGAGTAAAACTGATGTGTGTTTGCAGCAGTTCAGAAACCCTTTCTTCGGAGAATGCAGAAACCGTCATTTCCAGCCCTAGAGACGCATATAAGAGTTAGCAGTAAGAATCCGTTTAAAACACAGAACACCCGCTTCTTACGAACTCATCTTCTGTGTGTTGGTTCCTTTTAGGAAGTTGCATCTATGTTTAGATTCAGCGAGGAAGAAACGCGTTTCTTCTAAAAGCTGCGTTTGGATATTCCAGAGTGGATGGGAGAACAGGCTGTAAAGAGAAATACCTTGCCCTAAAACCAAAACGGAGCTATCTAGCAGAATGGTTGTCAATGTGTGTATTCAACTTCCAGAGTTAAACTGATGTGTGTTTGCAGCAGTTCAGAAACCCTTTCTTTGGAGAATGCAGAAACCGTCATTTCCAGCCCTAGAGACGCATGTAAGAGTTAGCAGTAAGAATGCGTTTAAAACACAGAACACCCGCTTCTTACGAACTCATCTTCTGTGTGTTGGTTCCTTTTAGGAAGTTGCATCTATGTTTAGATTCAGCGAGGAAGAAACACGTTTCTTCTAAAAGCTGCGTTTGGATATTCCAGAGTGGATGGGAGAACAGGCTGTAAAGAGAAATACCTTGCCCTAAAACCAAAACGGAGCTATCTAGCAGAATGGTTGTCAATGTGTGTATTCAACTTCCAGAGTTAAACTGATGTGTGTTTGCAGCAGTTCAGAAACCCTTTCTTTGGAGAATGCAGAAACCGTCATTTCCAGCCCTAGAGACGCATATAAGAGTTAGCTGTCAGAATGCGTTTAAAACACAGAAAACCCGCTTCTTACGAACTCATCTTCTGTGTGTTGGTTCCTTTTAGGAAGTTGCATCTATGTTTAGATTCAGCGAGGAAGAAACACGTTTCTTCTAAAAGCTGCGTTTGGATATTCCAGAGTGGATGGGAGAACAGGCTGTAAAGAGAAATACCTTGCTCTAAAACCAAAACGGAGCTATCTAGCAGAATGGTTGTCAATGTGTGTATTCAACTTCCAGAGTTAAACTGATGTGTGTTTGCAGCAGTTCAGAAACCCTTTCTTTGGAGAATGCAGAAACCGTCATTTCCAGCCCTAGAGACGCATATAAGAGTTAGCTGTCAGAATGCGTTTAAAACACAGAACACCCGCTTCTTACGAACTCATCTTCTGTGTGTTGGTTCCTTTTAGGAAGTTGCATCTATGTTTAGATTCAGCGAGGAAGAAACACGTTTCTTCTAAAAGCTGCGTTTGGATAGTCCAGAGTGGATGGGAGAACCGGCTGTAAAGAGAAATACCTTGCTCTAAAACCAAAACGGAGCTATCTAGCAGAATGGTTGTCAATGTGTGTATTCAACTTCCAGAGTTAAACTGATGTGTGTTTGCAGCAGTTCAGAAACCCTTTCTTTGGAGAATGCAGAAACCGTCATTTCCAGCCCTAGAGACGCATGTAAGAGTTAGCTGTCAGAATGCGTTTAAAACACAGAACACCCGCTTCTTACGAACTCATCTTCTGTGTGTTGGTTCCTTTTAGGAAGTTGCATCTATGTTTAGATTCAGCGAGGAAGAAACACGTTTCTTCTAAAAGCTGCGTTTGGATATTCCAGAGTGGATGGGAGAACAGGCTGTAAAGAGAAATACCTTGCTCTAAAACCAAAACGGAGCTATCTAGCAGAATGGTTGTCAATGTGTGTATTCAACTTCCAGAGTTAAACTGATGTGTGTTTGCAGCAGTTCAGAAACCCTTTCTTTGGAGAATGCAGAAACCGTCATTTCCAGCCCTAGAGACGCATATAAGAGTTAGCTGTCAGAATGCGTTTAAAACACAGAACACCCGCTTCTTACGAACTCATCTTCTGTGTGTTGGTTCCTTTTAGGAAGTTGCATCTATGTTTAGATTCAGCGAGGAAGAAACACGTTTCTTCTAAAAGCTGCGTTTGGATATTCCAGAGTGGATGGGAGAACAGGCTGTAAAGAGAAATACCTTGCTCTAAAACCAAAACGGAGCTATCTAGCAGAATGGTTGTCAATGTGTGAATTCAACTTCCAGAGTTAAACTGATGTGTGTTTGCAGCAGTTCAGAAACCCTTTCTTTGGAGAATGCAGAAACCGTCATTTCCAGCCCTAGAGACGCATATAAGAGTTAGCAGTAAGAATGCGTTTAAAACACAGAACACCCGCTTCTTACGAACTCATCTTCTGTGTGTTGGTTCCTTTTAGGAAGTTGCATCTATGTTTAGATTCAGCGAGGAAGAAACACGTTTCTTCTAAAAGCTGCGTTTGGATATTCCAGAGTGGATGGGAGAACAGGCTGTAAAGAGAAATACCTTGCCGTAAAACCAAAACGGAGCTATCTAGCAGAATGGTTTTCAATGTGTGTATTCAACTTCCAGAGTTAAACTGATGTGTGTTTGCAGCAGTTCAGAAACCCTTTCTTTGGAGAATGCAGAAACCGTCATTTCCAGCCCTAGAGACGCATATAAGAGTTAGCAGTAAGAATGCGTTTAAAACACAGAACACCCGCTTCTTACGAACTCATCTTCTGTGTGTTGGTTCCTTTTAGGAAGTTGCATCTATGTTTAGATTCAGCGAGGAAGAAACACGTTTCTTCTAAAACCTGCGTTTGGATATTCCAGAGTGGATGGGAGAACAGGCTGTAAAGAGAAATACCTTGCTCTAAAACCAAAACGGAGCTATCTAGCAGAATGGTTGTCAATGTGTGTATTCAACTTCCAGAGTTAAACTGATGTGTGTTTGCAGCAGTTCAGAAACCCTTTCTTCGGAGAATGCAGAAACCGTCATTTCCAGCCCTAGAGACGCATGTAAGAGTTAGCAGTAAGAATGCGTTTAAAACACAGAACACCCGCTTCTTACGAACTCATCTTCTGTGTGTTGGTTCCTTTTAGGAAGTTGCATCTATGTTTAGATTCAGCGAGGAAGAAACACGTTTCTTCTAAAAGCTGCGTTTGGATATTCCAGAGTGGATGGGAGAACCGGCTGTAAAGAGAAATACCTTGCTCTAAAACCAAAACGGAGCTATCTACCAGAATGGTTGTCAATGTGTGTATTCAACTTCCAGAGTTAAACTGATGTGTGTTTGCAGCAGTTCAGAAACCCTTTCTTTGGAGAATGCAGAAACCGTCATTTCCAGCCCTAGAGACGCATATAAGAGTTAGCAGTAAGAATGCGTTTAAAACACAGAACACCCGCTTCTTACGAACTCATCTTCTGTGTGTTGGTTCCTTTTAGGAAGTTGCATCTATGTTTAGATTCAGCGAGGAAGAAACACGTTTCTTCTAAAAGCTGCGTTTGGATATTCCAGAGTGGATTGGAGAACCGGCTGTAAAGAGAAATACCTTGCTCTAAAACCAAAACGGAGCTATCTAGCAGAATGGTTGTCAATGTGTGTATTCAACTTCCAGAGTTAAACTGATGTGTGTTTGCAGCAGTTCAGAAACCCTTTCTTCGGAGAATGCAGAAACCGTCATTTCCAGCCCTAGAGACGCATATAAGAGTTAGCAGTAAGAATGCGTTTAAAACACAGAACACCCGCTTCTTACGAACTCATCTTCTGTGTGTTGGTTCCTTTTAGGAAGTTGCATCTATGTTTATATTCAGCGAGGAAGAAACACGTTTCTTCTAAAAGCTGCGTTTGGATATTCCAGAGTGGATGGGAGAACCGGCTGTAAAGAGAAATACCTTGCTCTAAAACCAAAACGGAGCTATCTAGCAGAATGGTTGTCAATGTGTGTATTCAACTTCCAGAGTTAAACTGATGTGTGTTTGCAGCAGTTCAGAAACCCTTTCTTCGGAGAATGCAGAAACCGTCATTTCCAGCCCTAGAGACGCATATAAGAGTTAGCTGTCAGAATGCGTTTAAAACACAGAACACCCGCTTCTTACGAACTCATCTTCTGTGTGTTGGTTCCTTTTAGGAAGTTGCATCTATGTTTAGATTCAGCGAGGAAGAAACACGTTTCTTCTAAAAGCTGCGTTTGGATATTCCAGAGTGGATGGGAGAACAGGCTGTAAAGAGAAATACCTTGCTCTAAAACCAAAACGGAGCTATCTAGCAGAATGGTTGTCAATGTGTGTATTCAACTTCCAGAGTTAAACTGATGTGTGTTTGCAGCAGTTCAGAAACCCTTTCTTTGGAGAATGCAGAAACCGTCATTTCCAGCCCTAGAGACGCATATAAGAGTTAGCAGTAAGAATGCGTTTAAAACACAGAACACCCGCTTCTTACGAACTCATCTTCTGTGTGTTGGTTCCTTTTAGGAAGTTGCATCTATGTTTAGATTCAGCGAGGAAGAAACACGTTTCTTCTAAAAGCTGCGTTTGGATATTCCAGAGTGGATGGGAGAACCGGCTGTAAAGAGAAATACCTTGCCCTAAAACCAAAACGGAGCTATCTAGCAGAATGGTTGTCAATGTGTGTATTCAACTTCCAGAGTAAAACTGATGTGTGTTTGCAGCAGTTCAGAAACCCTTTCTTCGGAGAATGCAGAAACCGTCATTTCCAGCCCTAGAGACGCATATAAGAGTTAGCAGTAAGAATCCGTTTAAAACACAGAACACCCGCTTCTTACGAACTCATCTTCTGTGTGTTGGTTCCTTTTAGGAAGTTGCATCTATGTTTAGATTCAGCGAGGAAGAAACGCGTTTCTTCTAAAAGCTGCGTTTGGATATTCCAGAGTGGATGGGAGAACAGGCTGTAAAGAGAAATACCTTGCCCTAAAACCAAAACGGAGCTATCTAGCAGAATGGTTGTCAATGTGTGTATTCAACTTCCAGAGTTAAACTGATGTGTGTTTGCAGCAGTTCAGAAACCCTTTCTTTGGAGAATGCAGAAACCGTCATTTCCAGCCCTAGAGACGCATGTAAGAGTTAGCAGTAAGAATGCGTTTAAAACACAGAACACCCGCTTCTTACGAACTCATCTTCTGTGTGTTGGTTCCTTTTAGGAAGTTGCATCTATGTTTAGATTCAGCGAGGAAGAAACACGTTTCTTCTAAAAGCTGCGTTTGGATATTCCAGAGTGGATGGGAGAACAGGCTGTAAAGAGAAATACCTTGCCCTAAAACCAAAACGGAGCTATCTAGCAGAATGGTTGTCAATGTGTGTATTCAACTTCCAGAGTTAAACTGATGTGTGTTTGCAGCAGTTCAGAAACCCTTTCTTTGGAGAATGCAGAAACCGTCATTTCCAGCCCTAGAGACGCATATAAGAGTTAGCTGTCAGAATGCGTTTAAAACACAGAAAACCCGCTTCTTACGAACTCATCTTCTGTGTGTTGGTTCCTTTTAGGAAGTTGCATCTATGTTTAGATTCAGCGAGGAAGAAACACGTTTCTTCTAAAAGCTGCGTTTGGATATTCCAGAGTGGATGGGAGAACAGGCTGTAAAGAGAAATACCTTGCTCTAAAACCAAAACGGAGCTATCTAGCAGAATGGTTGTCAATGTGTGTATTCAACTTCCAGAGTTAAACTGATGTGTGTTTGCAGCAGTTCAGAAACCCTTTCTTTGGAGAATGCAGAAACCGTCATTTCCAGCCCTAGAGACGCATATAAGAGTTAGCTGTCAGAATGCGTTTAAAACACAGAACACCCGCTTCTTACGAACTCATCTTCTGTGTGTTGGTTCCTTTTAGGAAGTTGCATCTATGTTTAGATTCAGCGAGGAAGAAACACGTTTCTTCTAAAAGCTGCGTTTGGATAGTCCAGAGTGGATGGGAGAACCGGCTGTAAAGAGAAATACCTTGCTCTAAAACCAAAACGGAGCTATCTAGCAGAATGGTTGTCAATGTGTGTATTCAACTTCCAGAGTTAAACTGATGTGTGTTTGCAGCAGTTCAGAAACCCTTTCTTTGGAGAATGCAGAAACCGTCATTTCCAGCCCTAGAGACGCATATAAGAGTTAGCTGTCAGAATGCGTTTAAAACACAGAACACCCGCTTCTTACGAACTCATCTTCTGTGTGTTGGTTCCTTTTAGGAAGTTGCATCTATGTTTAGATTCAGCGAGGAAGAAACGCGTTTCTTCTAAAAGCTGCGTTTGGATATTCCAGAGTGGATGGGAGAACAGGCTGTAAAGAGAAATACCTTGCCCTAAAACCAAAACGGAGCTATCTAGCAGAATGGTTGTCAATGTGTGTATTCAACTTCCAGAGTTAAACTGATGTGTGTTTGCAGCAGTTCAGAAACCCTTTCTTTGGAGAATGCAGAAACCGTCATTTCCAGCCCTAGAGACGCATGTAAGAGTTAGCAGTAAGAATGCGTTTAAAACACAGAACACCCGCTTCTTACGAACTCATCTTCTGTGTGTTGGTTCCTTTTAGGAAGTTGCATCTATGTTTAGATTCAGCGAGGAAGAAACACGTTTCTTCTAAAAGCTGCGTTTGGATATTCCAGAGTGGATGGGAGAACAGGCTGTAAAGAGAAATACCTTGCCCTAAAACCAAAACGGAGCTATCTAGCAGAATGGTTGTCAATGTGTGTATTCAACTTCCAGAGTTAAACTGATGTGTGTTTGCAGCAGTTCAGAAACCCTTTCTTTGGAGAATGCAGAAACCGTCATTTCCAGCCCTAGAGACGCATATAAGAGTTAGCTGTCAGAATGCGTTTAAAACACAGAACACCCGCTTCTTACGAACTCATCTTCTGTGTGTTGGTTCCTTTTAGGAAGTTGCATCTATGTTTAGATTCAGCGAGGAAGAAACACGTTTCTTCTAAAAGCTGCGTTTGGATATTCCAGAGTGGATGGGAGAACAGGCTGTAAAGAGAAATACCTTGCTCTAAAACCAAAACGGAGCTATCTAGCAGAATGGTTGTCAATGTGTGTATTCAACTTCCAGAGTTAAACTGATGTGTGTTTGCAGCAGTTCAGAAACCCTTTCTTTGGAGAATGCAGAAACCGTCATTTCCAGCCCTAGAGACGCATATAAGAGTTAGCTGTCAGAATGCGTTTAAAACACAGAACACCCGCTTCTTACGAACTCATCTTCTGTGTGTTGGTTCCTTTTAGGAAGTTGCATCTATGTTTAGATTCAGCGAGGAAGAAACACGTTTCTTCTAAAACCTGCGTTTGGATATTCCAGAGTGGATGGGAGAACAGGCTGTAAAGAGAAATACCTTGCTCTAAAACCAAAACGGAGCTATCTAGCAGAATGGTTGTCAATGTGTGTATTCAACTTCCAGAGTTAAACTGATGTGTGTTTGCAGCAGTTCAGAAACCCTTTCTTTGGAGAATGCAGAAACCGTCATTTCCAGCCCTAGAGACGCATATAAGAGTTAGCTGTCAGAATGCGTTTAAAACACAGAACACCCGCTTCTTACGAACTCATCTTCTGTGTGTTGGTTCCTTTTAGGAAGTTGCATCTATGTTTAGATTCAGCGAGGAAGAAACACGTTTCTTCTAAAAGCTGCGTTTGGATATTCCAGAGTGGATGGGAGAACAGGCTGTAAAGAGAAATACCTTGCCGTAAAACCAAAACGGAGCTATCTAGCAGAATGGTTGTCAATGTGTGTATTCAACTTCCAGAGTTAAACTGATGTGTGTTTGCAGCAGTTCAGAAACCCTTTCTTCGGAGAATGCAGAAACCGTCATTTCCAGCCCTAGAGACGCATATAAGAGTTAGCAGTAAGAATGCGTTTAAAACACAGAACACCCGCTTCTTACGAACTCATCTTCTGTGTGTTGGTTCCTTTTAGGAAGTTGCATCTATGTTTAGATTCAGCGAGGAAGAAACACGTTTCTTCTAAAAGCTGCGTTTGGATATTCCAGAGTGGATGGGAGAACCGGCTGTAAAGAGAAATACCTTGCTCTAAAACCAAAACGGAGCTATCTAGCAGAATGGTTGTCAATGTGTGTATTCAACTTCCAGAGTTAAACTGATGTGTGTTTGCAGCAGTTCAGAAACCCTTTCTTCGGAGAATGCAGAAACCGTCATTTCCAGCCCTAGAGACGCATATAAGAGTTAGCAGTAAGAATGCGTTTAAAACACAGAACACCCGCTTCTTACGAACTCATCTTCTGTGTCTTGGTTCCTTTTAGGAAGTTGCATCTATGTTTAGATTCAGCGAGGAAGAAACACGTTTCTTCTAAAAGCTGCGTTTGGATATTCCAGAGTGGATGGGAGAACCGGCTGTAAAGAGAAATACCTTGCTCTAAAACCAAAACGGAGCTATCTAGCAGAATGGTTGTCAATGTGTGTATTCAACTTCCAGAGTTAAACTGATGTGTGTTTGCAGCAGTTCAGAAACCCTTTCTTTGGAGAATGCAGAAACCGTCATTTCCAGCCCTAGAGACGCATATAAGAGTTAGCAGTAAGAATGCGTTTAAAACACAGAACACCCGCTTCTTACGAACTCATCTTCTGTGTGTTGGTTCCTTTTAGGAAGTTGCATCTATGTTTAGATTCAGCGAGGAAGAAACACGTTTCTTCTAAAAGCTGCGTTTGGATATTCCAGAGTGGATGGGAGAACCGGCTGTAAAGAGAAATACCTTGCCCTAAAACCAAAACGGAGCTATCTAGCAGAATGGTTGTCAATGTGTGTATTCAACTTCCAGAGTTAAACTGATGTGTGTTTGCAGCAGTTCAGAAACCCTTTCTTCGGAGAATGCAGAAACCGTCATTTCCAGCCCTAGAGACGCATATAAGAGTTAGCAGTAAGAATGCGTTTAAAACACAGAACACCCGCTTCTTACGAACTCATCTTCTGTGTGTTGGTTCCTTTTAGGAAGTTGCATCTATGTTTAGATTCAGCGAGGAAGAAACACGTTTCTTCTAAAAGCTGCGTTTGGATATTCCAGAGTGGATGGGAGAACCGGCTGTAAAGAGAAATACCTTGCCCTAAAACCAAAACGGAGCTATCTAGCAGAATGGTTGTCAATGTGTGTATTCAACTTCCAGAGTAAAACTGATGTGTGTTTGCAGCAGTTCAGAAACCCTTTCTTCGGAGAATGCAGAAACCGTCATTTCCAGCCCTAGAGACGCATATAAGAGTTAGCAGTAAGAATCCGTTTAAAACACAGAACACCCGCTTCTTACGAACTCATCTTCTGTGTGTTGGTTCCTTTTAGGAAGTTGCATCTATGTTTAGATTCAGCGAGGAAGAAACGCGTTTCTTCTAAAAGCTGCGTTTGGATATTCCAGAGTGGATGGGAGAACAGGCTGTAAAGAGAAATACCTTGCCCTAAAACCAAAACGGAGCTATCTAGCAGAATGGTTGTCAATGTGTGTATTCAACTTCCAGAGTTAAACTGATGTGTGTTTGCAGCAGTTCAGAAACCCTTTCTTTGGAGAATGCAGAAACCGTCATTTCCAGCCCTAGAGACGCATGTAAGAGTTAGCAGTAAGAATGCGTTTAAAACACAGAACACCCGCTTCTTACGAACTCATCTTCTGTGTGTTGGTTCCTTTTAGGAAGTTGCATCTATGTTTAGATTCAGCGAGGAAGAAACACGTTTCTTCTAAAAGCTGCGTTTGGATATTCCAGAGTGGATGGGAGAACAGGCTGTAAAGAGAAATACCTTGCCCTAAAACCAAAACGGAGCTATCTAGCAGAATGGTTGTCAATGTGTGTATTCAACTTCCAGAGTTAAACTGATGTGTGTTTGCAGCAGTTCAGAAACCCTTTCTTTGGAGAATGCAGAAACCGTCATTTCCAGCCCTAGAGACGCATATAAGAGTTAGCTGTCAGAATGCGTTTAAAACACAGAAAACCCGCTTCTTACGAACTCATCTTCTGTGTGTTGGTTCCTTTTAGGAAGTTGCATCTATGTTTAGATTCAGCGAGGAAGAAACACGTTTCTTCTAAAAGCTGCGTTTGGATATTCCAGAGTGGATGGGAGAACAGGCTGTAAAGAGAAATACCTTGCTCTAAAACCAAAACGGAGCTATCTAGCAGAATGGTTGTCAATGTGTGTATTCAACTTCCAGAGTTAAACTGATGTGTGTTTGCAGCAGTTCAGAAACCCTTTCTTTGGAGAATGCAGAAACCGTCATTTCCAGCCCTAGAGACGCATATAAGAGTTAGCTGTCAGAATGCGTTTAAAACACAGAACACCCGCTTCTTACGAACTCATCTTCTGTGTGTTGGTTCCTTTTAGGAAGTTGCATCTATGTTTAGATTCAGCGAGGAAGAAACACGTTTCTTCTAAAAGCTGCGTTTGGATAGTCCAGAGTGGATGGGAGAACCGGCTGTAAAGAGAAATACCTTGCTCTAAAACCAAAACGGAGCTATCTAGCAGAATGGTTGTCAATGTGTGTATTCAACTTCCAGAGTTAAACTGATGTGTGTTTGCAGCAGTTCAGAAACCCTTTCTTTGGAGAATGCAGAAACCGTCATTTCCAGCCCTAGAGACGCATGTAAGAGTTAGCTGTCAGAATGCGTTTAAAACACAGAACACCCGCTTCTTACGAACTCATCTTCTGTGTGTTGGTTCCTTTTAGGAAGTTGCATCTATGTTTAGATTCAGCGAGGAAGAAACACGTTTCTTCTAAAAGCTGCGTTTGGATATTCCAGAGTGGATGGGAGAACAGGCTGTAAAGAGAAATACCTTGCTCTAAAACCAAAACGGAGCTATCTAGCAGAATGGTTGTCAATGTGTGTATTCAACTTCCAGAGTTAAACTGATGTGTGTTTGCAGCAGTTCAGAAACCCTTTCTTTGGAGAATGCAGAAACCGTCATTTCCAGCCCTAGAGACGCATATAAGAGTTAGCTGTCAGAATGCGTTTAAAACACAGAACACCCGCTTCTTACGAACTCATCTTCTGTGTGTTGGTTCCTTTTAGGAAGTTGCATCTATGTTTAGATTCAGCGAGGAAGAAACACGTTTCTTCTAAAAGCTGCGTTTGGATATTCCAGAGTGGATGGGAGAACAGGCTGTAAAGAGAAATACCTTGCTCTAAAACCAAAACGGAGCTATCTAGCAGAATGGTTGTCAATGTGTGAATTCAACTTCCAGAGTTAAACTGATGTGTGTTTGCAGCAGTTCAGAAACCCTTTCTTTGGAGAATGCAGAAACCGTCATTTCCAGCCCTAGAGACGCATATAAGAGTTAGCAGTAAGAATGCGTTTAAAACACAGAACACCCGCTTCTTACGAACTCATCTTCTGTGTGTTGGTTCCTTTTAGGAAGTTGCATCTATGTTTAGATTCAGCGAGGAAGAAACACGTTTCTTCTAAAAGCTGCGTTTGGATATTCCAGAGTGGATGGGAGAACAGGCTGTAAAGAGAAATACCTTGCCGTAAAACCAAAACGGAGCTATCTAGCAGAATGGTTTTCAATGTGTGTATTCAACTTCCAGAGTTAAACTGATGTGTGTTTGCAGCAGTTCAGAAACCCTTTCTTTGGAGAATGCAGAAACCGTCATTTCCAGCCCTAGAGACGCATATAAGAGTTAGCAGTAAGAATGCGTTTAAAACACAGAACACCCGCTTCTTACGAACTCATCTTCTGTGTGTTGGTTCCTTTTAGGAAGTTGCATCTATGTTTAGATTCAGCGAGGAAGAAACACGTTTCTTCTAAAACCTGCGTTTGGATATTCCAGAGTGGATGGGAGAACAGGCTGTAAAGAGAAATACCTTGCTCTAAAACCAAAACGGAGCTATCTAGCAGAATGGTTGTCAATGTGTGTATTCAACTTCCAGAGTTAAACTGATGTGTGTTTGCAGCAGTTCAGAAACCCTTTCTTCGGAGAATGCAGAAACCGTCATTTCCAGCCCTAGAGACGCATGTAAGAGTTAGCAGTAAGAATGCGTTTAAAACACAGAACACCCGCTTCTTACGAACTCATCTTCTGTGTGTTGGTTCCTTTTAGGAAGTTGCATCTATGTTTAGATTCAGCGAGGAAGAAACACGTTTCTTCTAAAAGCTGCGTTTGGATATTCCAGAGTGGATGGGAGAACCGGCTGTAAAGAGAAATACCTTGCTCTAAAACCAAAACGGAGCTATCTACCAGAATGGTTGTCAATGTGTGTATTCAACTTCCAGAGTTAAACTGATGTGTGTTTGCAGCAGTTCAGAAACCCTTTCTTTGGAGAATGCAGAAACCGTCATTTCCAGCCCTAGAGACGCATATAAGAGTTAGCAGTAAGAATGCGTTTAAAACACAGAACACCCGCTTCTTACGAACTCATCTTCTGTGTGTTGGTTCCTTTTAGGAAGTTGCATCTATGTTTAGATTCAGCGAGGAAGAAACACGTTTCTTCTAAAAGCTGCGTTTGGATATTCCAGAGTGGATTGGAGAACCGGCTGTAAAGAGAAATACCTTGCTCTAAAACCAAAACGGAGCTATCTAGCAGAATGGTTGTCAATGTGTGTATTCAACTTCCAGAGTTAAACTGATGTGTGTTTGCAGCAGTTCAGAAACCCTTTCTTCGGAGAATGCAGAAACCGTCATTTCCAGCCCTAGAGACGCATATAAGAGTTAGCAGTAAGAATGCGTTTAAAACACAGAACACCCGCTTCTTACGAACTCATCTTCTGTGTGTTGGTTCCTTTTAGGAAGTTGCATCTATGTTTATATTCAGCGAGGAAGAAACACGTTTCTTCTAAAAGCTGCGTTTGGATATTCCAGAGTGGATGGGAGAACCGGCTGTAAAGAGAAATACCTTGCTCTAAAACCAAAACGGAGCTATCTAGCAGAATGGTTGTCAATGTGTGTATTCAACTTCCAGAGTTAAACTGATGTGTGTTTGCAGCAGTTCAGAAACCCTTTCTTCGGAGAATGCAGAAACCGTCATTTCCAGCCCTAGAGACGCATATAAGAGTTAGCTGTCAGAATGCGTTTAAAACACAGAACACCCGCTTCTTACGAACTCATCTTCTGTGTGTTGGTTCCTTTTAGGAAGTTGCATCTATGTTTAGATTCAGCGAGGAAGAAACACGTTTCTTCTAAAAGCTGCGTTTGGATATTCCAGAGTGGATGGGAGAACAGGCTGTAAAGAGAAATACCTTGCTCTAAAACCAAAACGGAGCTATCTAGCAGAATGGTTGTCAATGTGTGTATTCAACTTCCAGAGTTAAACTGATGTGTGTTTGCAGCAGTTCAGAAACCCTTTCTTTGGAGAATGCAGAAACCGTCATTTCCAGCCCTAGAGACGCATATAAGAGTTAGCAGTAAGAATGCGTTTAAAACACAGAACACCCGCTTCTTACGAACTCATCTTCTGTGTGTTGGTTCCTTTTAGGAAGTTGCATCTATGTTTAGATTCAGCGAGGAAGAAACACGTTTCTTCTAAAAGCTGCGTTTGGATATTCCAGAGTGGATGGGAGAACCGGCTGTAAAGAGAAATACCTTGCCCTAAAACCAAAACGGAGCTATCTAGCAGAATGGTTGTCAATGTGTGTATTCAACTTCCAGAGTAAAACTGATGTGTGTTTGCAGCAGTTCAGAAACCCTTTCTTCGGAGAATGCAGAAACCGTCATTTCCAGCCCTAGAGACGCATATAAGAGTTAGCAGTAAGAATCCGTTTAAAACACAGAACACCCGCTTCTTACGAACTCATCTTCTGTGTGTTGGTTCCTTTTAGGAAGTTGCATCTATGTTTAGATTCAGCGAGGAAGAAACGCGTTTCTTCTAAAAGCTGCGTTTGGATATTCCAGAGTGGATGGGAGAACAGGCTGTAAAGAGAAATACCTTGCCCTAAAACCAAAACGGAGCTATCTAGCAGAATGGTTGTCAATGTGTGTATTCAACTTCCAGAGTTAAACTGATGTGTGTTTGCAGCAGTTCAGAAACCCTTTCTTTGGAGAATGCAGAAACCGTCATTTCCAGCCCTAGAGACGCATGTAAGAGTTAGCAGTAAGAATGCGTTTAAAACACAGAACACCCGCTTCTTACGAACTCATCTTCTGTGTGTTGGTTCCTTTTAGGAAGTTGCATCTATGTTTAGATTCAGCGAGGAAGAAACACGTTTCTTCTAAAAGCTGCGTTTGGATATTCCAGAGTGGATGGGAGAACAGGCTGTAAAGAGAAATACCTTGCCCTAAAACCAAAACGGAGCTATCTAGCAGAATGGTTGTCAATGTGTGTATTCAACTTCCAGAGTTAAACTGATGTGTGTTTGCAGCAGTTCAGAAACCCTTTCTTTGGAGAATGCAGAAACCGTCATTTCCAGCCCTAGAGACGCATATAAGAGTTAGCTGTCAGAATGCGTTTAAAACACAGAAAACCCGCTTCTTACGAACTCATCTTCTGTGTGTTGGTTCCTTTTAGGAAGTTGCATCTATGTTTAGATTCAGCGAGGAAGAAACACGTTTCTTCTAAAAGCTGCGTTTGGATATTCCAGAGTGGATGGGAGAACAGGCTGTAAAGAGAAATACCTTGCTCTAAAACCAAAACGGAGCTATCTAGCAGAATGGTTGTCAATGTGTGTATTCAACTTCCAGAGTTAAACTGATGTGTGTTTGCAGCAGTTCAGAAACCCTTTCTTTGGAGAATGCAGAAACCGTCATTTCCAGCCCTAGAGACGCATATAAGAGTTAGCTGTCAGAATGCGTTTAAAACACAGAACACCCGCTTCTTACGAACTCATCTTCTGTGTGTTGGTTCCTTTTAGGAAGTTGCATCTATGTTTAGATTCAGCGAGGAAGAAACACGTTTCTTCTAAAAGCTGCGTTTGGATAGTCCAGAGTGGATGGGAGAACCGGCTGTAAAGAGAAATACCTTGCTCTAAAACCAAAACGGAGCTATCTAGCAGAATGGTTGTCAATGTGTGTATTCAACTTCCAGAGTTAAACTGATGTGTGTTTGCAGCAGTTCAGAAACCCTTTCTTTGGAGAATGCAGAAACCGTCATTTCCAGCCCTAGAGACGCATATAAGAGTTAGCTGTCAGAATGCGTTTAAAACACAGAACACCCGCTTCTTACGAACTCATCTTCTGTGTGTTGGTTCCTTTTAGGAAGTTGCATCTATGTTTAGATTCAGCGAGGAAGAAACGCGTTTCTTCTAAAAGCTGCGTTTGGATATTCCAGAGTGGATGGGAGAACAGGCTGTAAAGAGAAATACCTTGCCCTAAAACCAAAACGGAGCTATCTAGCAGAATGGTTGTCAATGTGTGTATTCAACTTCCAGAGTTAAACTGATGTGTGTTTGCAGCAGTTCAGAAACCCTTTCTTTGGAGAATGCAGAAACCGTCATTTCCAGCCCTAGAGACGCATGTAAGAGTTAGCAGTAAGAATGCGTTTAAAACACAGAACACCCGCTTCTTACGAACTCATCTTCTGTGTGTTGGTTCCTTTTAGGAAGTTGCATCTATGTTTAGATTCAGCGAGGAAGAAACACGTTTCTTCTAAAAGCTGCGTTTGGATATTCCAGAGTGGATGGGAGAACAGGCTGTAAAGAGAAATACCTTGCCCTAAAACCAAAACGGAGCTATCTAGCAGAATGGTTGTCAATGTGTGTATTCAACTTCCAGAGTTAAACTGATGTGTGTTTGCAGCAGTTCAGAAACCCTTTCTTTGGAGAATGCAGAAACCGTCATTTCCAGCCCTAGAGACGCATATAAGAGTTAGCTGTCAGAATGCGTTTAAAACACAGAACACCCGCTTCTTACGAACTCATCTTCTGTGTGTTGGTTCCTTTTAGGAAGTTGCATCTATGTTTAGATTCAGCGAGGAAGAAACACGTTTCTTCTAAAAGCTGCGTTTGGATATTCCAGAGTGGATGGGAGAACAGGCTGTAAAGAGAAATACCTTGCTCTAAAACCAAAACGGAGCTATCTAGCAGAATGGTTGTCAATGTGTGTATTCAACTTCCAGAGTTAAACTGATGTGTGTTTGCAGCAGTTCAGAAACCCTTTCTTTGGAGAATGCAGAAACCGTCATTTCCAGCCCTAGAGACGCATATAAGAGTTAGCTGTCAGAATGCGTTTAAAACACAGAACACCCGCTTCTTACGAACTCATCTTCTGTGTGTTGGTTCCTTTTAGGAAGTTGCATCTATGTTTAGATTCAGCGAGGAAGAAACACGTTTCTTCTAAAACCTGCGTTTGGATATTCCAGAGTGGATGGGAGAACAGGCTGTAAAGAGAAATACCTTGCTCTAAAACCAAAACGGAGCTATCTAGCAGAATGGTTGTCAATGTGTGTATTCAACTTCCAGAGTTAAACTGATGTGTGTTTGCAGCAGTTCAGAAACCCTTTCTTTGGAGAATGCAGAAACCGTCATTTCCAGCCCTAGAGACGCATATAAGAGTTAGCTGTCAGAATGCGTTTAAAACACAGAACACCCGCTTCTTACGAACTCATCTTCTGTGTGTTGGTTCCTTTTAGGAAGTTGCATCTATGTTTAGATTCAGCGAGGAAGAAACACGTTTCTTCTAAAAGCTGCGTTTGGATATTCCAGAGTGGATGGGAGAACAGGCTGTAAAGAGAAATACCTTGCCGTAAAACCAAAACGGAGCTATCTAGCAGAATGGTTGTCAATGTGTGTATTCAACTTCCAGAGTTAAACTGATGTGTGTTTGCAGCAGTTCAGAAACCCTTTCTTCGGAGAATGCAGAAACCGTCATTTCCAGCCCTAGAGACGCATATAAGAGTTAGCAGTAAGAATGCGTTTAAAACACAGAACACCCGCTTCTTACGAACTCATCTTCTGTGTGTTGGTTCCTTTTAGGAAGTTGCATCTATGTTTAGATTCAGCGAGGAAGAAACACGTTTCTTCTAAAAGCTGCGTTTGGATATTCCAGAGTGGATGGGAGAACCGGCTGTAAAGAGAAATACCTTGCTCTAAAACCAAAACGGAGCTATCTAGCAGAATGGTTGTCAATGTGTGTATTCAACTTCCAGAGTTAAACTGATGTGTGTTTGCAGCAGTTCAGAAACCCTTTCTTCGGAGAATGCAGAAACCGTCATTTCCAGCCCTAGAGACGCATATAAGAGTTAGCAGTAAGAATGCGTTTAAAACACAGAACACCCGCTTCTTACGAACTCATCTTCTGTGTCTTGGTTCCTTTTAGGAAGTTGCATCTATGTTTAGATTCAGCGAGGAAGAAACACGTTTCTTCTAAAAGCTGCGTTTGGATATTCCAGAGTGGATGGGAGAACCGGCTGTAAAGAGAAATACCTTGCTCTAAAACCAAAACGGAGCTATCTAGCAGAATGGTTGTCAATGTGTGTATTCAACTTCCAGAGTTAAACTGATGTGTGTTTGCAGCAGTTCAGAAACCCTTTCTTTGGAGAATGCAGAAACCGTCATTTCCAGCCCTAGAGACGCATATAAGAGTTAGCAGTAAGAATGCGTTTAAAACACAGAACACCCGCTTCTTACGAACTCATCTTCTGTGTGTTGGTTCCTTTTAGGAAGTTGCATCTATGTTTAGATTCAGCGAGGAAGAAACACGTTTCTTCTAAAAGCTGCGTTTGGATATTCCAGAGTGGATGGGAGAACCGGCTGTAAAGAGAAATACCTTGCCCTAAAACCAAAACGGAGCTATCTAGCAGAATGGTTGTCAATGTGTGTATTCAACTTCCAGAGTTAAACTGATGTGTGTTTGCAGCAGTTCAGAAACCCTTTCTTCGGAGAATGCAGAAACCGTCATTTCCAGCCCTAGAGACGCATATAAGAGTTAGCAGTAAGAATCCGTTTAAAACACAGAACACCCGCTTCTTACGAACTCATCTTCTGTGTGTTGGTTCCTTTTAGGAAGTTGCATCTATGTTTAGATTCAGCGAGGAAGAAACACGTTTCTTCTAAAAGCTGCGTTTGGATATTCCAGAGTGGATGGGAGAACCGGCTGTAAAGAGAAATACCTTGCTCTAAAACCAAAACGGAGCTATCTAGCAGAATGGTTGTCAATGTGTGTATTCAACTTCCAGAGTTAAACTGATGTGTGTTTGCAGCAGTTCAGAAACCCTTTCTTCGGAGAATGCAGAAACCGTCATTTCCAGCCCTAGAGACGCATATAAGAGTTAGCAGTAAGAATGCGTTTAAAACACAGAACACCCGCTTCTTACGAACTCATCTTCTGTGTGTTGGTTCCTTTTAGGAAGTTGCATCTATGTTTAGATTCAGCGAGGAAGAAACACGTTTCTTCTAAAAGCTGCGTTTGGATATTCCAGAGTGGATGGGAGAACCGGCTGTAAAGAGAAATACCTTGCTCTAAAACCAAAACGGAGCTATCTAGCAGAATGGTTGTCAATGTGTGTATTCAACTTCCAGAGTTAAACTGATGTGTGTTTGCAGCAGTTCAGAAACCCTTTCTTTGGAGAATGCAGAAACCGTCATTTCCAGCCCTAGAGACGCATATAAGAGTTAGCAGTAAGAATGCGTTTAAAACACAGAACACCCGCTTCTTACGAACTCATCTTCTGTGTGTTGGTTCCTTTTAGGAAGTTGCATCTATGTTTAGATTCAGCGAGGAAGAAACACGTTTCTTCTAAAAGCTGCGTTTGGATATTCCAGAGTGGATGGGAGAACAGGCTGTAAAGAGAAATACCTTGCCGTAAAACCAAAACGGAGCTATCTAGCAGAATGGTTGTCAATGTGTGTATTCAACTTCCAGAGTAAAACTGATGTGTGTTTGCAGCAGTTCAGAAACCCTTTCTTCGGAGAATGCAGAAACCGTCATTTCCAGCCCTAGAGACGCATATAAGAGTTAGCAGTAAGAATCCGTTTAAAACACAGAACACCCGCTTCTTACGAACTCATCTTCTGTGTGTTGGTTCCTTTTAGGAAGTTGCATCTATGTTTAGATTCAGCGAGGAAGAAACACGTTTCTTCTAAAAGCTGCGTTTGGATATTCCAGAGTGGATGGGAGAACCGGCTGTAAAGAGAAATACCTTGCTCTAAAACCAAAACGGAGCTATCTAGCAGAATGGTTGTCAATGTGTGTATTCAACTTCCAGAGTTAAACTGATGTGTGTTTGCAGCAGTTCAGAAACCCTTTCTTTGGAGAATGCAGAAACCGTCATTTCCAGCCCTACAGACGCATATAAGAGTTAGCAGGAAGAATGCGTTTAAAACACAGAACACCCGCTTCTTACGAACTCATCTTCTGTGTGTTGGTTCCTTTTAGGAAGTTGCATCTATGTTTAGATTCAGCGAGGAACAAACACGTTTCTTCTAAAAGCTGCGTTTGGATATTCCAGAGTGGATGGGAGAACCGGCTGTAAAGAGAAATACCTTGCTCTAAAACCAAAACGGAGCTATCTAGCAGAAGGGTTGTCAATGTGTGTATTCAACTTCCAGAGTTAAACTGATGTGTGTTTGCAGCAGTTCAGAAACCCTTTCTTTGGAGAATGCAGAAACCGTCATTTCCAGCCCTAGAGACGCATATAAGAGTTAGCAGTAAGAATGCGTTTAAAACACAGAACACCCGCTTCTTACGAACTCATCTTCTGTGTGTTGGTTCCTTTTAGGAAGTTGCATCTATGTTTAGATTCAGCGAGGAAGAAACACGTTTCTTCTAAAAGCTGCGTTTGGATATTCCAGAGTGGATGGGAGAACCGGCTGTAAAGAGAAATACCTTGCTCTAAAACCAAAACGGAGCTATCTAGCAGAAGGGTTGTCAATGTGTGTATTCAACTTCCAGAGTTAAACTGATGTGTGTTTGCAGCAGTTCAGAAACCCTTTCTTTGGAGAATGCAGAAACCGTCATTTCCAGCCCTAGAGACGCATATAAGAGTTAGCAGTAAGAATGCGTTTAAAACACAGAACACCCGCTTCTTACGAACTCATCTTCTGTGTGTTGGTTCCTTTTAGGAAGTTGCATTTATGTTTAGATTCAGCGAGGAAGAAACACGTTTCTTCTAAAAGCTGCGTTTGGATATTCCAGAGTGGATGGGAGAACCGGCTGTAAAGAGAAATACCTTGCTCTAAAACCAAAACGGAGCTATCTAGCAGAAGGGTTGTCAATGTGTGTATTCAACTTCCAGAGTTAAACTGATGTGTGTTTGCAGCAGTTCAGAAACCCTTTCTTTGGAGAATGCAGAAACCGTCATTTCCAGCCCTAGAGACGCATATAAGAGTTAGCAGTAAGAATGCGTTTAAAACACAGAACACCCGCTTCTTACGAACTCATCTTCTGTGTGTTGGTTCCTTTTAGGAAGTTGCATCTATGTTTAGATTCAGCGAGGAAGAAACACGTTTCTTCTAAAAGCTGCGTTTGGATATTCCAGAGTGGATGGGAGAACCGGCTGTAAAGAGAAATACCTTGCTCTAAAACCAAAACGGAGCTATCTAGCAGAAGGGTTGTCAATGTGTGTATTCAACTTCCAGAGTTAAACTGATGTGTGTTTGCAGCAGTTCAGAAACCCTTTCTTTGGAGAATGCAGAAACCGTCATTTCCAGCCCTAGAGACGCATATAAGAGTTAGCAGTAAGAATGCGTTTAAAACACAGAACACCCGCTTCTTACGAACTCATCTTCTGTGTGTTGGTTCCTTTTAGGAAGTTGCATCTATGTTTAGATTCAGCGAGGAAGAAACACGTTTCTTCTAAAAGCTGCGTTTGGATATTCCAGAGTGGATGGGAGAACCGGCTGTAAAGAGAAATACCTTGCTCTAAAACCAAAACGGAGCTATCTAGCAGAATGGTTGTCAATGTGTGTATTCAACTTCCAGAGTTAAACTGATGTGTGTTTGCAGCAGTTCAGAAACCCTTTCTTCGGAGAATGCAGAAACCGTCATTTCCAGCCCTAGAGACGCATATAAGAGTTAGCAGTAAGAATGCGTTTAAAACACAGAACACCCGCTTCTTACGAACTCATCTTCTGTGTGTTGGTTCCTTTTAGGAAGTTGCATCTATGTTTAGATTCAGCGAGGAAGAAACACGTTTCTTCTAAAAGCTGCGTTTGGATATTCCAGAGTGGATGGGAGAACCGGCTGTAAAGAGAAATACCTTGCTCTAAAACCAAAACGGAGCTATCTAGCAGAATGGTTGTCAATGTGTGTATTCAACTTCCAGAGTTAAACTGATGTGTGTTTGCAGCAGTTCAGAAACCCTTTCTTCGGAGAATGCAGAAACCGTCATTTCCAGCCCTAGAGACGCATATAAGAGTTAGCAGTAAGAATGCGTTTAAAACACAGAACACCCGCTTCTTACGAACTCATCTTCTGTGTGTTGGTTCCTTTTAGGAAGTTGCATCTATGTTTAGATTCAGCGAGGAAGAAACACGTTTCTTCTAAAAGCTGCGTTTGGATATTCCAGAGTGGATGGGAGAACCGGCTGTAAAGAGAAATACCTTGCTCTAAAACCAAAACGGAGCTATCTAGCAGAATGGTTGTCAATGTGTGTATTCAACTTCCAGAGTTAAACTGATGTGTGTTTGCAGCAGTTCAGAAACCCTTTCTTCGGAGAATGCAGAAACCGTCATTTCCAGCCCTAGAGACGCATATAAGAGTTAGCAGTAAGAATGCGTTTAAAACACAGAACACCCGCTTCTTACGAACTCATCTTCTGTGTGTTGGTTCCTTTTAGGAAGTTGCATCTATGTTTAGATTCAGCGAGGAAGAAACACGTTTCTTCTAAAAGCTGCGTTTGGATATTCCAGAGTGGATGGGAGAACCGGCTGTAAAGAGAAATACCTTGCTCTAAAACCAAAACGGAGCTATCTAGCAGAATGGTTGTCAATGTGTGTATTCAACTTCCAGAGTTAAACTGATGTGTGTTTGCAGCAGTTCAGAAACCCTTTCTTCGGAGAATGCAGAAACCGTCATTTCCAGCCCTAGAGACGCATATAAGAGTTAGCAGTAAGAATGCGTTTAAAACACAGAACACCCGCTTCTTACGAACTCATCTTCTGTGTGTTGGTTCCTTTTAGGAAGTTGCATCTATGTTTAGATTCAGCGAGGAAGAAACACGTTTCTTCTAAAAGCTGCGTTTGGATATTCCAGAGTGGATGGGAGAACCGGCTGTAAAGAGAAATACCTTGCTCTAAAACCAAAACGGAGCTATCTAGCAGAATGGTTGTCAATGTGTGTATTCAACTTCCAGAGTTAAACTGATGTGTGTTTGCAGCAGTTCAGAAACCCTTTCTTCGGAGAATGCAGAAACCGTCATTTCCAGCCCTAGAGACGCATATAAGAGTTAGCAGTAAGAATGCGTTTAAAACACAGAACACCCGCTTCTTACGAACTCATCTTCTGTGTGTTGCTTCCTTTTAGGAAGTTGCATCTATGTTTAGATTCAGCGAGGAAGAAACACGTTTCTTCTAAAAGCTGCGTTTGGATATTCCAGAGTGGATGGGAGAACCGGCTGTAAAGAGAAATACCTTGCCCTAAAACCAAAACGGAGCTATCTAGCAGAATGGTTGTCAATGTGTGTATTCAACTTCCAGAGTTAAACTGATGTGTGTTTGCAGCAGTTCAGAAACCCTTTCTTCGGAGAATGCAGAAACCGTCATTTCCAGCCCTAGAGACGCATATAAGAGTTAGCAGTAAGAATGCGTTTAAAACACAGAACACCCGCTTCTTACGAACTCATCTTCTGTGTGTTGGTTCCTTTTAGGAAGTTGCATCTATGTTTAGATTCAGCGAGGAAGAAACACGTTTCTTCTAAAAGCTGCGTTTGGATATTCCAGAGTGGATGGGAGAACCGGCTGTAAAGAGAAATACCTTGCCCTAAAACCAAAACGGAGCTATCTAGCAGAATGGTTGTCAATGTGTGTATTCAACTTCCAGAGTTAAACTGATGTGTGTTTGCAGCAGTTCAGAAACCCTTTCTTCGGAGAATGCAGAAACCGTCATTTCCAGCCCTAGAGACGCATATAAGAGTTAGCAGTAAGAATGCGTTTAAAACACAGAACACCCGCTTCTTACGAACTCATCTTCTGTGTGTTGGTTCCTTTTAGGAAGTTGCATCTATGTTTAGATTCAGCGAGGAAGAAACACGTTTCTTCTAAAAGCTGCGTTTGGATATTCCAGAGTGGATGGGAGAACAGGCTGTAAAGAGAAATACCTTGCCCTAAAACCAAAACGGAGCTATCTAGCAGAATGGTTGTCAATGTGTGTATTCAACTTCCAGAGTAAAACTGATGTGTGTTTGCAGCAGTTCAGAAACCCTTTCTTCGGAGAATGCAGAAACCGTCATTTCCAGCCCTAGAGACGCATATAAGAGTTAGCAGTAAGAATGCGTTTAAAACACAGAACACCCGCTCCTTACGAACTCATCTTCTGTGTGTTGGTTCCTTTTAGGAAGTTGCATCTATGTTTAGATTCAGCGAGGAAGAAACACGTTTCTTCTAAAAGCTGCGTTTGGATATTCCAGAGTGGATGGGAGAACCGGCTGTAAAGAGAAATACCTTGCCCTAAAACCAAAACGGAGCTATCTAGCAGAATGGTTGTCAATGTGTGTATTCAACTTCCAGAGTTAAACTGATGTGTGTTTGCAGCAGTTCAGAAACCCTTTCTTCGGAGAATGCAGAAACCGTCATTTCCAGCCCTAGAGACGCATATAAGAGTTAGCAGTAAGAATGCGTTTAAAACACAGAACACCCGCTTCTTACGAACTCATCTTCTGTGTGTTGGTTCCTTTTAGGAAGTTGCATCTATGTTTAGATTCAGCGAGGAAGAAACACGTTTCTTCTAAAAGCTGCGTTTGGATATTCCAGAGTGGATGGGAGAACAGGCTGTAAAGAGAAATACCTTGCCCTAAAACCAAAACGGAGCTATCTAGCAGAATGGTTGTCAATGTGTGTATTCAACTTCCAGAGTTAAACTGATGTGTGTTTGCAGCAGTTCAGAAACCCTTTCTTTGGAGAATGCAGAAACCGTCATTTCCAGCCCTAGAGACGCATATAAGAGTTAGCAGTAAGAATGCGTTTAAAACACAGAACACCCGCTTCTTACGAACTCATCTTCTGTGTGTTGGTTCCTTTTAGGAAGTTGCATCTATGTTTAGATTCAGCGAGGAAGAAACACGTTTCTTCTAAAAGCTGCGTTTGGATATTCCAGAGTGGATGGGAGAACAGGCTGTAAAGAGAAATACCTTGCCCTAAAACCAAAACGGAGCTATCTAGCAGAATGGTTGTCAATGTGTGTATTCAACTTCCAGAGTTAAACTGATGTGTGTTTGCAGCAGTTCAGAAACCCTTTCTTTGGAGAATGCAGAAACCGTCATTTCCAGCCCTAGAGACGCATATAAGAGTTAGCTGTCAGAATGCGTTTAAAACACAGAACACCCGCTTCTTACGAACTCATCTTCTGTGTGTTGGTTCCTTTTAGGAAGTTGCATCTATGTTTAGATTCAGCGAGGAAGAAACACGTTTCTTCTAAAAGCTGCGTTTGGATATTCCAGAGTGGATGGGAGAACAGGCTGTAAAGAGAAATACCTTGCTCTAAAACCAAAACGGAGCTATCTAGCAGAATGGTTGTCAATGTGTGTATTCAACTTCCAGAGTTAAACTGATGTGTGTTTGCAGCAGTTCAGAAACCCTTTCTTTGGAGAATGCAGAAACCGTCATTTCCAGCCCTAGAGACGCATATAAGAGTTAGCTGTCAGAATGCGTTTAAAACACAGAACACCCGCTTCTTACGAACTCATCTTCTGTGTGTTGGTTCCTTTTAGGAAGTTGCATCTATGTTTAGATTCAGCGAGGAAGAAACACGTTTCTTCTAAAACCTGCGTTTGGATATTCCAGAGTGGATGGGAGAACAGGCTGTAAAGAGAAATACCTTGCTCTAAAACCAAAACGGAGCTATCTAGCAGAATGGTTGTCAATGTGTGTATTCAACTTCCAGAGTTAAACTGATGTGTGTTTGCAGCAGTTCAGAAACCCTTTCTTTGGAGAATGCAGAAACCGTCATTTCCAGCCCTAGAGACGCATATAAGAGTTAGCTGTCAGAATGCGTTTAAAACACAGAACACCCGCTTCTTACGAACTCATCTTCTGTGTGTTGGTTCCTTTTAGGAAGTTGCATCTATGTTTAGATTCAGCGAGGAAGAAACACGTTTCTTCTAAAAGCTGCGTTTGGATATTCCAGAGTGGATGGGAGAACAGGCTGTAAAGAGAAATACCTTGCCGTAAAACCAAAACGGAGCTATCTAGCAGAATGGTTGTCAATGTGTGTATTCAACTTCCAGAGTTAAACTGATGTGTGTTTGCAGCAGTTCAGAAACCCTTTCTTCGGAGAATGCAGAAACCGTCATTTCCAGCCCTAGAGACGCATATAAGAGTTAGCAGTAAGAATGCGTTTAAAACACAGAACACCCGCTTCTTACGAACTCATCTTCTGTGTGTTGGTTCCTTTTAGGAAGTTGCATCTATGTTTAGATTCAGCGAGGAAGAAACACGTTTCTTCTAAAAGCTGCGTTTGGATATTCCAGAGTGGATGGGAGAACCGGCTGTAAAGAGAAATACCTTGCTCTAAAACCAAAACGGAGCTATCTAGCAGAATGGTTGTCAATGTGTGTATTCAACTTCCAGAGTTAAACTGATGTGTGTTTGCAGCAGTTCAGAAACCCTTTCTTCGGAGAATGCAGAAACCGTCATTTCCAGCCCTAGAGACGCATATAAGAGTTAGCAGTAAGAATGCGTTTAAAACACAGAACACCCGCTTCTTACGAACTCATCTTCTGTGTCTTGGTTCCTTTTAGGAAGTTGCATCTATGTTTAGATTCAGCGAGGAAGAAACACGTTTCTTCTAAAAGCTGCGTTTGGATATTCCAGAGTGGATGGGAGAACCGGCTGTAAAGAGAAATACCTTGCTCTAAAACCAAAACGGAGCTATCTAGCAGAATGGTTGTCAATGTGTGTATTCAACTTCCAGAGTTAAACTGATGTGTGTTTGCAGCAGTTCAGAAACCCTTTCTTTGGAGAATGCAGAAACCGTCATTTCCAGCCCTAGAGACGCATATAAGAGTTAGCAGTAAGAATGCGTTTAAAACACAGAACACCCGCTTCTTACGAACTCATCTTCTGTGTGTTGGTTCCTTTTAGGAAGTTGCATCTATGTTTAGATTCAGCGAGGAAGAAACACGTTTCTTCTAAAAGCTGCGTTTGGATATTCCAGAGTGGATGGGAGAACCGGCTGTAAAGAGAAATACCTTGCCCTAAAACCAAAACGGAGCTATCTAGCAGAATGGTTGTCAATGTGTGTATTCAACTTCCAGAGTTAAACTGATGTGTGTTTGCAGCAGTTCAGAAACCCTTTCTTCGGAGAATGCAGAAACCGTCATTTCCAGCCCTAGAGACGCATATAAGAGTTAGCAGTAAGAATCCGTTTAAAACACAGAACACCCGCTTCTTACGAACTCATCTTCTGTGTGTTGGTTCCTTTTAGGAAGTTGCATCTATGTTTAGATTCAGCGAGGAAGAAACACGTTTCTTCTAAAAGCTGCGTTTGGATATTCCAGAGTGGATGGGAGAACCGGCTGTAAAGAGAAATACCTTGCTCTAAAACCAAAACGGAGCTATCTAGCAGAATGGTTGTCAATGTGTGTATTCAACTTCCAGAGTTAAACTGATGTGTGTTTGCAGCAGTTCAGAAACCCTTTCTTCGGAGAATGCAGAAACCGTCATTTCCAGCCCTAGAGACGCATATAAGAGTTAGCAGTAAGAATGCGTTTAAAACACAGAACACCCGCTTCTTACGAACTCATCTTCTGTGTGTTGGTTCCTTTTAGGAAGTTGCATCTATGTTTAGATTCAGCGAGGAAGAAACACGTTTCTTCTAAAAGCTGCGTTTGGATATTCCAGAGTGGATGGGAGAACCGGCTGTAAAGAGAAATACCTTGCTCTAAAACCAAAACGGAGCTATCTAGCAGAATGGTTGTCAATGTGTGTATTCAACTTCCAGAGTTAAACTGATGTGTGTTTGCAGCAGTTCAGAAACCCTTTCTTTGGAGAATGCAGAAACCGTCATTTCCAGCCCTAGAGACGCATATAAGAGTTAGCAGTAAGAATGCGTTTAAAACACAGAACACCCGCTTCTTACGAACTCATCTTCTGTGTGTTGGTTCCTTTTAGGAAGTTGCATCTATGTTTAGATTCAGCGAGGAAGAAACACGTTTCTTCTAAAAGCTGCGTTTGGATATTCCAGAGTGGATGGGAGAACAGGCTGTAAAGAGAAATACCTTGCCGTAAAACCAAAACGGAGCTATCTAGCAGAATGGTTGTCAATGTGTGTATTCAACTTCCAGAGTAAAACTGATGTGTGTTTGCAGCAGTTCAGAAACCCTTTCTTCGGAGAATGCAGAAACCGTCATTTCCAGCCCTAGAGACGCATATAAGAGTTAGCAGTAAGAATCCGTTTAAAACACAGAACACCCGCTTCTTACGAACTCATCTTCTGTGTGTTGGTTCCTTTTAGGAAGTTGCATCTATGTTTAGATTCAGCGAGGAAGAAACACGTTTCTTCTAAAAGCTGCGTTTGGATATTCCAGAGTGGATGGGAGAACCGGCTGTAAAGAGAAATACCTTGCTCTAAAACCAAAACGGAGCTATCTAGCAGAATGGTTGTCAATGTGTGTATTCAACTTCCAGAGTTAAACTGATGTGTGTTTGCAGCAGTTCAGAAACCCTTTCTTTGGAGAATGCAGAAACCGTCATTTCCAGCCCTAGAGACGCATATAAGAGTTAGCAGGAAGAATGCGTTTAAAACACAGAACACCCGCTTCTTACGAACTCATCTTCTGTGTGTTGGTTCCTTTTAGGAAGTTGCATCTATGTTTAGATTCAGCGAGGAACAAACACGTTTCTTCTAAAAGCTGCGTTTGGATATTCCAGAGTGGATGGGAGAACCGGCTGTAAAGAGAAATACCTTGCTCTAAAACCAAAACGGAGCTATCTAGCAGAAGGGTTGTCAATGTGTGTATTCAACTTCCAGAGTTAAACTGATGTGTGTTTGCAGCAGTTCAGAAACCCTTTCTTTGGAGAATGCAGAAACCGTCATTTCCAGCCCTAGAGACGCATATAAGAGTTAGCAGTAAGAATGCGTTTAAAACACAGAACACCCGCTTCTTACGAACTCATCTTCTGTGTGTTGGTTCCTTTTAGGAAGTTGCATCTATTTTTAGATTCAGCGAGGAACAAACACGTTTCTTCTAAAAGCTGCGTTTGGATATTCCAGAGTGGATGGGAGAACCGGCTGTAAAGAGAAATACCTTGCTCTAAAACCAAAACGGAGCTATCTAGCAGAAGGGTTGTCAATGTGTGTATTCAACTTCCAGAGTTAAACTGATGTGTGTTTGCAGCAGTTCAGAAACCCTTTCTTTGGAGAATGCAGAAACCGTCATTTCCAGCCCTAGAGACGCATATAAGAGTTAGCAGTAAGAATGCGTTTAAAACACAGAACACCCGCTTCTTACGAACTCATCTTCTGTGTGTTGGTTCCTTTTAGGAAGTTGCATTTATGTTTAGATTCAGCGAGGAAGAAACACGTTTCTTCTAAAAGCTGCGTTTGGATATTCCAGAGTGGATGGGAGAACCGGCTGTAAAGAGAAATACCTTGCTCTAAAACCAAAACGGAGCTATCTAGCAGAAGGGTTGTCAATGTGTGTATTCAACTTCCAGAGTTAAACTGATGTGTGTTTGCAGCAGTTCAGAAACCCTTTCTTTGGAGAATGCAGAAACCGTCATTTCCAGCCCTAGAGACGCATATAAGAGTTAGCAGTAAGAATGCGTTTAAAACACAGAACACCCGCTTCTTACGAACTCATCTTCTGTGTGTTGGTTCCTTTTAGGAAGTTGCATCTATGTTTAGATTCAGCGAGGAAGAAACACGTTTCTTCTAAAAGCTGCGTTTGGATATTCCAGAGTGGATGGGAGAACCGGCTGTAAAGAGAAATACCTTGCTCTAAAACCAAAACGGAGCTATCTAGCAGAAGGGTTGTCAATGTGTGTATTCAACTTCCAGAGTTAAACTGATGTGTGTTTGCAGCAGTTCAGAAACCCTTTCTTTGGAGAATGCAGAAACCGTCATTTCCAGCCCTAGAGACGCATATAAGAGTTAGCAGTAAGAATGCGTTTAAAACACAGAACACCCGCTTCTTACGAACTCATCTTCTGTGTGTTGGTTCCTTTTAGGAAGTTGCATCTATGTTTAGATTCAGCGAGGAAGAAACACGTTTCTTCTAAAAGCTGCGTTTGGATATTCCAGAGTGGATGGGAGAACCGGCTGTAAAGAGAAATACCTTGCTCTAAAACCAAAACGGAGCTATCTAGCAGAATGGTTGTCAATGTGTGTATTCAACTTCCAGAGTTAAACTGATGTGTGTTTGCAGCAGTTCAGAAACCCTTTCTTCGGAGAATGCAGAAACCGTCATTTCCAGCCCTAGAGACGCATATAAGAGTTAGCAGTAAGAATGCGTTTAAAACACAGAACACCCGCTTCTTACGAACTCATCTTCTGTGTGTTGGTTCCTTTTAGGAAGTTGCATCTATGTTTAGATTCAGCGAGGAAGAAACACGTTTCTTCTAAAAGCTGCGTTTGGATATTCCAGAGTGGATGGGAGAACCGGCTGTAAAGAGAAATACCTTGCTCTAAAACCAAAACGGAGCTATCTAGCAGAATGGTTGTCAATGTGTGTATTCAACTTCCAGAGTTAAACTGATGTGTGTTTGCAGCAGTTCAGAAACCCTTTCTTCGGAGAATGCAGAAACCGTCATTTCCAGCCCTAGAGACGCATATAAGAGTTAGCAGTAAGAATGCGTTTAAAACACAGAACACCCGCTTCTTACGAACTCATCTTCTGTGTGTTGGTTCCTTTTAGGAAGTTGCATCTATGTTTAGATTCAGCGAGGAAGAAACACGTTTCTTCTAAAAGCTGCGTTTGGATATTCCAGAGTGGATGGGAGAACCGGCTGTAAAGAGAAATACCTTGCTCTAAAACCAAAACGGAGCTATCTAGCAGAATGGTTGTCAATGTGTGTATTCAACTTCCAGAGTTAAACTGATGTGTGTTTGCAGCAGTTCAGAAACCCTTTCTTCGGAGAATGCAGAAACCGTCATTTCCAGCCCTAGAGACGCATATAAGAGTTAGCAGTAAGAATGCGTTTAAAACACAGAACACCCGCTTCTTACGAACTCATCTTCTGTGTGTTGGTTCCTTTTAGGAAGTTGCATCTATGTTTAGATTCAGCGAGGAAGAAACACGTTTCTTCTAAAAGCTGCGTTTGGATATTCCAGAGTGGATGGGAGAACCGGCTGTAAAGAGAAATACCTTGCTCTAAAACCAAAACGGAGCTATCTAGCAGAATGGTTGTCAATGTGTGTATTCAACTTCCAGAGTTAAACTGATGTGTGTTTGCAGCAGTTCAGAAACCCTTTCTTCGGAGAATGCAGAAACCGTCATTTCCAGCCCTAGAGACGCATATAAGAGTTAGCAGTAAGAATGCGTTTAAAACACAGAACACCCGCTTCTTACGAACTCATCTTCTGTGTGTTGGTTCCTTTTAGGAAGTTGCATCTATGTTTAGATTCAGCGAGGAAGAAACACGTTTCTTCTAAAAGCTGCGTTTGGATATTCCAGAGTGGATGGGAGAACCGGCTGTAAAGAGAAATACCTTGCTCTAAAACCAAAACGGAGCTATCTAGCAGAATGGTTGTCAATGTGTGTATTCAACTTCCAGAGTTAAACTGATGTGTGTTTGCAGCAGTTCAGAAACCCTTTCTTCGGAGAATGCAGAAACCGTCATTTCCAGCCCTAGAGACGCATATAAGAGTTAGCAGTAAGAATGCGTTTAAAACACAGAACACCCGCTTCTTACGAACTCATCTTCTGTGTGTTGGTTCCTTTTAGGAAGTTGCATCTATGTTTAGATTCAGCGAGGAAGAAACACGTTTCTTCTAAAAGCTGCGTTTGGATATTCCAGAGTGGATGGGAGAACCGGCTGTAAAGAGAAATACCTTGCCCTAAAACCAAAACGGAGCTATCTAGCAGAATGGTTGTCAATGTGTGTATTCAACTTCCAGAGTTAAACTGATGTGTGTTTGCAGCAGTTCAGAAACCCTTTCTTCGGAGAATGCAGAAACCGTCATTTCCAGCCCTAGAGACGCATATAAGAGTTAGCAGTAAGAATGCGTTTAAAACACAGAACACCCGCTTCTTACGAACTCATCTTCTGTGTGTTGCTTCCTTTTAGGAAGTTGCATCTATGTTTAGATTCAGCGAGGAAGAAACACGTTTCTTCTAAAAGCTGCGTTTGGATATTCCAGAGTGGATGGGAGAACCGGCTGTAAAGAGAAATACCTTGCCCTAAAACCAAAACGGAGCTATCTAGCAGAATGGTTGTCAATGTGTGTATTCAACTTCCAGAGTTAAACTGATGTGTGTTTGCAGCAGTTCAGAAACCCTTTCTTCGGAGAATGCAGAAACCGTCATTTCCAGCCCTAGAGACGCATATAAGAGTTAGCAGTAAGAATGCGTTTAAAACACAGAACACCCGCTTCTTACGAACTCATCTTCTGTGTGTTGGTTCCTTTTAGGAAGTTGCATCTATGTTTAGATTCAGCGAGGAAGAAACACGTTTCTTCTAAAAGCTGCGTTTGGATATTCCAGAGTGGATGGGAGAACAGGCTGTAAAGAGAAATACCTTGCCCTAAAACCAAAACGGAGCTATCTAGCAGAATGGTTGTCAATGTGTGTATTCAACTTCCAGAGTAAAACTGATGTGTGTTTGCAGCAGTTCAGAAACCCTTTCTTCGGAGAATGCAGAAACCGTCATTTCCAGCCCTAGAGACGCATATAAGAGTTAGCAGTAAGAATGCGTTTAAAACACAGAACACCCGCTCCTTACGAACTCATCTTCTGTGTGTTGGTTCCTTTTAGGAAGTTGCATCTATGTTTAGATTCAGCGAGGAAGAAACACGTTTCTTCTAAAAGCTGCGTTTGGATATTCCAGAGTGGATGGGAGAACCGGCTGTAAAGAGAAATACCTTGCCCTAAAACCAAAACGGAGCTATCTAGCAGAATGGTTGTCAATGTGTGTATTCAACTTCCAGAGTTAAACTGATGTGTGTTTGCAGCAGTTCAGAAACCCTTTCTTCGGAGAATGCAGAAACCGTCATTTCCAGCCCTAGAGACGCATATAAGAGTTAGCAGTAAGAATGCGTTTAAAACACAGAACACCCGCTTCTTACGAACTCATCTTCTGTGTGTTGGTTCCTTTTAGGAAGTTGCATCTATGTTTAGATTCAGCGAGGAAGAAACACGTTTCTTCTAAAAGCTGCGTTTGGATATTCCAGAGTGGATGGGAGAACAGGCTGTAAAGAGAAATACCTTGCCCTAAAACCAAAACGGAGCTATCTAGCAGAATGGTTGTCAATGTGTGTATTCAACTTCCAGAGTTAAACTGATGTGTGTTTGCAGCAGTTCAGAAACCCTTTCTTTGGAGAATGCAGAAACCGTCATTTCCAGCCCTAGAGACGCATATAAGAGTTAGCAGTAAGAATGCGTTTAAAACACAGAACACCCGCTTCTTACGAACTCATCTTCTGTGTGTTGGTTCCTTTTAGGAAGTTGCATCTATGTTTAGATTCAGCGAGGAAGAAACACGTTTCTTCTAAAAGCTGCGTTTGGATATTCCAGAGTGGATGGGAGAACAGGCTGTAAAGAGAAATACCTTGCACTAAAACCAAAACGGAGCTATCTAGCAGAATGGTTGTCAATGTGTGTATTCAACTTCCAGAGTTAAACTGATGTGTGTTTGCAGCAGTTCAGAAACCCTTTCTTCGGAGAATGCAGAAACCGTCATTTCCAGCCCTAGAGACGCATATAAGAGTTAGCAGTAAGAATGCGTTTAAAACACAGAACACCCGCTTCTTACGAACTCATCTTCTGTGTGTTGGTTCCTTTTAGGAAGTTGCATCTATGTTTAGATTCAGCGAGGAAGAAACACGTTTCTTCTAAAAGCTGCGTTTGGATATTCCAGAGTGGATGGGAGAACCGGCTGTAAAGAGAAATACCTTGCTCTAAAACCAAAACGGAGCTATCTAGCAGAATGGTTGTCAATGTGTGTATTCAACTTCCAGAGTTAAACTGATGTGTGTTTGCAGCAGTTCAGAAACCCTTTCTTCGGAGAATGCAGAAACCGTCATTTCCAGCCCTAGAGACGCATATAAGAGTTAGCAGTAAGAATGCGTTTAAAACACAGAACACCCGCTTCTTACGAACTCATCTTCTGTGTGTTGGTTCCTTTTAGGAAGTTGCATCTATGTTTAGATTCAGCGAGGAAGAAACACGTTTCTTCTAAAAGCTGCGTTTGGATATTCCAGAGTGGATGGGAGAACCGGCTGTAAAGAGAAATACCTTGCACTAAAACCAAAACGGAGCTATCTAGCAGAATGGTTGTCAATGTGTGTATTCAACTTCCAGAGTTAAACTGATGTGTGTTTGCAGCAGTTCAGAAACCCTTTCTTTGGAGAATGCAGAAACCGTCATTTCCAGCCCTAGAGACGCATATAAGAGTTAGCAGTAAGAGTGCGTTTAAAACACAGAACACCCGCTTCTTACGAACTCATCTTCTGTGTGTTGGTTCCTTTTAGGAAGTTGCATCTATGTTTAGATTCAGCGAGGAAGAAACACGTTTCTTCTAAAAGCTGCGTTTGGATATTCCAGAGTGGATGGGAGAACCGGCTGTAAAGAGAAATACCTTGCTCTAAAACCAAAACGGAGCTATCTAGCAGAATGGTTGTCAATGTGTGTATTCAACTTCCAGAGTTAAACTGATGTGTGTTTGCAGCAGTTCAGAAACCCTTTCTTTGGAGAATGCAGAAACCGTCATTTCCAGCCCTAGAGACGCATATAAGAGTTAGCAGTAAGAATGCGTTTAAAACACAGAACACCCGCTTCTTACGAACTCATCTTCTGTGTGTTGGTTCCTTTTAGGAAGTTGCATCTATGTTTAGATTCAGCGAGGAAGAAACACGTTTCTTCTAAAAGCTGCGTTTGGATATTCCAGAGTGGATGGGAGAACCGGCTGTAAAGAGAAATACCTTGCTCTAAAACCAAAACGGAGCTATCTAGCAGAATGGTTGTCAATGTGTGTATTCAACTTCCAGAGTTAAACTGATGTGTGTTTGCAGCAGTTCAGAAACCCTTTCTTCGGAGAATGCAGAAACCGTCATTTCCAGCCCTAGAGACGCATATAAGAGTTAGCAGTAAGAATGCGTTTAAAACACAGAACACCCGCTTCTTACGAACTCATCTTCTGTGTGTTGGTTCCTTTTAGGAAGTTGCATCTATGTTTAGATTCAGCGAGGAAGAAACACGTTTCTTCTAAAAGCTGCGTTTGGATATTCCAGAGTGGATGGGAGAACCGGCTGTAAAGAGAAATACCTTGCTCTAAAACCAAAACGGAGCTATCTAGCAGAATGGTTGTCAATGTGTGTATTCAACTTCCAGAGTTAAACTGATGTGTGTTTGCAGCAGTTCAGAAACCCTTTCTTCGGAGAATGCAGAAACCGTCATTTCCAGCCCTAGAGACGCATATAAGAGTTAGCAGTAAGAATGCGTTTAAAACACAGAACACCCGCTTCTTACGAACTCATCTTCTGTGTGTTGGTTCCTTTTAGGAAGTTGCATCTATGTTTAGATTCAGCGAGGAAGAAACACGTTTCTTCTAAAAGCTGCGTTTGGATATTCCAGAGTGGATGGGAGAACCGGCTGTAAAGAGAAATACCTTGCTCTAAAACCAAAACGGAGCTATCTAGCAGAATGGTTGTCAATGTGTGTATTCAACTTCCAGAGTTAAACTGATGTGTGTTTGCAGCAGTTCAGAAACCCTTTCTTCGGAGAATGCAGAAACCGTCATTTCCAGCCCTAGAGACGCATATAAGAGTTAGCAGTAAGAATGCGTTTAAAACACAGAACACCCGCTTCTTACGAACTCATCTTCTGTGTGTTGGTTCCTTTTAGGAAGTTGCATCTATGTTTAGATTCAGCGAGGAAGAAACACGTTTCTTCTAAAAGCTGCGTTTGGATATTCCAGAGTGGATGGGAGAACCGGCTGTAAAGAGAAATACCTTGCTCTAAAACCAAAACGGAGCTATCTAGCAGAATGGTTGTCAATGTGTGTATTCAACTTCCAGAGTTAAACTGATGTGTGTTTGCAGCAGTTCAGAAACCCTTTCTTTGGAGAATGCAGAAACCGTCATTTCCAGCCCTAGAGACGCATATAAGAGTTAGCAGTAAGAATGCGTTTAAAACACAGAACACCCGCTTCTTACGAACTCATCTTCTGTGTGTTGGTTCCTTTTAGGAAGTTGCATCTATGTTTAGATTCAGCGATTAAGAAACACGTTTCTTCTAAAAGCTCCGTTTGGATATTCCAGAGTGGATGGGAGAACAGGCTGTAAAGAGAAATACCTTGCCCTAAAACCAAAACGGAGCTATCTAGCAGAATGGTTGTCAATGTGTGTATTCAACTTCCAGAGTTAAACTGATGTGTGTTTGCAGCAGTTCAGAAACCCTTTCTTTGGAGAATGCAGAAACCGTCATTTCCAGCCCTAGAGACGCATAAAAGAGTTAGCAGTAAGAATGCGTTTAAAACACAGAACACCCGCTTCTTACGAACTCATCTTCTGTGTGTTGGTTCCTTTTAGGAAGTTGCATCTATGTTTAGATTCAGCGAGGAAGAAACACGTTTCTTCTAAAAGCTCCGTTTGGATATTCCAGAGTGGATGGGAGAACAGGCTGTAAAGAGAAATACCTTGCCCTAAAACCAAAACGGAGCTATCTAGCAGAATGGTTGTCAATGTGTGTATTCAACTTCCAGAGTTAAACTGATGTGTGTTTGCAGCAGTTCAGAAACCCTTTCTTTGGAGAATGCAGAAACCGTCATTTCCAGCCCTAGAGACGCATATAAGAGTTAGCAGTAAGAATGCGTTTAAAACACAGAACACCCGCTTCTTACGAACTCATCTTCTGTGTGTTGGTTCCTTTTAGGAAGTTGCATCTATGTTTAGATTCAGCGAGGAAGAAACACGTTTCTTCTAAAAGCTGCGTTTGGATATTCCAGAGTGGATGGGAGAACAGGCTGTAAAGAGAAATACCTTGCTCTAAAACCAAAACGGAGCTATCTAGCAGAATGGTTGTCAATGTGTGTATTCAACTTCCAGAGTTAAACTGATGTGTGTTTGCAGCAGTTCAGAAACCCTTTCTTTGGAGAATGCAGAAACCGTCATTTCCAGCCCTAGAGACGCATATAAGAGTTAGCAGTAAGAATGCGTTTAAAACACAGAACACCCGCTTCTTACGAACTCATCTTCTGTGTTTTGGTTCCTTTTAGGAAGTTGCATCTATGTTTAGATTCAGCGAGGAAGAAACACGTTTCTTCTAAAAGCTGCGTTTGGATATTCCAGAGTGGATGGGAGAACAGGTTGTAAAGAGAAATACCTTGCTCTAAAACCAAAACGGAGCTATCTACCAGAATGGTTGTCAATGTGTGTATTCAACTTCCAGAGTTAAACTGATGTGTGTTTGCAGCAGTTCAGAAACCCTTTCTTTGGAGAATGCAGAAACCGTCATTTCCAGCCCTAGAGACGCATATAAGAGTTAGCAGTAAGAATGCGTTTAAAACACAGAAGACCCGCTTCTTACGAACTCATTTGCTGTGTGTTGGTTCCTTTTAGGAAGTTGCATCTATGTTTAGATTCAGCGAGGTAGAAACACGTTTCTTCTAAAAGCTGCGTTTTGACATTCCAGAGTGGATGGGAGAACAGGCTGTAAAGAGAAATACCTTGCTCTAAAAAGAAAACGGAGCTATCTAGCAGAATGGTTGTCAATGTGTGTATTCAACTTCCAGAGTTAAACCGATGAGTGTTTGCAGCAGTTCAGAATCCCTTTCTTTGGAGAATGCAGAAACCGTCATTTCCAGCCCTAGGGACGCATATAAGAGTTAGCAGTAAGAATGCGTTTAAAACACAGAACACCCGCTTCTTACGAACTCATCTTCTGTGTGTTGGTTCCTTTTAGGAAGTTGCATCTATGTTTAGATTCAGCGAGGAAGAAACACGTTTCTTCTAAAAGCTGCGTTTGGATATTCCAGAGTGGATGGGAGAACCGGCTGTAAAGAGAAATACCTTGCACTAAAACCAAAACGGAGCTATCTAGCAGAATGGTTGTCAATGTGTGTATTCAACTTCCAGAGTTAAACTGATGTGTGTTTGCAGCAGTTCAGAAACCCTTTCTTTGGAGAATGCAGAAACCGTCATTTCCAGCCCTAGAGACGCATATAAGAGTTAGCAGTAAGAATGCGTTTAAAACACAGAACACCCGCTTCTTACGAACTCATCTTCTGTGTGTTGGTTCCTTTTAGGAAGTTGCATCTATGTTTAGATTCAGCGAGGAAGAAACACGTTTCTTCTAAAAGCTGCGTTTGGATATTGCAGAGTGGATGGGAGAACCGGCTGTAAAGAGAAATACCTTGCTCTAAAACCAAAACGGAGCTATCTAGCAGAATGGTTGTCAATGTGTGTATTCAACTTCCAGAGTTAAACTGATGTGTGTTTGCAGCAGTTCAGAAACCCTTTCTTTGGAGAATGCAGAAACCGTCATTTCCAGCCCTAGAGACGCATATAAGAGTTAGCAGTAAGAATGCGTTTAAAACACAGAACACCCGCTTCTTACGAACTCATCTTCTGTGTGTTGGTTCCTTTTAGGAAGTTGCATCTATGTTTAGATTCAGCGAGGAAGAAACACGTTTCTTCTAAAAGCTGCGTTTGGATATTCCAGAGTGGATGGGAGAACCGGCTGTAAAGAGAAATACCTTGCTCTAAAACCAAAACGGAGCTATCTAGCAGAATGGTTGTCAATGTGTGTATTCAACTTCCAGAGTTAAACTGATGTGTGTTTGCAGCAGTTCAGAAACCCTTTCTTCGGAGAATGCAGAAACCGTCATTTCCAGCCCTAGAGACGCATATAAGAGTTAGCAGTAAGAATGCGTTTAAAACACAGAACACCCGCTTCTTACGAACTCATCTTCTGTGTGTTGGTTCCTTTTAGGAAGTTGCATCTATGTTTAGATTCAGCGAGGAAGAAACACGTTTCTTCTAAAAGCTGCGTTTGGATATTCCAGAGTGGATGGGAGAACCGGCTGTAAAGAGAAATACCTTGCTCTAAAACCAAAACGGAGCTATCTAGCAGAATGGTTGTCAATGTGTGTATTCAACTTCCAGAGTTAAACTGATGTGTGTTTGCAGCAGTTCAGAAACCCTTTCTTCGGAGAATGCAGAAACCGTCATTTCCAGCCCTAGAGACGCATATAAGAGTTAGCAGTAAGAATGCGTTTAAAACACAGAACACCCGCTTCTTACGAACTCATCTTCTGTGTGTTGGTTCCTTTTAGGAAGTTGCATCTATGTTTAGATTCAGCGAGGAAGAAACACGTTTCTTCTAAAAGCTGCGTTTGGATATTCCAGAGTGGATGGGAGAACCGGCTGTAAAGAGAAATACCTTGCTCTAAAACCAAAACGGAGCTATCTAGCAGAATGGTTGTCAATGTGTGTATTCAACTTCCAGAGTTAAACTGATGTGTGTTTGCAGCAGTTCAGAAACCCTTTCTTCGGAGAATGCAGAAACCGTCATTTCCAGCCCTAGAGACGCATATAAGAGTTAGCAGTAAGAATGCGTTTAAAACACAGAACACCCGCTTCTTACGAACTCATCTTCTGTGTGTTGGTTCCTTTTAGGAAGTTGCATCTATGTTTAGATTCAGCGAGGAAGAAACACGTTTCTTCTAAAAGCTGCGTTTGGATATTCCAGAGTGGATGGGAGAACCGGCTGTAAAGAGAAATACCTTGCTCTAAAACCAAAACGGAGCTATCTAGCAGAATGGTTGTCAATGTGTGTATTCAACTTCCAGAGTTAAACTGATGTGTGTTTGCAGCAGTTCAGAAACCCTTTCTTTGGGGAATGCAGAAACCGTCATTTCCAGCCCTAGAGACGCATATAAGAGTTAGCAGTAAGAATGCGTTTAAAACACAGAACACCCGCTTCTTACGAACTCATCTTCTGTGTGTTGGTTCCTTTTAGGAAGTTGCATCTATGTTTAGATTCAGCGATTAAGAAACACGTTTCTTCTAAAAGCTCCGTTTGGATATTCCAGAGTGGATGGGAGAACAGGCTGTAAAGAGAAATACCTTGCCCTAAAACCAAAACGGAGCTATCTAGCAGAATGGTTGTCAATGTGTGTATTCAACTTCCAGAGTTAAACTGATGTGTGTTTGCAGCAGTTCAGAAACCCTTTCTTTGGAGAATGCAGAAACCGTCATTTCCAGCCCTAGAGACGCATAAAAGAGTTAGCAGTAAGAATGCGTTTAAAACACAGAACACCCGCTTCTTACGAACTCATCTTCTGTGTGTTGGTTCCTTTTAGGAAGTTGCATCTATGTTTAGATTCAGCGAGGAAGAAACACGTTTCTTCTAAAAGCTCCGTTTGGATATTCCAGAGTGGATGGGAGAACAGGCTGTAAAGAGAAATACCTTGCCCTAAAACCAAAACGGAGCTATCTAGCAGAATGGTTGTCAATGTGTGTATTCAACTTCCAGAGTTAAACTGATGTGTGTTTGCAGCAGTTCAGAAACCCTTTCTTTGGAGAATGCAGAAACCGTCATTTCCAGCCCTAGAGACGCATATAAGAGTTAGCAGTAAGAATGCGTTTAAAACACAGAACACCCGCTTCTTACGAACTCATCTTCTGTGTGTTGGTTCCTTTTAGGAAGTTGCAGCTATGTTTAGATTCAGCGAGGAAGAAACACGTTTCTTCTAAAAGCTGCGTTTGGATATTCCAGAGTGGATGGGAGAACAGGCTGTAAAGAGAAATACCTTGCTCTAAAACCAAAACGGAGCTATCTAGCAGAATGGTTGTCAATGTGTGTATTCAACTTCCAGAGTTAAACTGATGTGTGTTTGCAGCAGTTCAGAAACCCTTTCTTTGGAGAATGCAGAAACCGTCATTTCCAGCCCTAGAGACGCATATAAGAGTTAGCAGTAAGAATGCGTTTAAAACACAGAACACCCGCTTCTTACGAACTCATCTTCTGTGTTTTGGTTCCTTTTAGGAAGTTGCATCTATGTTTAGATTCAGCGAGGAAGAAACACGTTTCTTCTAAAAGCTGCGTTTGGATATTCCAGAGTGGATGGGAGAACAGGTTGTAAAGAGAAATACCTTGCTCTAAAACCAAAACGGAGCTATCTACCAGAATGGTTGTCAATGTGTGTATTCAACTTCCAGAGTTAAACTGATGTGTGTTTGCAGCAGTTCAGAAACCCTTTCTTTGGAGAATGCAGAAACCGTCATTTCCAGCCCTAGAGACGCATATAAGAGTTAGCAGTAAGAATGCGTTTAAAACACAGAAGACCCGCTTCTTACGAACTCATTTGCTGTGTGTTGGTTCCTTTTAGGAAGTTGCATCTATGTTTAGATTCAGCGAGGTAGAAACACGTTTCTTCTAAAAGCTGCGTTTTGACATTCCAGAGTGGATGGGAGAACAGGCTGTAAAGAGAAATACCTTGCTCTAAAAAGAAAACGGAGCTATCTAGCAGAATGGTTGTCAATGTGTGTATTCAACTTCCAGAGTTAAACCGATGAGTGTTTGCTGCAGTTCAGAATCCCTTTCTTTGGAGAATGCAGAAACCGTCATTTCCAGCCCTAGGGACGCATTTAAGAGTTAGCAGTAAGAATGCGTTTAAAACACAGAAGAGCCGCTTCTAAGGAACTCATCTGCTGTGTGTTGGTTCCTTTTAGGAAATTGCATCTTTGTTTAGATTCAGCGAGGTAGAAACACGTTTCTTCTAAAAGCTGCGTTTGGACATTCCAGAGTGGATGGGAGAACAGGCTGTAAAGAGAAATACCTTGCTCTAAAACCAAAACGGAGCTATCTAGCAGAATGGTTGTCAATGTGTGTATTCAATTACCAGAGTTAAACTGATGTGTGTTTGCAGCAGTTCAGAAACCCTTTCTTTGGAGAATGCAGAAACTGTCTTTTCCCGCCCTAGAGACGCTTATAAGAGTTAGCAGTAAGAATGCGTTTAAAACACAGAAGACCCGCTTCTTACGAACTCCTCTGTTGTGTGTTGGTTCCTTTTAGAAAGTTAAATCTATGTTTAGATTCAGCGAGGTAGAAACACGTTTCTTCTAAAAGCTGCGTTTGGACATTCCATAGTGGATGGGAAAACAGTCTGTAAAGAGAAATACGTTGCTCTAAAACCAAAACGGAGCTATCTAGCAGAATGGTTGTCAATGTGTGTATTCAACTTCCAGAGTTAAACTGATGTGTGTTTGCAGCAGTTCAGAAACCCTTTCTTTGGAGAATGCAGAAACCGTCATTTCCAGCCCTAGAGACGCATATAAGAGTTAGCAGTAAGAATGCGTTTAAAACACAGAACACCCGCTTCATACGAACTCATCTTCTGTGTGTTGGTTCCTTTTAGGAAGTTGCATCTATGTTTAGATTCAGCGAGGAAGAAACACGTTTCTTCTAAAAGCTGCGTTTGGATATTCCAGAGTGGATGGGAGAACAGGCTGTAAAGAGAAATACCTTGCTCTAAAACCAAAACGGAGCTATCTAGCAGAATGGTTGTCAATGTGTGTATTCAACTTCCAGAGATAAATATATGTGTGATTGCAGCAGTTCAGAAACCCTTTCTTTGGAGAATGCAGAAACCGTCATTTCTAGCCCTAGAGAGACATATAAGAGTTAGCAGTAAGAATGCGTTTAAAACACAGAAGACCCGCTTCTTACGAACTCATCTGCTGTGTGTTGGTTCCTTTTAGGAAGTTGCATCTATGTTTAGATTCAGCGAGGTAGAAACACGTTTCTTCTAAAAGCTGCGTTTTGACATTCCAGAGTGGATGGGAGAACAGGCTGTAAAGAGAAATACCTTGCTCTAAAACCAAAACGGAGCTATCTAGCAGAATGGTTGTCAATGTGTGTATTCAACTTCCAGAGTTAAACCGATGTGTGTTTGCAGCAGTTCAGAAACCCTTTCTTTGGAGAATGCAGAAACCGTCATTTCCAGCCCCAGAGACGCATATAAGAGTTAGCAGTAAGAATGCGTTTAAAACACAGAACACCCGCTTCTTACGAACTCATCTGCTCTGTGTTGGTTCCTTTTAGGAAGTTGCATCTATGTTTAGATTCAGCGAGGAAGAAACGCGTTTCTTCTAAAAGCTGCGTTTGGATATTCCAGAGTGGATGGGAGAACAGGCTGTAAAGAGAAATACCTTGCTCTAAAACCAAAACGGAGCTATCTAGCAGAATGGTTGTCAATGTGTGTATTCAACTTCCAGAGTTAAACTGATGTGTGTTTGCAGCAGTTCAGAAACCCTTTCTTTGGAGAATGCAGAAACCGTCATTTCCAGCCCTAGAGACGCATATAAGAGTTAGCAGTAAGAATGCGTTTAAAACACAGAACACCCGCTTCTTACGAACTCATCTTCTGTGTGTTGGTTCCTTTTAGGAAGTTGCATCTATGTTTAGATTCAGCGATTAAGAAACACGTTTCTTCTAAAAGCTCCGTTTGGATATTCCAGAGTGGATGGGAGAACAGGCTGTAAAGAGAAATACCTTGCCCTAAAACCAAAACGGAGCTATCTAGCAGAATGGTTGTCAATGTGTGTATTCAACTTCCAGAGTTAAACTGATGTGTGTTTGCAGCAGTTCAGAAACCCTTTCTTTGGAGAATGCAGAAACCGTCATTTCCAGCCCTAGAGACGCATATAAGAGTTAGCAGTAAGAATGCGTTTAAAACACAGAACACCCGCTTCTTACGAACTCATCTTCTGTGTGTTGGTTCCTTTTAGGAAGTTGCATCTATGTTTAGATTCAGCGAGGAAGAAACGCGTTTCTTCTAAAAGCTGCGTTTGGATATTCCAGAGTGGATGGGAGAACAGGCTGTAAAGAGAAATACCTTGCTCTAAAACCAAAACGGAGCTATCTAGCAGAATGTTTGTCAATGTGTGTATTCAACTTCCAGAGTTAAACTGATGTGTGTTTGCAGCAGTTCAGAAACCCTTTCTTTGGAGAATGCAGAAACCGTCATTTCCAGCCCTAGAGACGCATATAAGAGTTAGCAGTAAGAATGCGTTTAAAACACAGAACACCCGCTTCTTACGAACTCATCTTCTGTGTGTTGGTTCCTTTTAGGAAGTTGCATCTATGTTTAGATTCAGCGAGGAAGAAACACGTTTCTTCTAAAAGCTCCGTTTGGATATTCCAGAGTGGATGGGAGAACAGGCTGTAAAGAGAAATACCTTGCCCTAAAACCAAAACGGAGCTATCTAGCAGAATGGTTGTCAATGTGTGTATTCAACTTCCAGAGTTAAACTGATGTGTGTTTGCAGCAGTTCAGAAACCCTTTCTTTGGAGAATGCAGAAACCGTCATTTCCAGCCCTAGAGACGCATATAAGAGTTAGCAGTAAGAATGCGTTTAAAACACAGAACACCCGCTTCTTACGAACTCATCTTCTGTGTTTTGGTTCCTTTTAGGAAGTTGCATCTATGTTTAGATTCAGCGAGGAAGAAACACGTTTCTTCTAAAAGCTGCGTTTGGATATTCCAGAGTGGATGGGAGAACAGGTTGTAAAGAGAAATACCTTGCTCTAAAACCAAAACGGAGCTATCTACCAGAATGGTTGTCAATGTGTGTATTCAACTTCCAGAGTTAAACTGATGTGTGTTTGCAGCAGTTCAGAAACCCTTTCTTTGGAGAATGCAGAAACCGTCATTTCCAGCCCTAGAGACGCATATAAGAGTTAGCAGTAAGAATGCGTTTAAAACACAGAAGACCCGCTTCTTACGAACTCATTTGCTGTGTGTTGGTTCCTTTTAGGAAGTTGCATCTATGTTTAGATTCAGCGAGGTAGAAACACGTTTCTTCTAAAAGCTGCGTTTTGACATTCCAGAGTGGATGGGAGAACAGGCTGTAAAGAGAAATACCTTGCTCTAAAAAGAAAACGGAGCTATCTAGCAGAATGGTTGTCAATGTGTGTATTCAACTTCCAGAGTTAAACCGATGAGTGTTTGCAGCAGTTCAGAATCCCTTTCTTTGGAGAATGCAGAAACCGTCATTTCCAGCCCTAGGGACGCATTTAAGAGTTAGCAGTAAGAATGCGTTTAAAACACAGAAGAGCCGCTTCTAAGGAACTCATCTGCTGTGTGTTGGTTCCTTTTAGGAAATTGCATCTTTGTTTAGATTCAGCGAGGTAGAAACACGTTTCTTCTAAAAGCTGCGTTTGGACATTCCAGAGTGGATGGGAGAACAGGCTGTAAAGAGAAATACCTTGCTCTAAAACCAAAACGGAGCTATCTAGCAGAATGGTTGTCAATGTGTGTATTCAATTACCAGAGTTAAACTGATGTGTGTTTGCAGCAGTTCAGAAACCCTTTCTTTGGAGAATGCAGAAACTGTCTTTTCCCGCCCTAGAGACGCTTATAAGAGTTAGCAGTAAGAATGCGTTTAAAACACAGAAGACCCGCTTCTTACGAACTCCTCTGTTGTGTGTTGGTTCCTTTTAGAAAGTTAAATCTATGTTTAGATTCAGCGAGGTAGAAACACGTTTCTTCTAAAAGCTGCGTTTGGACATTCCATAGTGGATGGGAAAACAGTCTGTAAAGAGAAATACGTTGCTCTAAAACCAAAACGGAGCTATCTAGCAGAATGGTTGTCAATGTGTGTATTCAACTTCCAGAGTTAAACTGATGTGTGTTTGCAGCAGTTCAGAAACCCTTTCTTTGGAGAATGCAGAAACCGTCATTTCCAGCCCTAGAGACGCATATAAGAGTTAGCAGTAAGAATGCGTTTAAAACACAGAACACCCGCTTCATACGAACTCATCTTCTGTGTGTTGGTTCCTTTTAGGAAGTTGCATCTATGTTTAGATTCAGCGAGGAAGAAACACGTTTCTTCTAAAAGCTGCGTTTGGATATTCCAGAGTGGATGGGAGAACAGGCTGTAAAGAGAAATACCTTGCTCTAAAACCAAAACGGAGCTATCTAGCAGAATGGTTGTCAATGTGTGTATTCAACTTCCAGAGATAAATATATGTGTGATTGCAGCAGTTCAGAAACCCTTTCTTTGGAGAATGCAGAAACCGTCATTTCTAGCCCTAGAGAGACATATAAGAGTTAGCAGTAAGAATGCGTTTAAAACACAGAAGACCCGCTTCTTACGAACTCATCTGCTGTGTGTTGGTTCCTTTTAGGAAGTTGCATCTATGTTTAGATTCAGCGAGGTAGAAACACGTTTCTTCTAAAAGCTGCGTTTTGACATTCCAGAGTGGATGGGAGAACAGGCTGTAAAGAGAAATACCTTGCTCTAAAACCAAAACGGAGCTATCTAGCAGAATGGTTGTCAATGTGTGTATTCAACTTCCAGAGTTAAACCGATGTGTGTTTGCAGCAGTTCAGAAACCCTTTCTTTGGAGAATGCAGAAACCGTCATTTCCAGCCCCAGAGACGCATATAAGAGTTAGCAGTAAGAATGCGTTTAAAACACAGAACACCCGCTTCTTACGAACTCATCTGCTCTGTGTTGGTTCCTTTTAGGAAGTTGCATCTATGTTTAGATTCAGCGAGGAAGAAACGCGTTTCTTCTAAAAGCTGCGTTTGGATATTCCAGAGTGGATGGGAGAACAGGCTGTAAAGAGAAATACCTTGCTCTAAAACCAAAACGGAGCTATCTAGCAGAATGGTTGTCAATGTGTGTATTCAACTTCCAGAGTTAAACTGATGTGTGTTTGCAGCAGTTCAGAAACCCTTTCTTTGGAGAATGCAGAAACCGTCATTTCCAGCCCTAGAGACGCATATAAGAGTTAGCAGTAAGAATGCGTTTAAAACACAGAACACCCGCTTCTTACGAACTCATCTTCTGTGTGTTGGTTCCTTTTAGGAAGTTGCATCTATGTTTAGATTCAGCGATTAAGAAACACGTTTCTTCTAAAAGCTCCGTTTGGATATTCCAGAGTGGATGGGAGAACAGGCTGTAAAGAGAAATACCTTGCCCTAAAACCAAAACGGAGCTATCTAGCAGAATGGTTGTCAATGTGTGTATTCAACTTCCAGAGTTAAACTGATGTGTGTTTGCAGCAGTTCAGAAACCCTTTCTTTGGAGAATGCAGAAACCGTCATTTCCAGCCCTAGAGACGCATATAAGAGTTAGCAGTAAGAATGCGTTTAAAACACAGAACACCCGCTTCTTACGAACTCATCTTCTGTGTGTTGGTTCCTTTTAGGAAGTTGCATCTATGTTTAGATTCAGCGAGGAAGAAACGCGTTTCTTCTAAAAGCTGCGTTTGGATATTCCAGAGTGGATGGGAGAACAGGCTGTAAAGAGAAATACCTTGCTCTAAAACCAAAACGGAGCTATCTAGCAGAATGTTTGTCAATGTGTGTATTCAACTTCCAGAGTTAAACTGATGTGTGTTTGCAGCAGTTCAGAAACCCTTTCTTTGGAGAATGCAGAAACCGTCATTTCCAGCCCTAGAGACGCATATAAGAGTTAGCAGTAAGAATGCGTTTAAAACACAGAACACCCGCTTCTTACGAACTCATCTTCTGTGTGTTGGTTCCTTTTAGGAAGTTGCATCTATGTTTAGATTCAGCGAGGAAGAAACACGTTTCTTCTAAAAGCTCCGTTTGGATATTCCAGAGTGGATGGGAGAACAGGCTGTAAAGAGAAATACCTTGCCCTAAAACCAAAACGGAGCTATCTAGCAGAATGGTTGTCAATGTGTGTATTCAACTTCCAGAGTTAAACTGATGTGTGTTTGCAGCAGTTCAGAAACCCTTTCTTTGGAGAATGCAGAAACCGTCATTTCCAGCCCTAGAGACGCATATAAGAGTTAGCAGTAAGAATGCGTTTAAAACACAGAACACCCGCTTCTTACGAACTCATCTTCTGTGTGTTGGTTCCTTTTAGGAAGTTGCATCTATGTTTAGATTCAGCGAGGAAGAAACACGTTTCTTCTAAAAGCTGCGTTTGGATATTCCAGAGTGGATGGGAGAACAGGCTGTAAAGAGAAATACCTTGCTCTAAAACCAAAACGGAGCTATCTAGCAGAATGGTTGTCAATGTGTGTATTCAACTTCCAGAGTTAAACTGATGTGTGTTTGCAGCAGTTCAGAAACCCTTTCTTTGGAGAATGCAGAAACCGTCATTTCCAGCCCTAGAGACGCATATAAGAGTTAGCAGTAAGAATGCGTTTAAAACACAGAACACCCGCTTCTTACGAACTCATCTTCTGTGTTTTGGTTCCTTTTAGGAAGTTGCATCTATGTTTAGATTCAGCGAGGAAGAAACACGTTTCTTCTAAAAGCTGCGTTTGGATATTCCAGAGTGGATGGGAGAACAGGTTGTAAAGAGAAATACCTTGCTCTAAAACCAAAACGGAGCTATCTAGCAGAATGGTTGTCAATGTGTGTATTCAACTTCCAGAGTTAAACTGATGTGTGTTTGCAGCAGTTCAGAAACCCTTTCTTTGGAGAATGCAGAAACCGTCATTTCCAGCCCTAGAGACGCATATAAGAGTTAGCAGTAAGAATGCGTTTAAAACACAGAAGACCCGCTTCTTACGAACTCATTTGCTGTGTGTTGGTTCCTTTTAGGAAGTTGCATCTATGTTTAGATTCAGCGAGGTAGAAACACGTTTCTTCTAAAAGCTGCGTTTTGACATTCCAGAGTGGATGGGAGAACAGGCTGTAAAGAGAAATACCTTGCTCTAAAACGAAAACGGAGCTATCTAGCAGAATGGTTGTCAATGTGTGTATTCAACTTCCAGAGTTAAACCGATGAGTGTTTGCAGCAGTTCAGAATCCCTTTCTTTGGAGAATGCAGAAACCGTCATTTCCAGCCCTAGGGACGCATTTAAGAGTTAGCAGTAAGAATGCGTTTAAAACACAGAAGAGCCGCTTCTAAGGAACTCATCTGCTGTGTGTTGGTTCCTTTTAGGAAATTGCATCTTTGTTTAGATTCAGCGAGGTAGAAACACGTTTCTTCTAAAAGCTGCGTTTGGACATTCCAGAGTGGATGGGAGAACAGGCTGTAAAGAGAAATACCTTGCTCTAAAACCAAAACGGAGCTATCTAGCAGAATGGTTGTCAATGTGTGTATTCAACTTCCAGAGTTAAACTGATGTGTGTTTGCAGCAGTTCAGAAACCCTTTCTTTGGAGAATGCAGAAACCGTCATTTCCAGCCCCAGAGACGCATATAAGAGTTAGCAGTAAGAATGCGTTTAAAACACAGAACACCCGCTTCTTACGAACTCATCTGCTCTGTGTTGGTTCCTTTTAGGAAGTTGCATCTATGTTTAGATTCAGCGAGGAAGAAACACGTTTCTTCTAAAAGCTGCGTTTGGATATTCCAGAGTGGATGGGAGAACAGGCTGTAAAGAGAAATACCTTGCTCTAAAACCAAAACGGAGCTATCTAGCAGAATGGTTGTCAATGTGTGTATTCAACTTCCAGAGTTAAACTGATGTGTGTTTGCAGCAGTTCAGAAACCCTTTCTTTGGAGAATGCAGAAACCGTCATTTCCAGCCCTAGAGACGCATGTAAGAGTTAGCAGTAAGAATGCGTTTAAAACACAGAACACCCGCTTCTTACGAACTCATCTTCTGTGTGTTGGTTCCTTTTAGGAAGTTGCATCTATGTTTAGATTCAGCGAGGAAGAAACACGTTTCTTCTAAAAGCTGCGTTTGGATATTCCAGAGTGGATGGGAGAACAGGCTGTAAAGAGAAATACCTTGCCCTAAAACCAAAACGGAGCTATCTAGCAGAATGGTTGTCAATGTGTGTATTCAACTTCCAGAGTTAAACTGATGTGTGTTTGCAGCAGTTCAGAAACCCTTTCTTTGGAGAATGCAGAAACCGTCATTTCCAGCCCTAGAGACGCATATAAGAGTTAGTAGTAAGAATGCGTTTAAAACACAGAACACCCGCTTCTTACGAACTCATCTTCTGTGTGTTGGTTCCTTTTAGGAAGTTGCATCTATGTTTAGATTCAGCGAGGAAGAAACAAGTTTCTTCTAAAAGCTGCGTTTGGATATTCCAGAGTGGATGGGAGAACAGGCTGTAAAGAGAAATACCTTGCCCTAAAACCAAAACGGAGCTATCTAGCAGAATGGTTGTCAATGTGTGTATTCAACTTCCAGAGTTAAACTGATGTGTGTTTGCAGCAGTTCAGAAACCCTTTCTTTGGAGAATGCAGAAACCGTCATTTCCAGCCCTAGAGACACATATAAGAGTTAGCTGTCAGAATGCGTTTAAAACACAGAACACCCGCTTCTTACGAACTCATCTTCTGTGTGTTGGTTCCTTTTAGCAAGTTGCATCTATGTTTAGATTCAGCGAGGAAGAAACACGTTTCTTCTAAAAGCTGCGTTTGGATATTCCAGAGTGGATGGGAGAACAGGCTGTAAAGAGAAATACCTTGCTCTAAAACCAAAACGGAGCTATCTAGCAGAATGGTTGTCAATGTGTGTATTCAACTTCCAGAGTTAAACTGATGTGTGTTTGCAGCAGTTCAGAAACCCTTTCTTTGGAGAATGCAGAAACCGTCATTTCCAGCCCTAGAGACGCATATAAGAGTTAGCAGTAAGAATGCGTTTAAAACACAGAACACCCGCTTCTTACGAACTCATCTTCTGTGTGTTGGTTCCTTTTAGGAAGTTGCATCTATGTTTAGATTCAGCGAGGAAGAAACACGTTTCTTCTAAAAGCTGCGTTTGGATATTCCAGAGTGGATGGGAGAACAGGCTGTAAAGAGAAATACCTTGCTCTAAAACCAAAACGGAGCTATCTAGCAGAATGGTTGTCAATGTGTGAATTCAACTTCCAGAGTTAAACTGATGTGTGTTTGCAGCAGTTCAGAAACCCTTTCTTTGGAGAATGCAGAAACCGTCATTTCCAGCCCTAGAGACGCATATAAGAGTTAGCAGTAAGAATGCGTTTAAAACACAGAACACCCGCTTCTTACGAACTCATCTTCTGTGTGTTGGTTCCTTTTAGGAAGTTGCATCTATGTTTAGATTCAGCGAGGAAGAAACACGTTTCTTCTAAAAGCTGCGTTTGGATATTCCAGAGTGGATGGGAGAACAGGCTGTAAAGAGAAATACCTTGCCGTAAAACCAAAACGGAGCTATCTAGCAGAATGGTTTTCAATGTGTGTATTCAACTTCCAGAGTTAAACTGATGTGTGTTTGCAGCAGTTCAGAAACCCTTTCTTTGGAGAATGCAGAAACCGTCATTTCCAGCCCTAGAGACGCATATAAGAGTTAGCAGTAAGAATGCGTTTAAAACACAGAACACCCGCTTCTTACGAACTCATCTTCTGTGTGTTGGTTCCTTTTAGGAAGTTGCATCTATGTTTAGATTCAGCGAGGAAGAAACACGTTTCTTCTAAAAGCTGCGTTTGGATATTCCAGAGTGGATGGGAGAACAGGCTGTAAAGAGAAATACCTTGCTCTAAAACCAAAACGGAGCTATCTAGCAGAATGGTTGTCAATGTGTGTATTCAACTTCCAGAGATAAATATATGTGTGATTGCAGCAGTTCAGAAACCCTTTCTTTGGAGAATGCAGAAACCGTCATTTCTAGCCCTAGAGAGACATATAAGAGTTAGCAGTAAGAATGCGTTTAAAACACAGAAGACCCGCTTCTTACGAACTCATCTGCTGTGTGTTGGTTCCTTTTAGGAAGTTGCATCTATGTTTAGATTCAGCGAGGTAGAAACACGTTTCTTCTAAAAGCTGCGTTTTGACATTCCAGAGTGGATGGGAGAACAGGCTGTAAAGAGAAATACCTTGCTCTAAAACCAAAACGGAGCTATCTAGCAGAATGGTTGTCAATGTGTGTATTCAACTTCCAGAGTTAAACCGATGAGTGTTTGCAGCAGTTCAGAATCCCTTTCTTTGGAGAATGCAGAAACCGTCATTTCCAGCCCTAGAGACGCATATAAGAGTTAGCAGTAAGAATGCGTTTAAAACACAGAAGAGCCGCTTCTAAGGAACTCATCTGCTGTGTGTTGGTTCCTTTTAGGAAATTGCATCTTTGTTTAGATTCAGCGAGGTAGAAACACGTTTCTTCTAAAAGCTGCGTTTGGACATTCCAGAGTGGATGGGAGAACAGGCTGTAAAGAGAAATACCTTGCTCTAAAACCAAAACGGAGCTATCTAGCAGAATGGTTGTCAATGTGTGTATTCAACTTCCAGAGTTAAACTGATGTGTGTTTGCAGCAGTTCAGAAACCCTTTCTTTGGAGAATGCAGAAACCGTCATTTCCAGCCCCAGAGACGCATATAAGAGTTAGCAGTAAGAATGCGTTTAAAACACAGAACACCCGCTTCTTACGAACTCATCTGCTCTGTGTTGGTTCCTTTTAGGAAGTTGCATCTATGTTTAGATTCAGCGAGGAAGAAACACGTTTCTTCTAAAAGCTGCGTTTGGATATTCCAGAGTGGATGGGAGAACAGGCTGTAAAGAGAAATACCTTGCTCTAAAACCAAAACGGAGCTATCTAGCAGAATGGTTTTCAATGTGTGTATTCAACTTCCAGAATTAAACATATGTGTGTTTGCAGCAGTTCAGAAACCCTTTCTTTGGAGAATGCAGAAACCGTCATTTCCAGCCCTAGAGACGCATGTAAGAGTTAGCAGTAAGAATGCGTTTAAAACACAGAAGAGCCGCTTCTAAGGAACTCATCTGCTGTGTGTTGGTTCCTTTTAGGAAGTTACATCTATGTTTAGAATCAGCGAGGAAGAAACACGTTTCTTCTAAAAGCTGCATTTGGATATTCCAGAGTGGATGGGAGAACAGGCTGTAAAGAGAAATACCTTGCTCTAAAACCAAAACGGAGCTATCTAGCAGAATGGTTTTCAATGTGTGTATTCAACTTCCAGAATTAAACATATGTGTGTTTGCAGCAGTTCAGAAACCCTTTCTTTGGAGAATGCAGAAACCGTCATTTCCAGCCCTAGAGACGCATGTAAGAGTTAGCAGTAAGAATGCGTTTAAAACACAGAACACCCGCTTCTTACGAACTCATCTTCTGTGTGTTGGTTCCTTTTAGGAAATTGCATCTTTGTTTAGATTCAGCGAGGAAGAAACACGTTTCTTCTAAAAGCTGCGTTTGGATATTCCAGAGTGGATGGGAGAACAGGCTGTAAAGAGAAATACCTTGCCCTAAAACCAAAACGGAGCTATCTAGCAGAATGGTTGTCAATGTGTGTATTCAACTTCCAGAGTTAAACTGATGTGTGTTTGCAGCAGTTCAGAAACCCTTTCTTTGGAGAATGCAGAAACCGTCATTTCCAGCCCTAGAGACTCATGTAAGTGTTAGCTGTCAGAATGCGTTTAAAACACAGAACACCCGCTTCTTACGAACTCATCTTCTGTGTGTTGGTTCCTTTTAGGAAGTTGCATCTATGTTTAGATTCAGCGAGGAAGAAACACGTTTCTTCTAAAAGCTGCGTTTGGATATTCCAGAGTGGATGGGAGAACAGGCTGTAAAGAGAAATACCTTGCTCTAAAACCAAAACGGAGCTAACTAGCAGAATGGTTGTCAATGTGTGAATTCAACTTCCAGAGTTAAACTGATGTGTGTTTGCAGCAGTTCAGAAACCCTTTCTTTGGAGAATGCAGAAACCGTCATTTCCAGCCCTAGAGACGCATATAAGAGTTAGCAGTAAGAATGCGTTTAAAACACAGAACACCCGCTTCTTACGAACTCATCTTCTGTGTGTTGGTTCCTTTTAGGAAGTTGCATCTATGTTTAGATTCAGCGAGGAAGAAACACGTTTCTTCTAAAAGCTGCGTTTGGATATTCCAGAGTGGATGGGAGAACAGGCTGTAAAGAGAAATACCTTGCCGTAAAACCAAAACGGAGCTATCTAGCAGAATGGTTTTCAATGTGTGTATTCAACTTCCAGAGTTAAACTGATGTGTGTTTGCAGCAGTTCAGAAACCCTTTCTTTGGAGAATGCAGAAACCGTCATTTCCAGCCCTAGAGACGCATATAAGAGTTAGCAGTAAGAATGCGTTTAAAACACAGAACACCCGCTTCTTACGAACTCATCTTCTGTGTGTTGGTTCCTTTTAGGAAGTTGCATCTATGTTTAGATTCAGCGAGGAAGAAACACGTTTCTTCTAAAAGCTGCGTTTGGATATTCCAGAGTGGATGGGAGAACAGGCTGTAAAGAGAAATACCTTGCTCTAAAACCAAAACGGAGCTATCTAGCAGAATGGTTGTCAATGTGTGAATTCAACTTCCAGAGTTAAACTGATGTGTGTTTGCAGCAGTTCAGAAACCCTTTCTTTGGAGAATGCAGAAACCGTCATTTCCAGCCCTAGAGACGCATATAAGAGTTAGCAGTAAGAATGCGTTTAAAACACAGAACACCCGCTTCTTACGAACTCATCTTCTGTGTGTTGGTTCCTTTTAGGAAGTTGCATCTATGTTTAGATTCAGCGAGGAAGAAACACGTTTCTTCTAAAAGCTGCGTTTGGATATTCCAGAGTGGATGGGAGAACAGGCTGTAAAGAGAAATACCTTGCCGTAAAACCAAAACGGAGCTATCTATCAGAATGGTTTTCAATGTGTGTATTCAACTTCCAGAGTTAAACTGATGTGTGTTTGCAGCAGTTCAGAAACCCTTTCTTTGGAGAATGCAGAAACCGTCATTTCCAGCCCTAGAGACGCATATAAGAGTTAGCAGTAAGAATGCGTTTAAAACACAGAACACCCGCTTCTTACGAACTCATCTTCTGTGTGTTGGTTCCTTTTAGGAAGTTGCATCTATGTTTAGATTCAGCGAGGAAGAAACACGTTTCTTCTAAAAGCTGCGTTTGGATATTCCAGAGTGGATGGGAGAACAGGCTGTAAAGAGAAATACCTTGCTCTAAAACCAAAACGGAGCTATCTAGCAGAATGGTTGTCAATGTGTGTATTCAACTTCCAGAGATAAATATATGTGTGATTGCAGCAGTTCAGAAACCCTTTCTTTGGAGAATGCAGAAACCGTCATTTCTAGCCCTAGAGAGACATATAAGAGTTAGCAGTAAGAATGCGTTTAAAACACAGAAGACCCGCTTCTTACGAACTCATCTGCTGTGTGTTGGTTCCTTTTAGGAAGTTGCATCTATGTTTAGATTCAGCGAGGTAGAAACACGTTTCTTCTAAAAGCTGCGTTTTGACATTCCAGAGTGGATGGGAGAACAGGCTGTAAAGAGAAATACCTTGCTCTAAAACCAAAACGGAGCTATCTAGCAGAATGGTTGTCAATGTGTGTATTCAACTTCCAGAGTTAAACCGATGAGTGTTTGCAGCAGTTCAGAATCCCTTTCTTTGGAGAATGCAGAAACCGTCATTTCCAGCCCTAGAGACGCATATAAGAGTTAGCAGTAAGAATGCGTTTAAAACACAGAAGAGCCGCTTCTAAGGAACTCATCTGCTGTGTGTTGGTTCCTTTTAGGAAATTGCATCTTTGTTTAGATTCAGCGAGGTAGAAACACGTTTCTTCTAAAAGCTGCGTTTGGACATTCCAGAGTGGATGGGAGAACAGGCTGTAAAGAGAAATACCTTGCTCTAAAACCAAAACGGAGCTATCTAGCAGAATGGTTGTCAATGTGTGTATTCAACTTCCAGAGTTAAACTGATGTGTGTTTGCAGCAGTTCAGAAACCCTTTCTTTGGAGAATGCAGAAACCGTCATTTCCAGCCCCAGAGACGCATATAAGAGTTAGCAGTAAGAATGCGTTTAAAACACAGAACACCCGCTTCTTACGAACTCATCTGCTCTGTGTTGGTTCCTTTTAGGAAGTTGCATCTATGTTTAGATTCAGCGAGGAAGAAACACGTTTCTTCTAAAAGCTGCGTTTGGATATTCCAGAGTGGATGGGAGAACAGGCTGTAAAGAGAAATACCTTGCTCTAAAACCAAAACGGAGCTATCTAGCAGAATGGTTTTCAATGTGTGTATTCAACTTCCAGAATTAAACATATGTGTGTTTGCAGCAGTTCAGAAACCCTTTCTTTGGAGAATGCAGAAACCGTCATTTCCAGCCCTAGAGACGCATGTAAGAGTTAGCAGTAAGAATGCGTTTAAAACACAGAAGAGCCGCTTCTAAGGAACTCATCTGCTGTGTGTTGGTTCCTTTTAGGAAGTTACATCTATGTTTAGAATCAGCGAGGAAGAAACACGTTTCTTCTAAAAGCTGCATTTGGATATTCCAGAGTGGATGGGAGAACAGGCTGTAAAGAGAAATACCTTGCTCTAAAACCAAAACGGAGCTAACTAGCAGAATGGTTGTCAATGTGTGAATTCAACTTCCAGAGTTAAACTGATGTGTGTTTGCAGCAGTTCAGAAACCCTTTCTTCGGAGAATGCAGAAACCGTCATTTCCAGCCCTAGAGACGCATATAAGAGTTAGCTGTCAGAATGCGTTTAAAACACAGAACACCCGCTTCTTACGAACTCATCTTCTGTGTGTTGGTTCCTTTTAGGAAGTTGCATCTATGTTTAGATTCAGCGAGGAAGAAACACGTTTCTTCTAAAAGCTGCGTTTGGATATTCCAGAGTGGATGGGAGAACAGGCTGTAAAGAGAAATACCTTGCTCTAAAACCAAAACGGAGCTATCTAGCAGAATGGTTGTCAATGTGTGTATTCAACTTCCAGAGTTAAACTGATGTGTGTTTGCAGCAGTTCAGAAACCCTTTCTTTGGAGAATGCAGAAACCGTCATTTCCAGCCCTAGAGACGCATATAAGAGTTAGCAGTAAGAATGCGTTTAAAACACAGAACACCCGCTTCTTACGAACTCATCTTCTGTGTGTTGGTTCCTTTTAGGAAGTTGCATCTATGTTTAGATTCAGCGAGGAAGAAACACGTTTCTTCTAAAAGCTGCGTTTGGATATTCCAGAGTGGATGGGAGAACCGGCTGTAAAGAGAAATACCTTGCCCTAAAACCAAAACGGAGCTATCTAGCAGAATGGTTGTCAATGTGTGTATTCAACTTCCAGAGTAAAACTGATGTGTGTTTGCAGCAGTTCAGAAACCCTTTCTTCGGAGAATGCAGAAACCGTCATTTCCAGCCCTAGAGACGCATATAAGAGTTAGCAGTAAGAATCCGTTTAAAACACAGAACACCCGCTTCTTACGAACTCATCTTCTGTGTGTTGGTTCCTTTTAGGAAGTTGCATCTATGTTTAGATTCAGCGAGGAAGAAACACGTTTCTTCTAAAAGCTGCGTTTGGATATTCCAGAGTGGATGGGAGAACAGGCTGTAAAGAGAAATACCTTGCCCTAAAACCAAAACGGAGCTATCTAGCAGAATGGTTGTCAATGTGTGTATTCAACTTCCAGAGTTAAACTGATGTGTGTTTGCAGCAGTTCAGAAACCCTTTCTTTGGAGAATGCAGAAACCGTCATTTCCAGCCCTAGAGACGCATATAAGAGTTAGCTGTCAGAATGCGTTTAAAACACAGAACACCCGCTTCTTACGAACTCATCTTCTGTGTGTTGGTTCCTTTTAGGAAGTTGCATCTATGTTTAGATTCAGCGAGGAAGAAACACGTTTCTTCTAAAAGCTGCGTTTGGATATTCCAGAGTGGATGGGAGAACAGGCTGTAAAGAGAAATACCTTGCTCTAAAACCAAAACGGAGCTATCTAGCAGAATGGTTGTCAATGTGTGTATTCAACTTCCAGAGTTAAACTGATGTGTGTTTGCAGCAGTTCAGAAACCCTTTCTTTGGAGAATGCAGAAACCGTCATTTCCAGCCCTAGAGACGCATATAAGAGTTAGCTGTCAGAATGCGTTTAAAACACAGAACACCCGCTTCTTACGAACTCATCTTCTGTGTGTTGGTTCCTTTTAGGAAGTTGCATCTATGTTTAGATTCAGCGAGGAAGAAACACGTTTCTTCTAAAAGCTGCGTTTGGATATTCCAGAGTGGATGGGAGAACAGGCTGTAAAGAGAAATACCTTGCTCTAAAACCAAAACGGAGCTATCTAGCAGAATGGTTGTCAATGTGTGTATTCAACTTCCAGAGTTAAACTGATGTGTGTTTGCAGCAGTTCAGAAACCCTTTCTTTGGAGAATGCAGAAACCGTCATTTCCAGCCCTAGAGACGCATATAAGAGTTAGCAGTAAGAATGCGTTTAAAACACAGAACACCCGCTTCTTACGAACTCATCTTCTGTGTGTTGGTTCCTTTTAGGAAGTTGCATCTATGTTTAGATTCAGCGAGGAAGAAACACGTTTCTTCTAAAAGCTGCGTTTGGATATTCCAGAGTGGATGGGAGAACAGGCTGTAAAGAGAAATACCTTGCTCTAAAACCAAAACGGAGCTATCTAGCAGAATGGTTGTCAATGTGTGAATTCAACTTCCAGAGTTAAACTGATGTGTGTTTGCAGCAGTTCAGAAACCCTTTCTTTGGAGAATGCAGAAACCGTCATTTCCAGCCCTAGAGACGCATATAAGAGTTAGCAGTAAGAATGCGTTTAAAACACAGAACACCCGCTTCTTACGAACTCATCTTCTGTGTGTTGGTTCCTTTTAGGAAGTTGCATCTATGTTTAGATTCAGCGAGGAAGAAACACGTTTCTTCTAAAAGCTGCGTTTGGATATTCCAGAGTGGATGGGAGAACAGGCTGTAAAGAGAAATACCTTGCCGTAAAACCAAAACGGAGCTATCTAGCAGAATGGTTTTCAATGTGTGTATTCAACTTCCAGAGTTAAACTGATGTGTGTTTGCAGCAGTTCAGAAACCCTTTCTTTGGAGAATGCAGAAACCGTCATTTCCAGCCCTAGAGACGCATATAAGAGTTAGCAGTAAGAATGCGTTTAAAACACAGAACACCCGCTTCTTACGAACTCATCTTCTGTGTGTTGGTTCCTTTTAGGAAGTTGCATCTATGTTTAGATTCAGCGAGGAAGAAACACGTTTCTTCTAAAAGCTGCGTTTGGATATTCCAGAGTGGATGGGAGAACAGGCTGTAAAGAGAAATACCTTGCTCTAAAACCAAAACGGAGCTATCTAGCAGAATGGTTGTCAATGTGTGTATTCAACTTCCAGAGATAAATATATGTGTGATTGCAGCAGTTCAGAAACCCTTTCTTTGGAGAATGCAGAAACCGTCATTTCTAGCCCTAGAGAGACATATAAGAGTTAGCAGTAAGAATGCGTTTAAAACACAGAAGACCCGCTTCTTACGAACTCATCTGCTGTGTGTTGGTTCCTTTTAGGAAGTTGCATCTATGTTTAGATTCAGCGAGGTAGAAACACGTTTCTTCTAAAAGCTGCGTTTTGACATTCCAGAGTGGATGGGAGAACAGGCTGTAAAGAGAAATACCTTGCTCTAAAACCAAAACGGAGCTATCTAGCAGAATGGTTGTCAATGTGTGTATTCAACTTCCAGAGTTAAACCGATGAGTGTTTGCAGCAGTTCAGAATCCCTTTCTTTGGAGAATGCAGAAACCGTCATTTCCAGCCCTAGAGACGCATATAAGAGTTAGCAGTAAGAATGCGTTTAAAACACAGAAGAGCCGCTTCTAAGGAACTCATCTACTGTGTGTTGGTTCCTTTTAGGAAATTGCATCTTTGTTTAGATTCAGCGAGGTAGAAACACGTTTCTTCTAAAAGCTGCGTTTGGACATTCCAGAGTGGATGGGAGAACAGGCTGTAAAGAGAAATACCTTGCTCTAAAACCAAAACGGAGCTATCTAGCAGAATGGTTGTCAATGTGTGTATTCAACTTCCAGAGTTAAACTGATGTGTGTTTGCAGCAGTTCAGAAACCCTTTCTTTGGAGAATGCAGAAACCGTCATTTCCAGCCCCAGAGACGCATATAAGAGTTAGCAGTAAGAATGCGTTTAAAACACAGAACACCCGCTTCTTACGAACTCATCTGCTCTGTGTTGGTTCCTTTTAGGAAGTTGCATCTATGTTTAGATTCAGCGAGGAAGAAACACGTTTCTTCTAAAAGCTGCGTTTGGATATTCCAGAGTGGATGGGAGAACAGGCTGTAAAGAGAAATACCTTGCTCTAAAACCAAAACGGAGCTATCTAGCAGAATGGTTTTCAATGTGTGTATTCAACTTCCAGAATTAAACATATGTGTGTTTGCAGCAGTTCAGAAACCCTTTCTTTGGAGAATGCAGAAACCGTCATTTCCAGCCCTAGAGACGCATGTAAGAGTTAGCAGTAAGAATGCGTTTAAAACACAGAAGAGCCGCTTCTAAGGAACTCATCTGCTGTGTGTTGGTTCCTTTTAGGAAGTTACATCTATGTTTAGAATCAGCGAGGAAGAAACACGTTTCTTCTAAAAGCTGCATTTGGATATTCCAGAGTGGATGGGAGAACAGGCTGTAAAGAGAAATACCTTGCTCTAAAACCAAAACGGAGCTATCTAGCAGAATGGTTTTCAATGTGTGTATTCAACTTCCAGAATTAAACATATGTGTGTTTGCAGCAGTTCAGAAACCCTTTCTTTGGAGAATGCAGAAACCGTCATTTCCAGCCCTAGAGACGCATGTAAGAGTTAGCAGTAAGAATGCGTTTAAAACACAGAACACCCGCTTCTTACGAACTCATCTTCTGTGTGTTGGTTCCTTTTAGGAAATTGCATCTTTGTTTAGATTCAGCGAGGAAGAAACACGTTTCTTCTAAAAGCTGCGTTTGGATATTCCAGAGTGGATGGGAGAACAGGCTGTAAAGAGAAATACCTTGCCCTAAAACCAAAACGGAGCTATCTAGCAGAATGGTTGTCAATGTGTGTATTCAACTTCCAGAGTTAAACTGATGTGTGTTTGCAGCAGTTCAGAAACCCTTTCTTTGGAGAATGCAGAAACCGTCATTTCCAGCCCTAGAGACGCATGTAAGAGTTAGCTGTCAGAATGCGTTTAAAACACAGAACACCCGCTTCTTACGAACTCATCTTCTGTGTGTTGGTTCCTTTTAGGAAGTTGCATCTATGTTTAGATTCAGCGAGGAAGAAACACGTTTCTTCTAAAAGCTGCGTTTGGATATTCCAGAGTGGATGGGAGAACAGGCTGTAAAGAGAAATACCTTGCTCTAAAACCAAAACGGAGCTAACTAGCAGAATGGTTGTCAATGTGTGAATTCAACTTCCAGAGTTAAACTGATGTGTGTTTGCAGCAGTTCAGAAACCCTTTCTTTGGAGAATGCAGAAACCGTCATTTCCAGCCCTAGAGACGCATATAAGAGTTAGCAGTAAGAATGCGTTTAAAACACAGAACACCCGCTTCTTACGAACTCATCTTCTGTGTGTTGGTTCCTTTTAGGAAGTTGCATCTATGTTTAGATTCAGCGAGGAAGAAACACGTTTCTTCTAAAAGCTGCGTTTGGATATTCCAGAGTGGATGGGAGAACAGGCTGTAAAGAGAAATACCTTGCCGTAAAACCAAAACGGAGCTATCTAGCAGAATGGTTTTCAATGTGTGTATTCAACTTCCAGAGTTAAACTGATGTGTGTTTGCAGCAGTTCAGAAACCCTTTCTTTGGAGAATGCAGAAACCGTCATTTCCAGCCCTAGAGACGCATATAAGAGTTAGCAGTAAGAATGCGTTTAAAACACAGAACACCCGCTTCTTACGAACTCATCTTCTGTGTGTTGGTTCCTTTTAGGAAGTTGCATCTATGTTTAGATTCAGCGAGGAAGAAACACGTTTCTTCTAAAACCTGCGTTTGGATATTCCAGAGTGGATGGGAGAACAGGCTGTAAAGAGAAATACCTTGCTCTAAAACCAAAACGGAGCTATCTAGCAGAATGGTTGTCAATGTGTGTATTCAACTTCCAGAGTTAAACTGATGTGTGTTTGCAGCAGTTCAGAAACCCTTTCTTCGGAGAATGCAGAAACCGTCATTTCCAGCCCTAGAGACGCATGTAAGAGTTAGCAGTAAGAATGCGTTTAAAACACAGAACACCCGCTTCTTACGAACTCATCTTCTGTGTGTTGGTTCCTTTTAGGAAGTTGCATCTATGTTTAGATTCAGCGAGGAAGAAACACGTTTCTTCTAAAAGCTGCGTTTGGATATTCCAGAGTGGATGGGAGAACCGGCTGTAAAGAGAAATACCTTGCTCTAAAACCAAAACGGAGCTATCTAGCAGAATGGTTGTCAATGTGTGTATTCAACTTCCAGAGTTAAACTGATGTGTGTTTGCAGCAGTTCAGAAACCCTTTCTTTGGAGAATGCAGAAACCGTCATTTCCAGCCCTAGAGACGCATATAAGAGTTAGCAGTAAGAATGCGTTTAAAACACAGAACACCCGCTTCTTACGAACTCATCTTCTGTGTGTTGGTTCCTTTTAGGAAGTTGCATCTATGTTTAGATTCAGCGAGGAAGAAACACGTTTCTTCTAAAAGCTGCGTTTGGATATTCCAGAGTGGATGGGAGAACCGGCTGTAAAGAGAAATACCTTGCTCTAAAACCAAAACGGAGCTATCTAGCAGAATGGTTGTCAATGTGTGTATTCAACTTCCAGAGTTAAACTGATGTGTGTTTGCAGCAGTTCAGAAACCCTTTCTTCGGAGAATGCAGAAACCGTCATTTCCAGCCCTAGAGACGCATATAAGAGTTAGCAGTAAGAATGCGTTTAAAACACAGAACACCCGCTTCTTACGAACTCATCTTCTGTGTGTTGGTTCCTTTTAGGAAGTTGCATCTATGTTTAGATTCAGCGAGGAAGAAACACGTTTCTTCTAAAAGCTGCGTTTGGATATTCCAGAGTGGATGGGAGAACCGGCTGTAAAGAGAAATACCTTGCTCTAAAACCAAAACGGAGCTATCTAGCAGAATGGTTGTCAATGTGTGTATTCAACTTCCAGAGTTAAACTGATGTGTGTTTGCAGCAGTTCAGAAACCCTTTCTTCGGAGAATGCAGAAACCGTCATTTCCAGCCCTAGAGACGCATATAAGAGTTAGCTGTCAGAATGCGTTTAAAACACAGAACACCCGCTTCTTACGAACTCATCTTCTGTGTGTTGGTTCCTTTTAGGAAGTTGCATCTATGTTTAGATTCAGCGAGGAAGAAACACGTTTCTTCTAAAAGCTGCGTTTGGATATTCCAGAGTGGATGGGAGAACAGGCTGTAAAGAGAAATACCTTGCTCTAAAACCAAAACGGAGCTATCTAGCAGAATGGTTGTCAATGTGTGTATTCAACTTCCAGAGTTAAACTGATGTGTGTTTGCAGCAGTTCAGAAACCCTTTCTTTGGAGAATGCAGAAACCGTCATTTCCAGCCCTAGAGACGCATATAAGAGTTAGCAGTAAGAATGCGTTTAAAACACAGAACACCCGCTTCTTACGAACTCATCTTCTGTGTGTTGGTTCCTTTTAGGAAGTTGCATCTATGTTTAGATTCAGCGAGGAAGAAACACGTTTCTTCTAAAAGCTGCGTTTGGATATTCCAGAGTGGATGGGAGAACCGGCTGTAAAGAGAAATACCTTGCCCTAAAACCAAAACGGAGCTATCTAGCAGAATGGTTGTCAATGTGTGTATTCAACTTCCAGAGTAAAACTGATGTGTGTTTGCAGCAGTTCAGAAACCCTTTCTTCGGAGAATGCAGAAACCGTCATTTCCAGCCCTAGAGACGCATATAAGAGTTAGCAGTAAGAATCCGTTTAAAACACAGAACACCCGCTTCTTACGAACTCATCTTCTGTGTGTTGGTTCCTTTTAGGAAGTTGCATCTATGTTTAGATTCAGCGAGGAAGAAACACGTTTCTTCTAAAAGCTGCGTTTGGATATTCCAGAGTGGATGGGAGAACAGGCTGTAAAGAGAAATACCTTGCCCTAAAACCAAAACGGAGCTATCTAGCAGAATGGTTGTCAATGTGTGTATTCAACTTCCAGAGTTAAACTGATGTGTGTTTGCAGCAGTTCAGAAACCCTTTCTTTGGAGAATGCAGAAACCGTCATTTCCAGCCCTAGAGACGCATGTAAGAGTTAGCAGTAAGAATGCGTTTAAAACACAGAACACCCGCTTCTTACGAACTCATCTTCTGTGTGTTGGTTCCTTTTAGGCAGTTACATCTATGTTTAGATTCAGCGAGGAAGAAACACGTTTCTTCTAAAAGCTGCGTTTGGATATTCCAGAGTGGATGGGAGAACAGGCTGTAAAGAGAAATACCTTGCCCTAAAACCAAAACGGAGCTATCTAGCAGAATGGTTGTCAATGTGTGTATTCAACTTCCAGAGTTAAACTGATGTGTGTTTGCAGCAGTTCAGAAACCCTTTCTTTGGAGAATGCAGAAACCGTCATTTCCAGCCCTAGAGACGCATGTAAGAGTTAGCTGTCAGAATGCGTTTAAAACACAGAACACCCGCTTCTTACGAACTCATCTTCTGTGTGTTGGTTCCTTTTAGGAAGTTGCATCTATGTTTAGATTCAGCGAGGAAGAAACACGTTTCTTCTAAAAGCTGCGTTTGGATATTCCAGAGTGGATGGGAGAACAGGCTGTAAAGAGAAATACCTTGCTCTAAAACCAAAACGGAGCTATCTAGCAGAATGGTTGTCAATGTGTGTATTCAACTTCCAGAGATAAATATATGTGTGATTGCAGCAGTTCAGAAACCCTTTCTTTGGAGAATGCAGAAACCGTCATTTCTAGCCCTAGAGAGACATATAAGAGTTAGCAGTAAGAATGCGTTTAAAACACAGAAGACCCGCTTCTTACGAACTCATCTGCTGTGTGTTGGTTCCTTTTAGGAAGTTGCATCTATGTTTAGATTCAGCGAGGTAGAAACACGTTTCTTCTAAAAGCTGCGTTTTGACATTCCAGAGTGGATGGGAGAACAGGCTGTAAAGAGAAATACCTTGCTCTAAAACCAAAACGGAGCTATCTAGCAGAATGGTTGTCAATGTGTGTATTCAACTTCCAGAGTTAAACCGATGAGTGTTTGCAGCAGTTCAGAATCCCTTTCTTTGGAGAATGCAGAAACCGTCATTTCCAGCCCTAGAGACGCATATAAGAGTTAGCAGTAAGAATGCGTTTAAAACACAGAAGAGCCGCTTCTAAGGAACTCATCTACTGTGTGTTGGTTCCTTTTAGGAAATTGCATCTTTGTTTAGATTCAGCGAGGTAGAAACACGTTTCTTCTAAAAGCTGCGTTTGGACATTCCAGAGTGGATGGGAGAACAGGCTGTAAAGAGAAATACCTTGCTCTAAAACCAAAACGGAGCTATCTAGCAGAATGGTTGTCAATGTGTGTATTCAACTTCCAGAGTTAAACTGATGTGTGTTTGCAGCAGTTCAGAAACCCTTTCTTTGGAGAATGCAGAAACCGTCATTTCCAGCCCCAGAGACGCATATAAGAGTTAGCAGTAAGAATGCGTTTAAAACACAGAACACCCGCTTCTTACGAACTCATCTGCTCTGTGTTGGTTCCTTTTAGGAAGTTGCATCTATGTTTAGATTCAGCGAGGAAGAAACACGTTTCTTCTAAAAGCTGCGTTTGGATATTCCAGAGTGGATGGGAGAACAGGCTGTAAAGAGAAATACCTTGCTCTAAAACCAAAACGGAGCTATCTAGCAGAATGGTTTTCAATGTGTGTATTCAACTTCCAGAATTAAACATATGTGTGTTTGCAGCAGTTCAGAAACCCTTTCTTTGGAGAATGCAGAAACCGTCATTTCCAGCCCTAGAGACGCATGTAAGAGTTAGCAGTAAGAATGCGTTTAAAACACAGAAGAGCCGCTTCTAAGGAACTCATCTGCTGTGTGTTGGTTCCTTTTAGGAAGTTACATCTATGTTTAGAATCAGCGAGGAAGAAACACGTTTCTTCTAAAAGCTGCATTTGGATATTCCAGAGTGGATGGGAGAACAGGCTGTAAAGAGAAATACCTTGCTCTAAAACCAAAACGGAGCTATCTAGCAGAATGGTTTTCAATGTGTGTATTCAACTTCCAGAATTAAACATATGTGTGTTTGCAGCAGTTCAGAAACCCTTTCTTTGGAGAATGCAGAAACCGTCATTTCCAGCCCTAGAGACGCATGTAAGAGTTAGCAGTAAGAATGCGTTTAAAACACAGAACACCCGCTTCTTACGAACTCATCTTCTGTGTGTTGGTTCCTTTTAGGAAATTGCATCTTTGTTTAGATTCAGCGAGGAAGAAACACGTTTCTTCTAAAAGCTGCGTTTGGATATTCCAGAGTGGATGGGAGAACAGGCTGTAAAGAGAAATACCTTGCCCTAAAACCAAAACGGAGCTATCTAGCAGAATGGTTGTCAATGTGTGTATTCAACTTCCAGAGTTAAACTGATGTGTGTTTGCAGCAGTTCAGAAACCCTTTCTTTGGAGAATGCAGAAACCGTCATTTCCAGCCCTAGAGACGCATGTAAGAGTTAGCTGTCAGAATGCGTTTAAAACACAGAACACCCGCTTCTTACGAACTCATCTTCTGTGTGTTGGTTCCTTTTAGGAAGTTGCATCTATGTTTAGATTCAGCGAGGAAGAAACACGTTTCTTCTAAAAGCTGCGTTTGGATATTCCAGAGTGGATGGGAGAACAGGCTGTAAAGAGAAATACCTTGCTCTAAAACCAAAACGGAGCTAACTAGCAGAATGGTTGTCAATGTGTGAATTCAACTTCCAGAGTTAAACTGATGTGTGTTTGCAGCAGTTCAGAAACCCTTTCTTTGGAGAATGCAGAAACCGTCATTTCCAGCCCTAGAGACGCATATAAGAGTTAGCAGTAAGAATGCGTTTAAAACACAGAACACCCGCTTCTTACGAACTCATCTTCTGTGTGTTGGTTCCTTTTAGGAAGTTGCATCTATGTTTAGATTCAGCGAGGAAGAAACACGTTTCTTCTAAAAGCTGCGTTTGGATATTCCAGAGTGGATGGGAGAACAGGCTGTAAAGAGAAATACCTTGCCGTAAAACCAAAACGGAGCTATCTAGCAGAATGGTTTTCAATGTGTGTATTCAACTTCCAGAGTTAAACTGATGTGTGTTTGCAGCAGTTCAGAAACCCTTTCTTTGGAGAATGCAGAAACCGTCATTTCCAGCCCTAGAGACGCATATAAGAGTTAGCAGTAAGAATGCGTTTAAAACACAGAACACCCGCTTCTTACGAACTCATCTTCTGTGTGTTGGTTCCTTTTAGGAAGTTGCATCTATGTTTAGATTCAGCGAGGAAGAAACACGTTTCTTCTAAAACCTGCGTTTGGATATTCCAGAGTGGATGGGAGAACAGGCTGTAAAGAGAAATACCTTGCTCTAAAACCAAAACGGAGCTATCTAGCAGAATGGTTGTCAATGTGTGTATTCAACTTCCAGAGTTAAACTGATGTGTGTTTGCAGCAGTTCAGAAACCCTTTCTTCGGAGAATGCAGAAACCGTCATTTCCAGCCCTAGAGACGCATGTAAGAGTTAGCAGTAAGAATGCGTTTAAAACACAGAACACCCGCTTCTTACGAACTCATCTTCTGTGTGTTGGTTCCTTTTAGGAAGTTGCATCTATGTTTAGATTCAGCGAGGAAGAAACACGTTTCTTCTAAAAGCTGCGTTTGGATATTCCAGAGTGGATGGGAGAACCGGCTGTAAAGAGAAATACCTTGCTCTAAAACCAAAACGGAGCTATCTAGCAGAATGGTTGTCAATGTGTGTATTCAACTTCCAGAGTTAAACTGATGTGTGTTTGCAGCAGTTCAGAAACCCTTTCTTTGGAGAATGCAGAAACCGTCATTTCCAGCCCTAGAGACGCATATAAGAGTTAGCAGTAAGAATGCGTTTAAAACACAGAACACCCGCTTCTTACGAACTCATCTTCTGTGTGTTGGTTCCTTTTAGGAAGTTGCATCTATGTTTAGATTCAGCGAGGAAGAAACACGTTTCTTCTAAAAGCTGCGTTTGGATATTCCAGAGTGGATGGGAGAACCGGCTGTAAAGAGAAATACCTTGCTCTAAAACCAAAACGGAGCTATCTAGCAGAATGGTTGTCAATGTGTGTATTCAACTTCCAGAGTTAAACTGATGTGTGTTTGCAGCAGTTCAGAAACCCTTTCTTCGGAGAATGCAGAAACCGTCATTTCCAGCCCTAGAGACGCATATAAGAGTTAGCAGTAAGAATGCGTTTAAAACACAGAACACCCGCTTCTTACGAACTCATCTTCTGTGTGTTGGTTCCTTTTAGGAAGTTGCATCTATGTTTAGATTCAGCGAGGAAGAAACACGTTTCTTCTAAAAGCTGCGTTTGGATATTCCAGAGTGGATGGGAGAACCGGCTGTAAAGAGAAATACCTTGCTCTAAAACCAAAACGGAGCTATCTAGCAGAATGGTTGTCAATGTGTGTATTCAACTTCCAGAGTTAAACTGATGTGTGTTTGCAGCAGTTCAGAAACCCTTTCTTCGGAGAATGCAGAAACCGTCATTTCCAGCCCTAGAGACGCATATAAGAGTTAGCTGTCAGAATGCGTTTAAAACACAGAACACCCGCTTCTTACGAACTCATCTTCTGTGTGTTGGTTCCTTTTAGGAAGTTGCATCTATGTTTAGATTCAGCGAGGAAGAAACACGTTTCTTCTAAAAGCTGCGTTTGGATATTCCAGAGTGGATGGGAGAACAGGCTGTAAAGAGAAATACCTTGCTCTAAAACCAAAACGGAGCTATCTAGCAGAATGGTTGTCAATGTGTGTATTCAACTTCCAGAGTTAAACTGATGTGTGTTTGCAGCAGTTCAGAAACCCTTTCTTTGGAGAATGCAGAAACCGTCATTTCCAGCCCTAGAGACGCATATAAGAGTTAGCAGTAAGAATGCGTTTAAAACACAGAACACCCGCTTCTTACGAACTCATCTTCTGTGTGTTGGTTCCTTTTAGGAAGTTGCATCTATGTTTAGATTCAGCGAGGAAGAAACACGTTTCTTCTAAAAGCTGCGTTTGGATATTCCAGAGTGGATGGGAGAACCGGCTGTAAAGAGAAATACCTTGCCCTAAAACCAAAACGGAGCTATCTAGCAGAATGGTTGTCAATGTGTGTATTCAACTTCCAGAGTAAAACTGATGTGTGTTTGCAGCAGTTCAGAAACCCTTTCTTCGGAGAATGCAGAAACCGTCATTTCCAGCCCTAGAGACGCATATAAGAGTTAGCAGTAAGAATCCGTTTAAAACACAGAACACCCGCTTCTTACGAACTCATCTTCTGTGTGTTGGTTCCTTTTAGGAAGTTGCATCTATTTTTAGATTCAGCGAGGAAGAAACACGTTTCTTCTAAAAGCTGCGTTTGGATATTCCAGAGTGGATGGGAGAACAGGCTGTAAAGAGAAATACCTTGCCCTAAAACCAAAACGGAGCTATCTAGCAGAATGGTTGTCAATGTGTGTATTCAACTTCCAGAGTTAAACTGATGTGTGTTTGCAGCAGTTCAGAAACCCTTTCTTTGGAGAATGCAGAAACCGTCATTTCCAGCCCTAGAGACGCATGTAAGAGTTAGCAGTAAGAATGCGTTTAAAACACAGAACACCCGCTTCTTACGAACTCATCTTCTGTGTGTTGGTTCCTTTTAGGCAGTTACATCTATGTTTAGATTCAGCGAGGAAGAAACACGTTTCTTCTAAAAGCTGCGTTTGGATATTCCAGAGTGGATGGGAGAACAGGCTGTAAAGAGAAATACCTTGCCCTAAAACCAAAACGGAGCTATCTAGCAGAATGGTTGTCAATGTGTGTATTCAACTTCCAGAGTTAAACTGATGTGTGTTTGCAGCAGTTCAGAAACCCTTTCTTTGGAGAATGCAGAAACCGTCATTTCCAGCCCTAGAGACGCATGTAAGAGTTAGCTGTCAGAATGCGTTTAAAACACAGAACACCCGCTTCTTACGAACTCATCTTCTGTGTGTTGGTTCCTTTTAGGAAGTTGCATCTATGTTTAGATTCAGCGAGGAAGAAACACGTTTCTTCTAAAAGCTGCGTTTGGATATTCCAGAGTGGATGGGAGAACAGGCTGTAAAGAGAAATACCTTGCTCTAAAACCAAAACGGAGCTAACTAGCAGAATGGTTGTCAATGTGTGAATTCAACTTCCAGAGTTAAACTGATGTGTGTTTGCAGCAGTTCAGAAACCCTTTCTTTGGAGAATGCAGAAACCGTCATTTCCAGCCCTAGAGACGCATATAAGAGTTAGCAGTAAGAATGCGTTTAAAACACAGAACACCCGCTTCTTACGAACTCATCTTCTGTGTGTTGGTTCCTTTTAGGAAGTTGCATCTATGTTTAGATTCAGCGAGGAAGAAACACGTTTCTTCTAAAAGCTGCGTTTGGATATTCCAGAGTGGATGGGAGAACAGGCTGTAAAGAGAAATACCTTGCCGTAAAACCAAAACGGAGCTATCTAGCAGAATGGTTTTCAATGTGTGTATTCAACTTCCAGAGTTAAACTGATGTGTGTTTGCAGCAGTTCAGAAACCCTTTCTTTGGAGAATGCAGAAACCGTCATTTCCAGCCCTAGAGACGCATATAAGAGTTAGCAGTAAGAATGCGTTTAAAACACAGAACACCCGCTTCTTACGAACTCATCTTCTGTGTGTTGGTTCCTTTTAGGAAGTTGCATCTATGTTTAGATTCAGCGAGGAAGAAACACGTTTCTTCTAAAACCTGCGTTTGGATATTCCAGAGTGGATGGGAGAACAGGCTGTAAAGAGAAATACCTTGCTCTAAAACCAAAACGGAGCTATCTAGCAGAATGGTTGTCAATGTGTGTATTCAACTTCCAGAGTTAAACTGATGTGTGTTTGCAGCAGTTCAGAAACCCTTTCTTCGGAGAATGCAGAAACCGTCATTTCCAGCCCTAGAGACGCATGTAAGAGTTAGCAGTAAGAATGCGTTTAAAACACAGAACACCCGCTTCTTACGAACTCATCTTCTGTGTGTTGGTTCCTTTTAGGAAGTTGCATCTATGTTTAGATTCAGCGAGGAAGAAACACGTTTCTTCTAAAAGCTGCGTTTGGATATTCCAGAGTGGATGGGAGAACCGGCTGTAAAGAGAAATACCTTGCTCTAAAACCAAAACGGAGCTATCTAGCAGAATGGTTGTCAATGTGTGTATTCAACTTCCAGAGTTAAACTGATGTGTGTTTGCAGCAGTTCAGAAACCCTTTCTTTGGAGAATGCAGAAACCGTCATTTCCAGCCCTAGAGACGCATATAAGAGTTAGCAGTAAGAATGCGTTTAAAACACAGAACACCCGCTTCTTACGAACTCATCTTCTGTGTGTTGGTTCCTTTTAGGAAGTTGCATCTATGTTTAGATTCAGCGAGGAAGAAACACGTTTCTTCTAAAAGCTGCGTTTGGATATTCCAGAGTGGATGGGAGAACCGGCTGTAAAGAGAAATACCTTGCTCTAAAACCAAAACGGAGCTATCTAGCAGAATGGTTGTCAATGTGTGTATTCAACTTCCAGAGTTAAACTGATGTGTGTTTGCAGCAGTTCAGAAACCCTTTCTTCGGAGAATGCAGAAACCGTCATTTCCAGCCCTAGAGACGCATATAAGAGTTAGCAGTAAGAATGCGTTTAAAACACAGAACACCCGCTTCTTACGAACTCATCTTCTGTGTGTTGGTTCCTTTTAGGAAGTTGCATCTATGTTTAGATTCAGCGAGGAAGAAACACGTTTCTTCTAAAAGCTGCGTTTGGATATTCCAGAGTGGATGGGAGAACCGGCTGTAAAGAGAAATACCTTGCTCTAAAACCAAAACGGAGCTATCTAGCAGAATGGTTGTCAATGTGTGTATTCAACTTCCAGAGTTAAACTGATGTGTGTTTGCAGCAGTTCAGAAACCCTTTCTTCGGAGAATGCAGAAACCGTCATTTCCAGCCCTAGAGACGCATATAAGAGTTAGCTGTCAGAATGCGTTTAAAACACAGAACACCCGCTTCTTACGAACTCATCTTCTGTGTGTTGGTTCCTTTTAGGAAGTTGCATCTATGTTTAGATTCAGCGAGGAAGAAACACGTTTCTTCTAAAAGCTGCGTTTGGATATTCCAGAGTGGATGGGAGAACAGGCTGTAAAGAGAAATACCTTGCTCTAAAACCAAAACGGAGCTATCTAGCAGAATGGTTGTCAATGTGTGTATTCAACTTCCAGAGTTAAACTGATGTGTGTTTGCAGCAGTTCAGAAACCCTTTCTTTGGAGAATGCAGAAACCGTCATTTCCAGCCCTAGAGACGCATATAAGAGTTAGCAGTAAGAATGCGTTTAAAACACAGAACACCCGCTTCTTACGAACTCATCTTCTGTGTGTTGGTTCCTTTTAGGAAGTTGCATCTATGTTTAGATTCAGCGAGGAAGAAACACGTTTCTTCTAAAAGCTGCGTTTGGATATTCCAGAGTGGATGGGAGAACCGGCTGTAAAGAGAAATACCTTGCCCTAAAACCAAAACGGAGCTATCTAGCAGAATGGTTGTCAATGTGTGTATTCAACTTCCAGAGTAAAACTGATGTGTGTTTGCAGCAGTTCAGAAACCCTTTCTTCGGAGAATGCAGAAACCGTCATTTCCAGCCCTAGAGACGCATATAAGAGTTAGCAGTAAGAATCCGTTTAAAACACAGAACACCCGCTTCTTACGAACTCATCTTCTGTGTGTTGGTTCCTTTTAGGAAGTTGCATCTATGTTTAGATTCAGCGAGGAAGAAACACGTTTCTTCTAAAAGCTGCGTTTGGATATTCCAGAGTGGATGGGAGAACAGGCTGTAAAGAGAAATACCTTGCCCTAAAACCAAAACGGAGCTATCTAGCAGAATGGTTGTCAATGTGTGTATTCAACTTCCAGAGTTAAACTGATGTGTGTTTGCAGCAGTTCAGAAACCCTTTCTTTGGAGAATGCAGAAACCGTCATTTCCAGCCCTAGAGACGCATGTAAGAGTTAGCAGTAAGAATGCGTTTAAAACACAGAACACCCGCTTCTTACGAACTCATCTTCTGTGTGTTGGTTCCTTTTAGGCAGTTACATCTATGTTTAGATTCAGCGAGGAAGAAACACGTTTCTTCTAAAAGCTGCGTTTGGATATTCCAGAGTGGATGGGAGAACAGGCTGTAAAGAGAAATACCTTGCCCTAAAACCAAAACGGAGCTATCTAGCAGAATGGTTGTCAATGTGTGTATTCAACTTCCAGAGTTAAACTGATGTGTGTTTGCAGCAGTTCAGAAACCCTTTCTTTGGAGAATGCAGAAACCGTCATTTCCAGCCCTAGAGACGCATGTAAGAGTTAGCTGTCAGAATGCGTTTAAAACACAGAACACCCGCTTCTTACGAACTCATCTTCTGTGTGTTGGTTCCTTTTAGGAAGTTGCATCTATGTTTAGATTCAGCGAGGAAGAAACACGTTTCTTCTAAAAGCTGCGTTTGGATATTCCAGAGTGGATGGGAGAACAGGCTGTAAAGAGAAATACCTTGCTCTAAAACCAAAACGGAGCTATCTAGCAGAATGGTTGTCAATGTGTGTATTCAACTTCCAGAGATAAATATATGTGTGATTGCAGCAGTTCAGAAACCCTTTCTTTGGAGAATGCAGAAACCGTCATTTCTAGCCCTAGAGAGACATATAAGAGTTAGCAGTAAGAATGCGTTTAAAACACAGAAGACCCGCTTCTTACGAACTCATCTGCTGTGTGTTGGTTCCTTTTAGGAAGTTGCATCTATGTTTAGATTCAGCGAGGTAGAAACACGTTTCTTCTAAAAGCTGCGTTTTGACATTCCAGAGTGGATGGGAGAACAGGCTGTAAAGAGAAATACCTTGCTCTAAAACCAAAACGGAGCTATCTAGCAGAATGGTTGTCAATGTGTGTATTCAACTTCCAGAGTTAAACCGATGAGTGTTTGCAGCAGTTCAGAATCCCTTTCTTTGGAGAATGCAGAAACCGTCATTTCCAGCCCTAGAGACGCATATAAGAGTTAGCAGTAAGAATGCGTTTAAAACACAGAAGAGCCGCTTCTAAGGAACTCATCTACTGTGTGTTGGTTCCTTTTAGGAAATTGCATCTTTGTTTAGATTCAGCGAGGTAGAAACACGTTTCTTCTAAAAGCTGCGTTTGGACATTCCAGAGTGGATGGGAGAACAGGCTGTAAAGAGAAATACCTTGCTCTAAAACCAAAACGGAGCTATCTAGCAGAATGGTTGTCAATGTGTGTATTCAACTTCCAGAGTTAAACTGATGTGTGTTTGCAGCAGTTCAGAAACCCTTTCTTTGGAGAATGCAGAAACCGTCATTTCCAGCCCCAGAGACGCATATAAGAGTTAGCAGTAAGAATGCGTTTAAAACACAGAACACCCGCTTCTTACGAACTCATCTGCTCTGTGTTGGTTCCTTTTAGGAAGTTGCATCTATGTTTAGATTCAGCGAGGAAGAAACACGTTTCTTCTAAAAGCTGCGTTTGGATATTCCAGAGTGGATGGGAGAACAGGCTGTAAAGAGAAATACCTTGCTCTAAAACCAAAACGGAGCTATCTAGCAGAATGGTTTTCAATGTGTGTATTCAACTTCCAGAATTAAACATATGTGTGTTTGCAGCAGTTCAGAAACCCTTTCTTTGGAGAATGCAGAAACCGTCATTTCCAGCCCTAGAGACGCATGTAAGAGTTAGCAGTAAGAATGCGTTTAAAACACAGAAGAGCCGCTTCTAAGGAACTCATCTGCTGTGTGTTGGTTCCTTTTAGGAAGTTACATCTATGTTTAGAATCAGCGAGGAAGAAACACGTTTCTTCTAAAAGCTGCATTTGGATATTCCAGAGTGGATGGGAGAACAGGCTGTAAAGAGAAATACCTTGCTCTAAAACCAAAACGGAGCTATCTAGCAGAATGGTTTTCAATGTGTGTATTCAACTTCCAGAATTAAACATATGTGTGTTTGCAGCAGTTCAGAAACCCTTTCTTTGGAGAATGCAGAAACCGTCATTTCCAGCCCTAGAGACGCATGTAAGAGTTAGCAGTAAGAATGCGTTTAAAACACAGAACACCCGCTTCTTACGAACTCATCTTCTGTGTGTTGGTTCCTTTTAGGAAATTGCATCTTTGTTTAGATTCAGCGAGGAAGAAACACGTTTCTTCTAAAAGCTGCGTTTGGATATTCCAGAGTGGATGGGAGAACAGGCTGTAAAGAGAAATACCTTGCCCTAAAACCAAAACGGAGCTATCTAGCAGAATGGTTGTCAATGTGTGTATTCAACTTCCAGAGTTAAACTGATGTGTGTTTGCAGCAGTTCAGAAACCCTTTCTTTGGAGAATGCAGAAACCGTCATTTCCAGCCCTAGAGACGCATGTAAGAGTTAGCTGTCAGAATGCGTTTAAAACACAGAACACCCGCTTCTTACGAACTCATCTTCTGTGTGTTGGTTCCTTTTAGGAAGTTGCATCTATGTTTAGATTCAGCGAGGAAGAAACACGTTTCTTCTAAAAGCTGCGTTTGGATATTCCAGAGTGGATGGGAGAACAGGCTGTAAAGAGAAATACCTTGCTCTAAAACCAAAACGGAGCTAACTAGCAGAATGGTTGTCAATGTGTGAATTCAACTTCCAGAGTTAAACTGATGTGTGTTTGCAGCAGTTCAGAAACCCTTTCTTTGGAGAATGCAGAAACCGTCATTTCCAGCCCTAGAGACGCATATAAGAGTTAGCAGTAAGAATGCGTTTAAAACACAGAACACCCGCTTCTTACGAACTCATCTTCTGTGTGTTGGTTCCTTTTAGGAAGTTGCATCTATGTTTAGATTCAGCGAGGAAGAAACACGTTTCTTCTAAAAGCTGCGTTTGGATATTCCAGAGTGGATGGGAGAACAGGCTGTAAAGAGAAATACCTTGCCGTAAAACCAAAACGGAGCTATCTAGCAGAATGGTTTTCAATGTGTGTATTCAACTTCCAGAGTTAAACTGATGTGTGTTTGCAGCAGTTCAGAAACCCTTTCTTTGGAGAATGCAGAAACCGTCATTTCCAGCCCTAGAGACGCATATAAGAGTTAGCAGTAAGAATGCGTTTAAAACACAGAACACCCGCTTCTTACGAACTCATCTTCTGTGTGTTGGTTCCTTTTAGGAAGTTGCATCTATGTTTAGATTCAGCGAGGAAGAAACACGTTTCTTCTAAAACCTGCGTTTGGATATTCCAGAGTGGATGGGAGAACAGGCTGTAAAGAGAAATACCTTGCTCTAAAACCAAAACGGAGCTATCTAGCAGAATGGTTGTCAATGTGTGTATTCAACTTCCAGAGTTAAACTGATGTGTGTTTGCAGCAGTTCAGAAACCCTTTCTTCGGAGAATGCAGAAACCGTCATTTCCAGCCCTAGAGACGCATGTAAGAGTTAGCAGTAAGAATGCGTTTAAAACACAGAACACCCGCTTCTTACGAACTCATCTTCTGTGTGTTGGTTCCTTTTAGGAAGTTGCATCTATGTTTAGATTCAGCGAGGAAGAAACACGTTTCTTCTAAAAGCTGCGTTTGGATATTCCAGAGTGGATGGGAGAACCGGCTGTAAAGAGAAATACCTTGCTCTAAAACCAAAACGGAGCTATCTAGCAGAATGGTTGTCAATGTGTGTATTCAACTTCCAGAGTTAAACTGATGTGTGTTTGCAGCAGTTCAGAAACCCTTTCTTTGGAGAATGCAGAAACCGTCATTTCCAGCCCTAGAGACGCATATAAGAGTTAGCAGTAAGAATGCGTTTAAAACACAGAACACCCGCTTCTTACGAACTCATCTTCTGTGTGTTGGTTCCTTTTAGGAAGTTGCATCTATGTTTAGATTCAGCGAGGAAGAAACACGTTTCTTCTAAAAGCTGCGTTTGGATATTCCAGAGTGGATGGGAGAACCGGCTGTAAAGAGAAATACCTTGCTCTAAAACCAAAACGGAGCTATCTAGCAGAATGGTTGTCAATGTGTGTATTCAACTTCCAGAGTTAAACTGATGTGTGTTTGCAGCAGTTCAGAAACCCTTTCTTCGGAGAATGCAGAAACCGTCATTTCCAGCCCTAGAGACGCATATAAGAGTTAGCAGTAAGAATGCGTTTAAAACACAGAACACCCGCTTCTTACGAACTCATCTTCTGTGTGTTGGTTCCTTTTAGGAAGTTGCATCTATGTTTAGATTCAGCGAGGAAGAAACACGTTTCTTCTAAAAGCTGCGTTTGGATATTCCAGAGTGGATGGGAGAACCGGCTGTAAAGAGAAATACCTTGCTCTAAAACCAAAACGGAGCTATCTAGCAGAATGGTTGTCAATGTGTGTATTCAACTTCCAGAGTTAAACTGATGTGTGTTTGCAGCAGTTCAGAAACCCTTTCTTCGGAGAATGCAGAAACCGTCATTTCCAGCCCTAGAGACGCATATAAGAGTTAGCTGTCAGAATGCGTTTAAAACACAGAACACCCGCTTCTTACGAACTCATCTTCTGTGTGTTGGTTCCTTTTAGGAAGTTGCATCTATGTTTAGATTCAGCGAGGAAGAAACACGTTTCTTCTAAAAGCTGCGTTTGGATATTCCAGAGTGGATGGGAGAACAGGCTGTAAAGAGAAATACCTTGCTCTAAAACCAAAACGGAGCTATCTAGCAGAATGGTTGTCAATGTGTGTATTCAACTTCCAGAGTTAAACTGATGTGTGTTTGCAGCAGTTCAGAAACCCTTTCTTTGGAGAATGCAGAAACCGTCATTTCCAGCCCTAGAGACGCATATAAGAGTTAGCAGTAAGAATGCGTTTAAAACACAGAACACCCGCTTCTTACGAACTCATCTTCTGTGTGTTGGTTCCTTTTAGGAAGTTGCATCTATGTTTAGATTCAGCGAGGAAGAAACACGTTTCTTCTAAAAGCTGCGTTTGGATATTCCAGAGTGGATGGGAGAACCGGCTGTAAAGAGAAATACCTTGCCCTAAAACCAAAACGGAGCTATCTAGCAGAATGGTTGTCAATGTGTGTATTCAACTTCCAGAGTAAAACTGATGTGTGTTTGCAGCAGTTCAGAAACCCTTTCTTCGGAGAATGCAGAAACCGTCATTTCCAGCCCTAGAGACGCATATAAGAGTTAGCAGTAAGAATCCGTTTAAAACACAGAACACCCGCTTCTTACGAACTCATCTTCTGTGTGTTGGTTCCTTTTAGGAAGTTGCATCTATTTTTAGATTCAGCGAGGAAGAAACACGTTTCTTCTAAAAGCTGCGTTTGGATATTCCAGAGTGGATGGGAGAACAGGCTGTAAAGAGAAATACCTTGCCCTAAAACCAAAACGGAGCTATCTAGCAGAATGGTTGTCAATGTGTGTATTCAACTTCCAGAGTTAAACTGATGTGTGTTTGCAGCAGTTCAGAAACCCTTTCTTTGGAGAATGCAGAAACCGTCATTTCCAGCCCTAGAGACGCATGTAAGAGTTAGCAGTAAGAATGCGTTTAAAACACAGAACACCCGCTTCTTACGAACTCATCTTCTGTGTGTTGGTTCCTTTTAGGCAGTTACATCTATGTTTAGATTCAGCGAGGAAGAAACACGTTTCTTCTAAAAGCTGCGTTTGGATATTCCAGAGTGGATGGGAGAACAGGCTGTAAAGAGAAATACCTTGCCCTAAAACCAAAACGGAGCTATCTAGCAGAATGGTTGTCAATGTGTGTATTCAACTTCCAGAGTTAAACTGATGTGTGTTTGCAGCAGTTCAGAAACCCTTTCTTTGGAGAATGCAGAAACCGTCATTTCCAGCCCTAGAGACGCATGTAAGAGTTAGCTGTCAGAATGCGTTTAAAACACAGAACACCCGCTTCTTACGAACTCATCTTCTGTGTGTTGGTTCCTTTTAGGAAGTTGCATCTATGTTTAGATTCAGCGAGGAAGAAACACGTTTCTTCTAAAAGCTGCGTTTGGATATTCCAGAGTGGATGGGAGAACAGGCTGTAAAGAGAAATACCTTGCTCTAAAACCAAAACGGAGCTATTTAGCAGAATGGTTGTCAATGTGTGTATTCAACTTCCAGAGTTAAACTGATGTGTGTTTGCAGCAGTTCAGAAACCCTTTCTTTGGAGAATGCAGAAACCGTCATTTCCAGCCCTAGAGACGCATATAAGAGTTAGCTGTCAGAATGCGTTTAAAACACAGAACACCCGCTTCTTACGAACTCATCTTCTGTGTGTTGGTTCCTTTTAGGAAGTTGCATCTATGTTTAGATTCAGCGAGGAAGAAACACGTTTCTTCTAAAAGCTGCGTTTGGATATTCCAGAGTGGATGGGAGAACCGGCTGTAAAGAGAAATACCTTGCTCTAAAACCAAAACGGAGCTATCTAGCAGAATGGTTGTCAATGTGTGTATTCAACTTCCAGAGTTAAACTGATGTGTGTTTGCAGCAGTTCAGAAACCCTTTCTTCGGAGAATGCAGAAACCGTCATTTCCAGCCCTAGAGACGCATATAAGAGTTAGCAGTAAGAATGCGTTTAAAACACAGAACACCCGCTTCTTACGAACTCATCTTCTGTGTGTTGGTTCCTTTTAGGAAGTTGCATCTATGTTTAGATTCAGCGAGGAAGAAACACGTTTCTTCTAAAAGCTGCGTTTGGATATTCCAGAGTGGATGGGAGAACCGGCTGTAAAGAGAAATACCTTGCTCTAAAACCAAAACGGAGCTATCTAGCAGAATGGTTGTCAATGTGTGTATTCAACTTCCAGAGTTAAACTGATGTGTGTTTGCAGCAGTTCAGAAACCCTTTCTTCGGAGAATGCAGAAACCGTCATTTCCAGCCCTAGAGACGCATATAAGAGTTAGCAGTAAGAATGCGTTTAAAACACAGAACACCCGCTTCTTACGAACTCATCTTCTGTGTGTTGGTTCCTTTTAGGAAGTTGCATCTATGTTTAGATTCAGCGAGGAAGAAACACGTTTCTTCTAAAAGCTGCGTTTGGATATTCCCGAGTGGATGGGAGAACAGGCTGTAAAGAGAAATACCTTGCTCTAAAACCAAAACGGAGCTATCTAGCAGAATGGTTGTCAATGTGTGTATTCAACTTCCAGAGTTAAACTGATGTGTGTTTGCAGCAGTTCAGAAACCCTTTCTTCGGAGAATGCAGAAACCGTCATTTCCAGCCCTAGAGACGCATATAAGAGTTAGCAGTAAGAATGCGTTTAAAACACAGAACACCCGCTTCTTACGAACTCATCTTCTGTGTGTTGCTTCCTTTTAGGAAGTTGCATCTATGTTTAGATTCAGCGAGGAAGAAACACGTTTCTTCTAAAAGCTGCGTTTGGATATTCCAGAGTGGATGGGAGAACCGGCTGTAAAGAGAAATACCTTGCCCTAAAACCAAAACGGAGCTATCTAGCAGAATGGTTGTCAATGTGTGTATTCAACTTCCAGAGTTAAACTGATGTGTGTTTGCAGCAGTTCAGAAACCCTTTCTTCGGAGAATGCAGAAACCGTCATTTCCAGCCCTAGAGACGCATATAAGAGTTAGCAGTAAGAATGCGTTTAAAACACAGAACACCCGCTTCTTACGAACTCATCTTCTGTGTGTTGCTTCCTTTTAGGAAGTTGCATCTATGTTTAGATTCAGCGAGGAAGAAACACGTTTCTTCTAAAAGCTGCGTTTGGATATTCCAGAGTGGATGGGAGAACAGGCTGTAAAGAGAAATACCTTGCCCTAAAACCAAAACGGAGCTATCTAGCAGAATGGTTGTCAATGTGTGTATTCAACTTCCAGAGTTAAACTGATGTGTGTTTGCAGCAGTTCAGAAACCCTTTCTTCGGAGAATGCAGAAACCGTCATTTCCAGCCCTAGAGACGCATATAAGAGTTAGCAGTAAGAATGCGTTTAAAACACAGAACACCCGCTTCTTACGAACTCATCTTCTGTGTGTTGGCTCCTTTTAGGAAGTTGCATCTATGTTTAGATTCAGCGAGGAAGAAACACGTTTCTTCTAAAAGCTGCGTTTGAATATTCCAGAGTGGATGGGAGAACAGGCTGTAAAGAGAAATACCTTGCCCTAAAACCAAAACGGAGCTATCTAGCAGAATGGTTGTCAATGTGTGTATTCAACTTCCAGAGTAAAACTGATGTGTGTTTGCAGCAGTTCAGAAACCCTTTCTTCGGAGAATGCAGAAACCGTCATTTCCAGCCCTAGAGACGCATATAAGAGTTAGCAGTAAGAATGCGTTTAAAACACAGAACACCCGCTTCTTACGAACTCATCTTCTGTGTGTTGGCTCCTTTTAGGAAGTTGCATCTATGTTTAGATTCAGCGAGGAAGAAACACGTTTCTTCTAAAAGCTGCGTTTGGATATTCCAGAGTGGATGGGAGAACAGGCTGTAAAGAGAAATACCTTGCCCTAAAACCAAAACGGAGCTATCTAGCAGAATGGTTGTCAATGTGTGTATTCAACTTCCAGAGTAAAACTGATGTGTGTTTGCAGCAGTTCAGAAACCCTTTCTTCGGAGAATGCAGAAACCGTCATTTCCAGCCCTAGAGACGCATATAAGAGTTAGCAGTAAGAATGCGTTTAAAACACAGAACACCCGCTTCTTACGAACTCATCTTCTGTGTGTTGGTTCCTTTTAGGAAGTTGCATCTATGTTTAGATTCAGCGAGGAAGAAACACGTTTCTTCTAAAAGCTGCGTTTGGATATTCCAGAGTGGATGGGAGAACCGGCTGTAAAGAGAAATACCTTGCCCTAAAACCAAAACGGAGCTATCTAGCAGAATGGTTGTCAATGTGTGTATTCAGCTTCCAGAGTTAAACTGATGTGTGTTTGCAGCAGTTCAGAAACCCTTTCTTCGGAGAATGCAGAAACCGTCATTTCCAGCCCTAGAGACGCATATAAGAGTTAGCAGTAAGAATGCGTTTAAAACACAGAACACCCGCTTCTTACGAACTCATCTTCTGTGTGTTGGTTCCTTTTAGGAAGTTGCATCTATGTTTAGATTCAGCGAGGTAGAAACACGTTTCTTCTAAAAGCTGCGTTTGGATATTCCAGAGTGGATGGGAGAACAGGCTGTAAAGAGAAATACCTTGCCCTAAAACCAAAACGGAGCTATCTAGCAGAATGGTTGTCAATGTGTGTATTCAACTTCCAGAGTTAAACTGATGTGTGTTTGCAGCAGTTCAGAAACCCTTTCTTTGGAGAATGCAGAAACCGTCATTTCCAGCCCTAGAGACGCATATAAGAGTTAGCAGTAAGAATGCGTTTAAAACACAGAACACCCGCTTCTTACGAACTCATCTTCTGTGTGTTGGTTCCTTTTAGGAAGTTGCATCTATGTTTAGATTCAGCGAGGAAGAAACACGTTTCTTCTAAAAGCTGCGTTTGGATATTCCAGAGTGGATGGGAGAACAGGCTGTAAAGAGAAATACCTTGCTCTAAAACCAAAACGGAGCTATCTAGCAGAATGGTTGTCAATGTGTGTATTCAACTTCCAGAGTTAAACTGATGTGTGTTTGCAGCAGTTCAGAAACCCTTTCTTTGGAGAATGCAGAAACCGTCATTTCCAGCCCTAGAGACGCATATAAGAGTTAGCAGTAAGAATGCGTTTAAAACACAGAACACCCGCTTCTTACGAACTCATCTTCTGTGTGTTGGTTCCTTTTAGGAAGTTGCATCTATTTTTAGATTCAGCGAGGAAGAAACACGTTTCTTCTAAAAGCTGCGTTTGGATATTCCAGAGTGGATGGGAGAACCGGCTGTAAAGAGAAATACCTTGCTCTAAAACCAAAACGGAGCTATCTAGCAGAATGGTTGTCAATGTGTGTATTCAACTTCCAGAGTTAAACTGATGTGTGTTTGCAGCAGTTCAGAAACCCTTTCTTCGGAGAATGCAGAAACCGTCATTTCCAGCCCTAGAGACGCATATAAGAGTTAGCAGTAAGAATGCGTTTAAAACACAGAACACCCGCTTCTTACGAACTCATCTTCTGTGTGTTGGTTCCTTTTAGGAAGTTGCATCTATGTTTAGATTCAGCGAGGAAGAAACACGTTTCTTCTAAAAGCTGCGTTTGGATATTCCAGAGTGGATGGGAGAACCGGCTGTAAAGAGAAATACCTTGCTCTAAAACCAAAACGGAGCTATCTAGCAGAATGGTTGTCAATGTGTGTATTCAACTTCCAGAGTTAAACTGATGTGTGTTTGCAGCAGTTCAGAAACCCTTTCTTCGGAGAATGCAGAAACCGTCATTTCCAGCCCTAGAGACGCATATAAGAGTTAGCAGTAAGAATGCGTTTAAAACACAGAACACCCGCTTCTTACGAACTCATCTTCTGTGTGTTGGTTCCTTTTAGGAAGTTGCATCTATGTTTAGATTCAGCGAGGAAGAAACACGTTTCTTCTAAAAGCTGCGTTTGGATATTCCAGAGTGGATGGGAGAACCGGCTGTAAAGAGAAATACCTTGCTCTAAAACCAAAACGGAGCTATCTAGCAGAATGGTTGTCAATGTGTGTATTCAACTTCCAGAGTTAAACTGATGTGTGTTTGCAGCAGTTCAGAAACCCTTTCTTCGGAGAATGCAGAAACCGTCATTTCCAGCCCTAGAGACGCATATAAGAGTTAGCAGTAAGAATGCGTTTAAAACACAGAACACCCGCTTCTTACGAACTCATCTTCTGTGTGTTGGTTCCTTTTAGGAAGTTGCATCTATGTTTAGATTCAGCGAGGAAGAAACACGTTTCTTCTAAAAGCTGCGTTTGGATATTCCAGAGTGGATGGGAGAACCGGCTGTAAAGAGAAATACCTTGCTCTAAAACCAAAACGGAGCTATCTAGCAGAATGGTTGTCAATGTGTGTATTCAACTTCCAGAGTTAAACTGATGTGTGTTTGCAGCAGTTCAGAAACCCTTTCTTTGGAGAATGCAGAAACCGTCATTTCCAGCCCTAGAGACGCATATAAGAGTTAGCAGTAAGAATGCGTTTAAAACACAGAACACCCGCTTCTTACGAACTCATCTTCTGTGTGTTGGTTCCTTTTAGGAAGTTGCATCTATGTTTAGATTCAGCGAGGAAGAAACACGTTTCTTCTAAAAGCTGCGTTTGGATATTCCAGAGTGGATGGGAGAACCGGCTGTAAAGAGAAATACCTTGCTCTAAAACCAAAACGGAGCTATCTAGCAGAATGGTTGTCAATGTGTGTATTCAACTTCCAGAGTTAAACTGATGTGTGTTTGCAGCAGTTCAGAAACCCTTTCTTCGGAGAATGCAGAAACCGTCATTTCCAGCCCTAGAGACGCATATAAGAGTTAGCAGTAAGAATGCGTTTAAAACACAGAACACCCGCTTCTTACGAACTCATCTTCTGTGTGTTGGTTCCTTTTAGGAAGTTGCATCTATGTTTAGATTCAGCGAGGAAGAAACACGTTTCTTCTAAAAGCTGCGTTTGGATATTCCAGAGTGGATGGGAGAACCGGCTGTAAAGAGAAATACCTTGCTCTAAAACCAAAACGGAGCTATCTAGCAGAATGGTTGTCAATGTGTGTATTCAACTTCCAGAGTTAAACTGATGTGTGTTTGCAGCAGTTCAGAAACCCTTTCTTCGGAGAATGCAGAAACCGTCATTTCCAGCCCTAGAGACGCATATAAGAGTTAGCAGTAAGAATGCGTTTAAAACACAGAACACCCGCTTCTTACGAACTCATCTTCTGTGTGTTGGTTCCTTTTAGGAAGTTGCATCTATGTTTAGATTCAGCGAGGAAGAAACACGTTTCTTCTAAAAGCTGCGTTTGGATATTCCAGAGTGGATGGGAGAACCGGCTGTAAAGAGAAATACCTTGCTCTAAAACCAAAACGGAGCTATCTAGCAGAATGGTTGTCAATGTGTGTATTCAACTTCCAGAGTTAAACTGATGTGTGTTTGCAGCAGTTCAGAAACCCTTTCTTCGGAGAATGCAGAAACCGTCATTTCCAGCCCTAGAGACGCATATAAGAGTTAGCAGTAAGAATGCGTTTAAAACACAGAACACCCGCTTCTTACGAACTCATCTTCTGTGTGTTGGTTCCTTTTAGGAAGTTGCATCTATGTTTAGATTCAGCGAGGAAGAAACACGTTTCTTCTAAAAGCTGCGTTTGGATATTCCAGAGTGGATGGGAGAACCGGCTGTAAAGAGAAATACCTTGCTCTAAAACCAAAACGGAGCTATCTAGCAGAATGGTTGTCAATGTGTGTATTCAACTTCCAGAGTTAAACTGATGTGTGTTTGCAGCAGTTCAGAAACCCTTTCTTTGGAGAATGCAGAAACCGTCATTTCCAGCCCTAGAGACGCATATAAGAGTTAGCAGTAAGAATGCGTTTAAAACACAGAACACCCGCTTCTTACGAACTCATCTTCTGTGTGTTGGTTCCTTTTAGGAAGTTGCATCCATGTTTAGATTCAGCGAGGAAGAAACACGTTTCTTCTAAAAGCTGCGTTTGGATATTCCAGAGTGGATGGGAGAACCGGCTGTAAAGAGAAATACCTTGCTCTAAAACCAAAACGGAGCTATCTAGCAGAATGGTTGTCAATGTGTGTATTCAACTTCCAGAGTTAAACTGATGTGTGTTTGCAGCAGTTCAGAAACCCTTTCTTTGGAGAATGCAGAAACCGTCATTTCCAGCCCTAGAGACGCATATAAGAGTTAGCAGTAAGAATGCGTTTAAAACACAGAACACCCGCTTCTTACGAACTCATCTTCTGTGTGTTGGTTCCTTTTAGGAAGTTGCATCTATGTTTAGATTCAGCGAGGAAGAAACACGTTTCTTCTAAAAGCTGCGTTTGGATATTCCAGAGTGGATGGGAGAACCGGCTGTAAAGAGAAATACCTTGCTCTAAAACCAAAACGGAGCTATCTAGCAGAATGGTTGTCAATGTGTGTATTCAACTTCCAGAGTTAAACTGATGTGTGTTTGCAGCAGTTCAGAAACCCTTTCTTTGGAGAATGCAGAAACCGTCATTTCCTGCCCTAGAGACGCATATAAGAGTTAGCAGTAAGAATGCGTTTAAAACACAGAACACCCGCTTCTTACGAACTCATCTTCTGTGTGTTGGTTCCTTTTAGGAAGTTGCATCTATGTTTAGATTCAGCGAGGAAGAAACACGTTTCTTCTAAAAGCTGCGTTTGGATATTCCAGAGTGGATGGGAGAACCGGCTGTAAAGAGAAATACCTTGCTCTAAAACCAAAACGGAGCTATCTAGCAGAATGGTTGTCAATGTGTGTATTCAACTTCCAGAGTTAAACTGATGTGTGTTTGCAGCAGTTCAGAAACCCTTTCTTTGGAGAATGCAGAAACCATCATTTCCTGCCCTAGAGACGCATATAAGAGTTAGCAGTAAGAATGCGTTTAAAACACAGAACACCCGCTTCTTACGAACTCATCTTCTGTGTGTTGGTTCCTTTTAGGAAGTTGCATCTATGTTTAGATTCAGCGAGGAAGAAACACGTTTCTTCTAAAAGCTGCGTTTGGATATTCCAGAGTGGAAGGGAGAACCGGCTGTAAAGAGAAATACCTTGCTCTAAAACCAAAACGGAGCTATCTAGCAGAATGGTTGTCAATGTGTGTATTCAACTTCCAGAGTTAAACTGATGTGTGTTTGCAGCAGTTCAGAAACCCTTTCTTTGGAGAATGCAGAAACCGTCATTTCCAGCCCTAGAGACGCATATAAGAGTTAGCAGTAAGAATGCGTTTAAAACACAGAACACCCGCTTCTTACGAACTCATCTTCTGTGTGTTGGTTCCTTTTAGGAAGTTGCATCTATGTTTAGATTCAGCGAGGAAGAAACACGTTTCTTCTAAAAGCTGCGTTTGGATATTCCAGAGTGGATGGGAGAACCGGCTGTAAAGAGAAATACCTTGCTCTAAAACCAAAACGGAGCTATCTAGCAGAATGGTTGTCAATGTGTGTATTCAACTTCCAGAGTTAAACTGATGTGTGTTTGCAGCAGTTCAGAAACCCTTTCTTTGGAGAATGCAGAAACCGTCATTTCCAGCCCTAGAGACGCATATAAGAGTTAGCAGTAAGAATGCGTTTAAAACACAGAACACCCGCTTCTTACGAACTCATCTTCTGTGTGTTGGTTCCTTTTAGGAAGTTGCATCTATGTTTAGATTCAGCGAGGAAGAAACACGTTTCTTCTAAAAGCTGCGTTTGGATATTCCAGAGTGGATGGGAGAACAGGCTGTAAAGAGAAATACCTTGCTCTAAAACCAAAACGGAGCTATCTAGCAGAATGGTTGTCAATGTGTGTATTCAACTTCCAGAGTTAAACTGATGTGTGTTTGCAGCAGTTCAGAAACCCTTTCTTCGGAGAATGCAGAAACCGTCATTTCCAGCCCTAGAGACGCATATAAGAGTTAGCAGTAAGAATGCGTTTAAAACACAGAACACCCGCTTCTTACGAACTCATCTTCTGTGTGTTGGTTCCTTTTAGGAAGTTGCATCTATGTTTAGATTCAGCGAGGAAGAAACACGTTTCTTCTAAAAGCTGCGTTTGGATATTCCAGAGTGGATGGGAGAACAGGCTGTAAAGAGAAATACCTTGCCCTAAAACCCAAACGGAGCTATCTAGCAGAATGGTTGTCAATGTGTGTATTCAACTTCCAGAGTTAAACTGATGTGTGTTTGCAGCAGTTCAGAAACCCTTTCTTTGGAGAATGCAGAAACCGTCATTTCCAGCCCTAGAGACGCATATAAGAGTTAGCAGTAAGAATGCGTTTAAAACACAGAACACCCGCTTCTTACGAACTCATCTTCTGTGTGTTGGTTCCTTTTAGGAAGTTGCATCTATGTTTAGATTCAGCGAGGAAGAAACACGTTTCTTCTAAAAGCTGCGTTTGGATATTCCAGAGTGGATGGGAGAACAGGCTGTAAAGAGAAATACCTTGCCCTAAAACCAAAACGGAGCTATCTAGCAGAATGGTTGTCAATGTGTGTATTCAAATTCCAGAGTTAAACTGATGTGTGTTTGCAGCAGTTCAGAAACCCTTTCTTCGGAGAATGCAGAAACCGTCATTTCCAGCCCTAGAGACGCATATAAGAGTTAGCAGTAAGAATGCGTTTAAAACACAGAACACCCGCTTCTTACGAACTCATCTTCTGTGTGTTGGTTCCTTTTAGGAAGTTGCATCTATGTTTAGATTCAGCGAGGAAGAAACACGTTTCTTCTAAAAGCTGCGTTTGGATATTCCAGAGTGGATGGGAGAACAGGCTGTAAAGAGAAATACCTTGCCCTAAAACCAAAACGGAGCTATCTAGCAGAATGGTTGTCAATGTGTGTATTCAACTTCCAGAGTTAAACTGATGTGTGTTTGCAGCAGTTCAGAAACCCTTTCTTCGGAGAATGCAGAAACCGTCATTTCCAGCCCTAGAGACGCATATAAGAGTTAGCAGTAAGAATGCGTTTAAAACACAGAACACCCGCTTCTTACGAACTCATCTTCTGTGTGTTGGTTCCTTTTAGGAAGTTGCATCTATGTTTAGATTCAGCGAGGAAGAAACACGTTTCTTCTAAAAGCTGCGTTTGGATATTCCAGAGTGGATGGGAGAACAGGCTGTAAAGAGAAATACCTTGCTCTAAAACCAAAACGGAGCTATCTAGCAGAATGGTTGTCAATGTGTGTATTCAACTTCCAGAGTTAAACTGATGTGTGTTTGCAGCAGTTCAGAAACCCTTTCTTCGGAGAATGCAGAAACCGTCATTTCCAGCCCTAGAGACGCATATAAGAGTTAGCAGTAAGAATGCGTTTAAAACACAGAACACCCGCTTCTTACGAACTCATCTTCTGTGTGTTGGTTCCTTTTAGGAAGTTGCATCTATGTTTAGATTCAGCGAGGAAGAAACACGTTTCTTCTAAAAGCTGCGTTTGGATATTCCAGAGTGGATGGGAGAACAGGCTGTAAAGAGAAATACCTTGCTCTAAAACCAAAACGGAGCTATCTAGCAGAATGGTTGTCAATGTGTGTATTCAACTTCCAGAGTTAAACTGATGTGTGTTTGCAGCAGTTCAGAAACCCTTTCTTCGGAGAATGCAGAAACCGTCATTTCCAGCCCTAGAGACGCATATAAGAGTTAGCAGTAAGAATGCGTTTAAAACACAGAACACCCGCTTCTTACGAACTCATCTTCTGTGTGTTGGTTCCTTTTAGGAAGTTGCATCTATGTTTAGATTCAGCGAGGAAGAAACACGTTTCTTCTAAAAGCTGCGTTTGGATATTCCAGAGTGGATTGGAGAACAGGCTGTAAAGAGAAATACCTTGCTCTAAAACCAAAACGGAGCTATCTAGCAGAATGGTTTTCAATGTGTGTATTCAACTTCCAGAGTTAAACTGATGTGTGTTTGCAGCAGTTCAGAAACCCTTTCTTTGGAGAATGCAGAAACCGTCATTTCCAGCCCTAGAGACGCATATAAGAGTTAGCAGTAAGAATGCGTTTAAAACACAGAACACCCGCTTCTTACGAACTCATCTTCTGTGTCTTGGTTCCTTTTAGGAAGTTGCATCTATGTTTAGATTCAGCGAGGTAGAATCACGTTTCTTCTAAAAGCTGCGTTTGGATATTCCAGAGTGGATGGGAGAACAGGCTGTAAAGAGAAATACCTTGCTCTAAAACCAAAACGGAGCTATCTAGCAGAATGGTTGTCAATGTGTGTATTCAACTTCCAGAGTTAAACTGATGTGTGTTTGCAGCAGTTCAGAAACCCTTTCTTTGGAGAATGCAGAAACCGTCATTTCCAGCCCTAGAGACGCATGTAAGAGTTAGCAGTAAGAATGCGTTTAAAACACAGAACACCCGCTTCTTACGAACTCATCTTCTGTGTCTTGGTTCCTTTTAGGAAGTTGCATCTATGTTTAGATTCAGCGAGGAAGAAACACGTTTCTTCTAAAAGCTGCGTTTGGATATTCCAGAGTGGATGGGAGAACAGGCTGTAAAGAGAAATACCTTGCTCTAAAACCAAAACGGAGCTATCTAGCAGAATGGTTGTCAATGTGTGTATTCAACTTCCAGAGTTAAACTGATGTGTGTTTGCAGCAGTTCAGAAACCCTTTCTTTGGAGAATGCAGAAACCGTCATTTCCAGCCCTAGAGACGCATGTAAGAGTTAGCAGTAAGAATGCGTTTAAAACACAGAACACCCGCTTCTTACGAACTCATCTGCTGTGTGTTGGTTCCTTTTAGGAAGTTGCATCTATGTTTAGATTCAGCGAGGAAGAAACACGTTTCTTCTAAAAGCTGCGTTTGGATATTCCAGAGTGGATGGGAGAACAGGCTGTAAAGAGAAATACCTTGCTCTAAAACCAAAACGGAGCTATCTAGCAGAATGGTTGTCAATGTGTGTATTCAACTTCCAGAGTTAAACTGATGTGTGTTTGCAGCAGTTCAGAAACCCTTTCTTTGGAGAATGCAGAAACCGTCATTTCCAGCCCTAGAGACGCATATAAGAGTTAGCAGTAAGAATGCGTTTAAAACACAGAACACCCGCTTCTTACGAACTCATCTTCTGTGTGTTGGTTCCTTTTAGGAAGTTGCATCTATGTTTAGATTCAGCGAGGAAGAAACACGTTTCTTCTTAAAGCTGCGTTTGGATATTCCAGAGTGGATGGGAGAACAGGCTGTAAAGAGAAATACCTTGCTCTAAAACCAAAACGGAGCTATCTAGCAGAATGGTTGTCAATGTGTGTATTCAACTTCCAGAGTTAAACTGATGTGTGTTTGCAGCAGTTCAGAAACCCTTTCTTTGGAGAATGCAGAAACCGTCATTTCCAGCCCTACAGACGCATATAAGAGTTAGCAGTAAGAATGCGTTTAAAACACAGAAGACCCTCTTCTTACGAACTCATCTTCTGTGTGTTGGTTCCTTTTATGAAGTTGCATCTATGTTTAGATTCAGCGAGGAAGAAACACGTTTCTTCTAAAAGCTGCGTTTGGATATTCCAGAGTGGATGGGAGAACAGGCTGTAAAGAGAAATACCTTGCTCTAAAACCAAAACGGAGCTATCTAGCAGAATGGTTGTCAATGTGTTTATTCAACTTCCAGAGTTAAACTGATGTGTGTTTGCAGCAGTTCAGAAACCCTTTCTTTGGAGAATGCAGAAACCGTCATTTCCAGCCCTAGAGACGCATATAAGAGTTAGCAGTAAGAATGCGTTTAAAACACAGAACACCCGCTTCTTACGAACTCATCTGCTGTGTGTTGGTTCCTTTTAGGAAGTTGCATCTATGTTTAGATTCAGCGAGGTAGAAACACGTTTCTTCTAAAAGCTGCGTTTGGACATTCCAGAGTGGATGGGAGAACAGGCTGTAAAGAGAAATACCTTGCTCTAAAACCAAAACGGAGCTATCTAGCAGAATGGTTGTCAATGTGTGTATTCAACTTAAAGAGTTAAACTGATGTGTGTTTGCAGCAGTTCAGAAACCCTTTCTTTGGAGAATGCAGAAACTGTCTTTTCCCGCCCTAGAGACGCTTATAAGAGTTAGCAGTAAGAATGCGTTTAAAACACAGAAGACCCGCTTCTTACGAACTCATCAGTTGTGTGTTGGTTCCTTTTAGAAAATTCCATCTATGTTTAGATTCAGCGAGGTAGAAACACGTTTCTTCTAAAAGCTGCGTTTGGACATTCCAGAGTGGATGGGAGAACAGGCTGTAAAGAGAAATACGTTGCTCTAAAACCAAAACGGAGCTATCTAGCAGAATGGTTGTCAATGCGTTTATTCAAGTTCCAGAGTTAAACTGCTGTGTGTTTGCAGCAGTTCAGAAACCCTTTCTTTGGAGAATGCAGAAAAAGTCTTTTCCCGCCCCAGAGAGGCTTAGGAGAGTTATCAGTAAGAATGCGTTTAAAACACAGAAGACCCTCTTATTACGAACTCATCTGCTGTGTGTTGGCTCCTTTTAGGAAGTTACATATATGTTTAGATTCAGCGAGGAAGAAACACGTTTCTTCTAAAAGCTGCGTTTGGACATTCCAGAGTGGATGGGAGAACAGGCTGTAAAGAGAAATACCTTGCTCTAAAACCAAAACGGAGCTATCTAGCAGAATGGTTGTCAATGTGTGTATTCAACTTCCAGAGTTAAACTGATGTGTGTTTGCAGCAGTTCAGAAACCCTTTCTTTGGAGAATGCAGAAACCGTCATTTCCAGCCCTAGAGACGCATATAAGAGTTAGCAGTAAGAATGCGTTTAAAACACAGAAGACCCTCTTCTTACGAACTCATCTTCTGTGTGTTGGTTCCTTTTATGAAGTTGCATCTATGTTTAGATTCAGCGAGGAAGAAACACGTTTCTTCTAAAAGCTGCGTTTGGATATTCCAGAGTGGATGGGAGAACAGGCTGTAAAGAGAAATACCTTGCTCTAAAACCAAAACGGAGCTATCTAGCAGAATGGTTGTCAATGTGTGTATTCAACTTCCAGAGTTAAACTGATGTGTGTTTGCAGCAGTTCAGAAACCCTTTCTTTGGAGAATGCAGAAACCGTCATTTCCAGCCCTAGAGACGCATATAAGAGTTAGCAGTAAGAATGCGTTTAAAACACGGAAGACCCGCTTCTTACGAACTCATCTGCTGTGTGTTGGTTCCTTTTAGGAAGTTGCATCTATGTTTAGATTCAGCGAGGTAGAAACACGTTTCTTCTAAAAGCTGCGTTTGGACATTCCAGAGTGGATGGGAGAACAGGCTGTAAAGAGAAATACCTTGCTCTAAAACCAAAACGGAGCTATCTAGCAGAATGGTTGTCAATGTGTGTATTCAACTTAAAGAGTTAAACTGATGTGTGTTTGCAGCAGTTCAGAAACCCTTTCTTTGGAGAATGCAGAAACTGTCTTTTCCCGCCCTAGAGACGCTTATAAGAGTTAGCAGTAAGAATGCGTTTAAAACACAGAAGACCCGCTTCTTACGAACTCATCAGTTGTGTGTTGGTTCCTTTTAGAAAATTCCATCTATGTTTAGATTCAGCGAGGTAGAAACACGTTTCTTCTAAAAGCTGCGTTTGGACATTCCAGAGTGGATGGGAAAACAGGCTGTAAAGAGAAATACGTTGCTCTAAAACCAAAACGGAGCTATCTAGCAGAATGGTTGTCAATGCGTTTATTCAAGTTCCAGACTTAAACTGCTGTGTGTTTGCAGCAGTTCAGAAACCCTTTCTTTGGAGAATGCAGAAAAAGTCTTTTCCCGCCCCAGAGACGCTTAGGAGAGTTATCAGTAAGAATGCGTTTAAAACACAGAAGACCCTCTTATTACGAACTCATCTGCTGTGTGTTGGCTCCTTTTAGGAAGTTACATATATGTTTAGATTCAGCGAGGAAGAAACACGTTTCTTCTAAAAGCTGCGTTTGGACATTCCAGAGTGGATGGGAGAACAGGCTGTACAGAGAAATACCTTGCTCTAAAACCAAAACGGAGCTATCTAGCAGAATGGTTGTCAATGTGTCTATTCAACTTCTAGAGCTAAACTGATGTGTGTTTGCAGCAGTTCAGAAACCCTTTCTTTGGAGAATGCAGAAACCGTCATTTCCAGCCCTAGAGACGCATATAAGAGTTAGCAGTAAGAATGCGTTTAAAACACAGAACACCCGCTTCTTACGAACTCATCTTCTGTGTCTTGGTTCCTTTTAGGAAGTTGCATCTATGTTTAGATTCAGCGAGGAAGAAACACGTTTCTTCTAAAAGCTGCGTTTGGATATTCCAGAGTGGATGGGAGAACAGGCTGTAAAGAGAAATACCTTGCTCTAAAACCAAAACGGAGCTATCTAGCAGAATGGTTTTCAATGTGTGTATTCAACTTCCAGAATTAAACATATGTGTGTTTGCAGCAGTTCAGAAACCCTTTCTTTGGAGAATGCAGAAACCATCATTTCTAGCCCTAGAGACGCATATAAGAGTTAGCAGTAAGAATGCGTTTAAAACACAGAAGACCCGCTTCTAAGGAACTCATCTGCTGTGTGTTGGTTCCTTTTAGGAAATTGCATCTTTGTTTAGATTCAGCGACGTAGAAACACGTTTCTTCTAAAAGCTGCGTTTGGACATTCCAGAGTGGATTGGAGAACAGGCTGTAAAGAGAAATACCTTGCTCTAAAACCAAAACGGAGCTATCTAGCAGAATGGTTGTCAATGTGTGTATTCAACTTCCAGAGTTAAACTGATGTGTGTTTGCAGCAGTTCAGAAACCCTTTCTTTGGAGAATGCAGAAACCGTCATTTCCAGCCCTAGAGACGCATATAAGAGTTAGCAGTAAGAATGCGTTTAAAACACAGAACACCCGCTTCTTACGAACTCATCTTCTGTGTGTTGGTTCCTTTTAGGAAGTTGCATCTATGTTTAGATTCAGCGAGGAAGAAACACGTTTCTTCTAAAAGCTGCGTTTGGATATTCCAGAGTGGATGGGAGAACAGGCTGTAAAGAGAAATACCTTGCTCTAAAACCAAAACGGAGCTATCTAGCAGAATGGTTGTCAATGTGTGTATTCAACTTCCAGAGTTAAACTGATGTGTGTTTGCAGCAGTTCAGAAACCCTTTCTTTGGAGAATGCAGAAACCGTCATTTCCAGCCCTAGAGACGCATATAAGAGTTAGCAGTAAGAATGCGTTTAAAACACAGAACACCCGCTTCTTACGAACTCATCTTCTGTGTGTTGGTTCCTTTTAGGAAGTTGCATCTATGTTTAGATTCAGCGAGGAAGAAACACGTTTCTTCTAAAAGCTGCGTTTGGACATTCCAGAGTGGATGGGAAAACAGGCTGTAAAGAGAAATACGTTGCTCTAAAACCAAAACGGAGCTATCTAGCAGAATGGTTGTCAATGCGTTTATTCAAGTTCCAGAGTTAAACGGCTGTGTGTTTGCAGCAGTTCAGAAACCCTTTCTTTGGAGAATGCAGAAAAAGTCTTTTCCCGCCCCAGAGACGCTTAGGAGAGTTATCAGTAAGAATGCGTTTAAAACACAGAAGACCCTCTTATTACGAACTCATCTGCTGTGTGTTGGCTCCTTTTAGGAAGTTACATATATGTTTAGATTCAGCGAGGAAGAAACAAGTTTCTTCTAAAAGCTGCGTTTGGACATTCCAGAGTGGATGGGAGAACAGGCTGTAAAGAGAAATACCTTGCTCTAAAACCAAAACGGAGCTATCTAGCAGAATGGTTGTCAATGTGTGTATTCAACTTCCAGAGCTAAACTGATGTGTGTTTGCAGCAGTTCAGAAACCCTTTCTTTGGAGAATGCAGAAACCGTCTTTTCCCGCCCTAGAGACGCTTATAAGAGTTAGTAGTAAGAATGCGTTTAAAACACAGAAGACCCGCTTCTTACGAACTCATCTGCTGTGTGTTGGTTCCTTTTAGGAAGTTGCATCTATGTTTAGATTCAGCGAGGTAGAATCACGTTTCTTCTAAAAGCTGCGTTTGGACATTCCAGAGTGGATGGGAGAACAGGCTGTAAAGAGAAATACCTTGCTCTAAAACCAAAACGGAGCTATCTAGCAGAATGGTTGTCAATGTGTCTATTCAACTTCCAGAGCTTAACTGATGTGTGTTTGCAGCAGTTCAGAAACCCTTTCTTTGGAGAATGCAGAAACCGTCATTTCCAGCCCCAGAGACGCATATAAGAGTTAGCAGTAAGAATGCGTTTAAAACACAGAACACCCGCTTCTTACGAACTCATCTTCTGTGTGTTGGTTCCTTTTAGGAAGTTGCATCTATGTTTAGATTCAGCGAGGAAGAAACACGTTTCTTCTAAAAGCTGCGTTTGGATATTCCAGAGTGGATGGGAGAACAGGCTGTAAAGAGAAATACCTTGCTCTAAAACCAAAACGGAGCTATCTAGCAGAATGGTTGTCAATGTGTGTATTCAACTTAAAGAGTTAAACTGATGTGTGTTTGCAGCAGTTCAGAAACCCTTTCTTTGGAGAATGCAGAAACTGTCTTTTCCCGCCCTAGAGACGCTTATAAGAGTTAGCAGTAAGAATGCGTTTAAAACACAGAAGACCCGCTTCTTACGAACTCATCAGTTGTGTGTTGGTTCCTTTTAGAAAATTCCATCTATGTTTAGATTCAGCGAGGTAGAAACACGTTTCTTCTAAAAGCTGCGTTTGGACATACCAGAGTGGATGGGAAAACAGGCTGTAAAGAGAAATACGTTGCTCTAAAACCAAAACGGAGCTATCTAGCAGAATGGTTGTCAATGCGTTTATTCAAGTTCCAGAGTTAAACTGCTGTGTGTTTGCAGCAGTTCAGAAACCCTTTCTTTGGAGAATGCAGAAACCGTCTTTTCCCGTCCTAGAGACGCTTATAAGAGTTAGTAGTAAGAATGCGTTTAAAACACAGAAGACCCACTTCTTACGAACTCATCTGCTGTGTGTTGGTTCCTTTTAGGAAGTTGCATCTATGTTTAGATTCAGCGAGGTAGAATCACGTTTCTTCTAAAAGCTGCGTTTGGACATTCCAGAGTGGATGGGAGAACAGGCTGTAAAGAGAAATACCTTGCTCTAAAACCAAAACGGAGCTATCTAGCAGAATGGTTGTCAATGTGTCTATTCAACTTCCAGAGCTAAACTGATGTGTGTTTGCAGCAGTTCAGAAACCCTTTCTTTGGAGAATGCAGAAACCGTCATTTCCAGCCCTAGAGAGGCATATAAGAGTTAGCAGTAAGAATGCGTTTAAAACACAGAACACCCGCTTCTTACGAACTCATCTTCTGTGTGTTGGTTCCTTTTAGGAAGTTGCATCTATGTTTAGATTCAGCGAGGAAGAAACACGTTTCTTCTAAAAGCTGCGTTTGGATATTCCAGAGTGGATGGGAGAACAGGCTGTAAAGAGAAATACCTTGCTCTAAAACCAAAACGGAGCTATCTAGCAGAATGGTTTTCAATGTGTGTATTCAACTTCCAGAATTAAACATATGTGTGTTTGCAGCAGTTCAGAAACCCTTTCTTTGGAGAATGCAGAAACCATCATTTCTAGCCCTAGAGACGCATATAAGAGTTAGCAGTAAGAATGCGTTTAAAACACAGAAGAGCCGCTTCTAAGGAACTCATCTGCTGTGTGTTGGTTCCTTTTAGGAAATTGCATCTTTGTTTAGATTCAGCGAGGTAGAAACACGTTTCTTCTAAAAGCTGCGTTTGGACATTCCAGAGTGGATGGGAGAACAGGCTGTAAAGAGAAATACCTTGCTCTAAAACCAAAACGGAGCTATCTAGCAGAATGGTTGTCAATGTGTGTATTCAACTTCCAGAGTTAAACTGATGTGTGTTTGCAGCAGTTCAGAAACCCTTTCTTTGGAGAATGCAGAAACCGTCATTTCCAGCCCTAGAGACGCATATAAGAGTTAGCAGTAAGAATGCGTTTAAAACACAGAACACCCGCTTCTTACGAACTCATCTTCTGTGTGTTGGTTCCTTTTAGGAAGTTGCATCTATGTTTAGATTCAGCGAGGAAGAAACACGTTTCTTCTAAAAGCTGCGTTTGGATATTCCAGAGTGGATGGGAGAACAGGCTGTAAAGAGAAATACCTTGCTCTAAAACCAAAACGGAGCTATCTAGCAGAATGGTTGTCAATGTGTGTATTCAACTTCCAGAGTTAAACTGATGTGTGTTTGCAGCAGTTCAGAAACCCTTTCTTTAGAGAATGCAGAAACCGTCATTTCCAGCCCTAGAGACGCATATAAGAGTTAGCAGTAAGAATGCGTTTAAAACACAGAACACCCGCTTCTTACGAACTCATCTTCTGTGTGTTGGTTCCTTTTAGGAAGTTGCATCTATGTTTAGATTCAGCGAGGAAGAAACACGTTTCTTCTAAAAGCTGCGTTTGGACATTCCAGAGTGGATGGGAAAACAGGCTGTAAAGAGAAATACGTTGCTCTAAAACCAAAACGGAGCTATCTAGCAGAATGGTTGTCAATGCGTTTATTCAAGTTCCAGAGTTAAACGGCTGTGTGTTTGCAGCAGTTCAGAAACCCTTTCTTTGGAGAATGCAGAAAAAGTCTTTTCCCGCCCCATAGACGCTTAGGAGAGTTATCAGTAAGAATGCGTTTAAAACACAGAAGACCCTCTTATTACGAACTCATCTGCTGTGTGTTGGCTCCTTTTAGGAAGTTACATATATGTTTAGATTCAGCGAGGAAGAAACACGTTTCTTCTAAAAGCTGCGTTTGGACATTCCAGAGTGGATGGGAGAACAGGCTGTAAAGAGAAATACCTTGCTCTAAAACCAAAACGGAGCTATCTAGCAGAATGGTTGTCAATGTGTGTATTCAACTTCCAGAGCTAAACTGATGTGTGTTTGCAGCAGTTCAGAAACCCTTTCTTTGGAGAATGCAGAAACCGTCTTTTCCCGCCCTAGAGACGCTTATAAGAGTTAGTAGTAAGAATGCGTTTAAAACACAGAACACCCGCTTCTTACGAACTCATCTGCTGTGTGTTGGTTCCTTTTAGGAAGTTGCATCTATGTTTAGATTCAGCGAGGTAGAATCACGTTTCTTCTAAAAGCTGCGTTTGGACATTCCAGAGTGGATGGGAGAACAGGTTGTAAAGAGAAATACCTTGCTCTAAAACCAAAACGGAGCTATCTAGCAGAATGGTTGTCAATGTGTCTATTCAACTTCCAGAGCTTAACTGATGTGTGTTTGCAGCAGTTCAGAAACCCTTTCTTTGGAGAATGCAGAAACCGTCATTTCCAGCCCTAGAGACGCATATAAGAGTTAGCAGTAAGAATGCGTTTAAAACACAGAACACCCGCTTCTTACGAACTCATCTTCTGTGTCTTGGTTCCTTTTAGGAAGTTACATCTATGTTTAGATTCAGCGAGGAAGAAACACGTTTCTTCTAAAAGCTGCGTTTGGATATTCCAGAGTGGATGGGAGAACAGGCTGTAAAGAGAAATACCTTGCTCTAAAACCAAAACGGAGCTATCTAGCAGAATGGTTTTCAATGTGTTTATTCAACTTCCAGAATTAAACATATGTGTGTTTGCAGCAGTTCAGAAACCCTTTCTTTGGAGAATGCAGAAACCATCATTTCTAGCCCTAGAGACGCATATAAGAGTTAGCAGTAAGAATGCGTTTAAAACACAGAACACCCGCTTCTTACGAACTCATCTTCTGTGTGTTGGTTCCTTTTAGGAAGTTGCATCTATGTTTAGATTCAGCGAGGAAGAAACACGTTTCTTCTAAAAGCTGCGTTTGGATATTCCAGAGTGGATGGGAGAACAGGCTGTAAAGAGAAATACCTTGCTCTAAAACCAAAACGGAGCTATCTAGCAGAATGGTTGTCAATGTGTGTATTCAACTTAAAGAGTTAAACTGATGTGTGTTTGCAGCAGTTCAGAAACCCTTTCTTTGGAGAATGCAGAAACTGTCTTTTCCCGCCCTAGAGACGCTTATAAGAGTTAGCAGTAAGAATGCGTTTAAAACACAGAAGACCCGCTTCTTACGAACTCATCAGTTGTGTGTTGGTTCCTTTTAGAAAATTCCATCTATGTTTAGATTCAGCGAGGTAGAAACACGTTTCTTCTAAAAGCTGCGTTTGGACATTCCAGAGTGGATGGGAAAACAGGCTGTAAAGAGAAATACGTTGCTCTAAAACCAAAACGGAGCTATCTAGCAGAATGGTTGTCAATGCGTTTATTCAAGTTCCAGAGTTAAACTGCTGTGTGTTTGCAGCAGTTCAGAAACCCTTTCTTTGGAGAATGCAGAAAAAGTCTTTTCCCGCCCCAGAGACGCTTAGGAGAGTTATCAGTAAGAATGCGTTTAAAACACAGAAGACCCTCTTATTACGAACTCATCTGCTGTGTGTTGGCTCCTTTTAGGAAGTTACATATATGTTTAGATTCAGCGAGGAAGAAACACGTTTCTTCTAAAAGCTGCGTTTGGACATTCCAGAGTGGATGGGAGAACAGGCTGTAAAGAGAAATACCTTGCTCTAAAACCAAAACGGAGCTATCTAGCAGAATGGTTGTCAATGTGTGTATTCAGCTTCCAGAGCTAAACTGATATGTGTTTGCAGCAGTTCAGAAACCCTTTCTTTGGAGAATGCAGAAACCGTCTTTTCCCGTCCTAGAGACGCTTATAAGAGTTAGTAGTAAGAATGCGTTTAAAACACAGAAGACCCACTTCTTACGAACTCATCTGCTGTGTGTTGGTTCCTTTTAGGAAGTTGCATCTATGTTTAGATTCAGCGAGGTAGAATCACGTTTCTTCTAAAAGCTGCGTTTGGACATTCCAGAGTGGATGGGAGAACAGGCTGTAAAGAGAAATACCTTGCTCTAAAACCAAAACGGAGCTATCTAGCAGAATGGTTGTCAATGTGTCTATTCAACTTCCAGAGCTAAACTGATGTGTGTTTGCAGCAGTTCAGAAACCCTTTCTTTGGAGAATGCAGAAACCGTCATTTCCAGCCCTAGAGACGCATATAAGAGTTAGCAGTAAGAATGCGTTTAAAACACAGAACACCCGCTTCTTACGAACTCATCTTCTGTGTGTTGGTTCCTTTTAGGAAGTTGCATCTATGTTTAGATTCAGCGAGGAAGAAACACGTTTCTTCTAAAAGCTGCGTTTGGATATTCCAGAGTGGATGGGAGAACAGGCTGTAAAGAGAAATACCTTGCTCTAAAACCAAAACGGAGCTATCTAGCAGAATGGTTTTCAATGTGTGTATTCAACTTCCAGAATTAAACATATGTGTGTTTGCAGCAGTTCAGAAACCCTTTCTTTGGAGAATGCAGAAACCATCATTTCTAGCCCTAGAGACGCATATAAGAGTTAGCAGTAAGAATGCGTTTAAAACACAGAAGAGCCGCTTCTAAGGAACTCATCTGCTGTGTGTTGGTTCCTTTTAGGAAATTGCATCTTTGTTTAGATTCAGCGAGGTAGAATCACGTTTCTTCTAAAAGCTGCGTTTGGACATTCCAGAGTGGATGGGAGAACAGGCTGTAAAGAGAAATACCTTGCTCTAAAACCAAAACGGAGCTATCTAGCAGAATGGTTGTCAATGTGTGTATTCAACTTCCAGAGTTAAACTGATGTGTGTTTGCAGCAGTTCAGAAACCCTTTCTTTGGAGAATGCAGAAACCGTCATTTCCAGCCCTAGAGACGCATATAAGAGTTAGCAGTAAGAATGCGTTTAAAACACAGAACACCCGCTTCTTACGAACTCATCTTCTGTGTGTTGGTTCCTTTTAGGAAGTTGCATCTATGTTTAGATTCAGCGAGGAAGAAACACGTTTCTTCTAAAAGCTGCGTTTGGATATTCCAGAGTGGATGGGAGAACAGGCTGTAAAGAGAAATACCTTGCTCTAAAACCAAAACGGAGCTATCTAGCAGAATGGTTGTCAATGTGTGTATTCAACTTCCAGAGTTAAACTGATGTGTGTTTGCAGCAGTTCAGAAACCCTTTCTTTAGAGAATGCAGAAACCGTCATTTCCAGCCCTAGAGACGCATATAAGAGTTAGCAGTAAGAATGCGTTTAAAACACAGAACACCCGCTTCTTACGAACTCATCTTCTGTGTGTTGGTTCCTTTTAGGAAGTTGCATCTATGTTTAGATTCAGCGAGGAAGAAACACGTTTCTTCTAAAAGCTGCGTTTGGACATTCCAGAGTGGATGGGAAAACAGGCTGTAAAGAGAAATACGTTGCTCTAAAACCAAAACGGAGCTATCTAGCAGAATGGTTGTCAATGCGTTTATTCAAGTTCCAGAGTTAAACGGCTGTGTGTTTGCAGCAGTTCAGAAACCCTTTCTTTGGAGAATGCAGAAAAAGTCTTTTCCCGCCCCATAGACGCTTAGGAGAGTTATCAGTAAGAATGCGTTTAAAACACAGAAGACCCTCTTATTACGAACTCATCTGCTGTGTGTTGGCTCCTTTTAGGAAGTTACATATATGTTTAGATTCAGCGAGGAAGAAACACGTTTCTTCTAAAAGCTGCGTTTGGACATTCCAGAGTGGATGGGAGAACAGGCTGTAAAGAGAAATACCTTGCTCTAAAACCAAAACGGAGCTATCTAGCAGAATGGTTGTCAATGTGTGTATTCAACTTCCAGAGCTAAACTGATGTGTGTTTGCAGCAGTTCAGAAACCCTTTCTTTGGAGAATGCAGAAACCGTCTTTTCCCGCCCTAGAGACGCTTATAAGAGTTAGTAGTAAGAATGCGTTTAAAACACAGAAGACCCGCTTCTTACGAACTCATCTGCTGTGTGTTGGTTCCTTTTAGGAAGTTGCATCTATGTTTAGATTCAGCGAGGTAGAATCACGTTTCTTCTAAAAGCTGCGTTTGGACATTCCAGAGTGGATGGGAGAACAGGTTGTAAAGAGAAATACCTTGCTCTAAAACCAAAACGGAGCTATCTAGCAGAATGGTTGTCAATGTGTCTATTCAACTTCCAGAGCTTAACTGATGTGTGTTTGCAGCAGTTCAGAAACCCTTTCTTTGGAGAATGCAGAAACCGTCATTTCCAGCCCTAGAGACGCATATAAGAGTTAGCAGTAAGAATGCGTTTAAAACACAGAACACCCGCTTCTTACGAACTCATCTTCTGTGTGTTGGTTCCTTTTAGGAAGTTGCATCTATGTTTAGATTCAGCGAGGAAGAAACACGTTTCTTCTAAAAGCTGCGTTTGGATATTCCAGAGTGGATGGGAGAACAGGCTGTAAAGAGAAATACCTTGCTCTAAAACCAAAACGGAGCTATCTAGCAGAATGGTTTTCAATGTGTTTATTCAACTTCCAGAATTAAACATATGTGTGTTTGCAGCAGTTCAGAAACCCTTTCTTTGGAGAATGCAGAAACCGTCATTTCCAGCCCTAGAGACGCATATAAGAGTTAGCAGTAAGAATGCGTTTAAAACACAGAACACCCGCTTCTTACGAACTCATCTGCTGTGTGTTGGTTCCTTTTAGGAAGTTGCATCTATGTTTAGATTCAGCGAGGTAGAAACACGTTTCTTCTAAAAGCTGCGTTTGGACATTCCAGAGTGGATGGGAGAACAGGCTGTAAAGAGAAATACCTTGCTCTAAAACCAAAACGGAGCTATCTAGCAGAATGGTTGTCAATGTGTGTATTCAACTTAAAGAGTTAAACTGATGTGTGTTTGCAGCAGTTCAGAAACCCTTTCTTTGGAGAATGCAGAAACTGTCTTTTCCCGCCCTAGAGACGCTTATAAGAGTTAGCAGTAAGAATGCGTTTAAAACACAGAAGACCCGCTTCTTACGAACTCATCAGTTGTGTGTTGGTTCCTTTTAGAAAATTCCATCTATGTTTAGATTCAGCGAGGTAGAAACACGTTTCTTCTAAAAGCTGCGTTTGGACATTCCAGAGTGGATGGGAGAACAGGCTGTAAAGAGAAATACGTTGCTCTAAAACCAAAACGGAGCTATCTAGCAGAATGGTTGTCAATGCGTTTATTCAAGTTCCAGAGTTAAACTGCTGTGTGTTTGCAGCAGTTCAGAAACCCTTTCTTTGGAGAATGCAGAAAAAGTCTTTTCCCGCCCCAGAGAGGCTTAGGAGAGTTATCAGTAAGAATGCGTTTAAAACACAGAAGACCCTCTTATTACGAACTCATCTGCTGTGTGTTGGCTCCTTTTAGGAAGTTACATATATGTTTAGATTCAGCGAGGAAGAAACACGTTTCTTCTAAAAGCTGCGTTTGGACATTCCAGAGTGGATGGGAGAACAGGCTGTAAAGAGAAATACCTTGCTCTAAAACCAAAACGGAGCTATCTAGCAGAATGGTTGTCAATGTGTGTATTCAACTTCCAGAGTTAAACTGATGTGTGTTTGCAGCAGTTCAGAAACCCTTTCTTTGGAGAATGCAGAAACCGTCATTTCCAGCCCTAGAGACGCATATAAGAGTTAGCAGTAAGAATGCGTTTAAAACACAGAAGACCCTCTTCTTACGAACTCATCTTCTGTGTGTTGGTTCCTTTTATGAAGTTGCATCTATGTTTAGATTCAGCGAGGAAGAAACACGTTTCTTCTAAAAGCTGCGTTTGGATATTCCAGAGTGGATGGGAGAACAGGCTGTAAAGAGAAATACCTTGCTCTAAAACCAAAACGGAGCTATCTAGCAGAATGGTTGTCAATGTGTGTATTCAACTTCCAGAGTTAAACTGATGTGTGTTTGCAGCAGTTCAGAAACCCTTTCTTTGGAGAATGCAGAAACCGTCATTTCCAGCCCTAGAGACGCATATAAGAGTTAGCAGTAAGAATGCGTTTAAAACACGGAAGACCCGCTTCTTACGAACTCATCTGCTGTGTGTTGGTTCCTTTTAGGAAGTTGCATCTATGTTTAGATTCAGCGAGGTAGAAACACGTTTCTTCTAAAAGCTGCGTTTGGACATTCCAGAGTGGATGGGAGAACAGGCTGTAAAGAGAAATACCTTGCTCTAAAACCAAAACGGAGCTATCTAGCAGAATGGTTGTCAATGTGTGTATTCAACTTAAAGAGTTAAACTGATGTGTGTTTGCAGCAGTTCAGAAACCCTTTCTTTGGAGAATGCAGAAACTGTCTTTTCCCGCCCTAGAGACGCTTATAAGAGTTAGCAGTAAGAATGCGTTTAAAACACAGAAGACCCGCTTCTTACGAACTCATCAGTTGTGTGTTGGTTCCTTTTAGAAAATTCCATCTATGTTTAGATTCAGCGAGGTAGAAACACGTTTCTTCTAAAAGCTGCGTTTGGACATTCCAGAGTGGATGGGAAAACAGGCTGTAAAGAGAAATACGTTGCTCTAAAACCAAAACGGAGCTATCTAGCAGAATGGTTGTCAATGCGTTTATTCAAGTTCCAGACTTAAACTGCTGTGTGTTTGCAGCAGTTCAGAAACCCTTTCTTTGGAGAATGCAGAAAAAGTCTTTTCCCGCCCCAGAGACGCTTAGGAGAGTTATCAGTAAGAATGCGTTTAAAACACAGAAGACCCTCTTATTACGAACTCATCTGCTGTGTGTTGGCTCCTTTTAGGAAGTTACATATATGTTTAGATTCAGCGAGGAAGAAACACGTTTCTTCTAAAAGCTGCGTTTGGACATTCCAGAGTGGATGGGAGAACAGGCTGTACAGAGAAATACCTTGCTCTAAAACCAAAACGGAGCTATCTAGCAGAATGGTTGTCAATGTGTCTATTCAACTTCTAGAGCTAAACTGATGTGTGTTTGCAGCAGTTCAGAAACCCTTTCTTTGGAGAATGCAGAAACCGTCATTTCCAGCCCTAGAGACGCATATAAGAGTTAGCAGTAAGAATGCGTTTAAAACACAGAACACCCGCTTCTTACGAACTCATCTTCTGTGTCTTGGTTCCTTTTAGGAAGTTGCATCTATGTTTAGATTCAGCGAGGAAGAAACACGTTTCTTCTAAAAGCTGCGTTTGGATATTCCAGAGTGGATGGGAGAACAGGCTGTAAAGAGAAATACCTTGCTCTAAAACCAAAACGGAGCTATCTAGCAGAATGGTTTTCAATGTGTGTATTCAACTTCCAGAATTAAACATATGTGTGTTTGCAGCAGTTCAGAAACCCTTTCTTTGGAGAATGCAGAAACCATCATTTCTAGCCCTAGAGACGCATATAAGAGTTAGCAGTAAGAATGCGTTTAAAACACAGAAGACCCGCTTCTAAGGAACTCATCTGCTGTGTGTTGGTTCCTTTTAGGAAATTGCATCTTTGTTTAGATTCAGCGACGTAGAAACACGTTTCTTCTAAAAGCTGCGTTTGGACATTCCAGAGTGGATTGGAGAACAGGCTGTAAAGAGAAATACCTTGCTCTAAAACCAAAACGGAGCTATCTAGCAGAATGGTTGTCAATGTGTGTATTCAACTTCCAGAGTTAAACTGATGTGTGTTTGCAGCAGTTCAGAAACCCTTTCTTTGGAGAATGCAGAAACCGTCATTTCCAGCCCTAGAGACGCATATAAGAGTTAGCAGTAAGAATGCGTTTAAAACACAGAACACCCGCTTCTTACGAACTCATCTTCTGTGTGTTGGTTCCTTTTAGGAAGTTGCATCTATGTTTAGATTCAGCGAGGAAGAAACACGTTTCTTCTAAAAGCTGCGTTTGGATATTCCAGAGTGGATGGGAGAACAGGCTGTAAAGAGAAATACCTTGCTCTAAAACCAAAACGGAGCTATCTAGCAGAATGGTTGTCAATGTGTGTATTCAACTTCCAGAGTTAAACTGATGTGTGTTTGCAGCAGTTCAGAAACCCTTTCTTTGGAGAATGCAGAAACCGTCATTTCCAGCCCTAGAGACGCATATAAGAGTTAGCAGTAAGAATGCGTTTAAAACACAGAACACCCGCTTCTTACGAACTCATCTTCTGTGTGTTGGTTCCTTTTAGGAAGTTGCATCTATGTTTAGATTCAGCGAGGAAGAAACACGTTTCTTCTAAAAGCTGCGTTTGGACATTCCAGAGTGGATGGGAAAACAGGCTGTAAAGAGAAATACGTTGCTCTAAAACCAAAACGGAGCTATCTAGCAGAATGGTTGTCAATGCGTTTATTCAAGTTCCAGAGTTAAACGGCTGTGTGTTTGCAGCAGTTCAGAAACCCTTTCTTTGGAGAATGCAGAAAAAGTCTTTTCCCGCCCCAGAGACGCTTAGGAGAGTTATCAGTAAGAATGCGTTTAAAACACAGAAGACCCTCTTATTACGAACTCATCTGCTGTGTGTTGGCTCCTTTTAGGAAGTTACATATATGTTTAGATTCAGCGAGGAAGAAACAAGTTTCTTCTAAAAGCTGCGTTTGGACATTCCAGAGTGGATGGGAGAACAGGCTGTAAAGAGAAATACCTTGCTCTAAAACCAAAACGGAGCTATCTAGCAGAATGGTTGTCAATGTGTGTATTCAACTTCCAGAGCTAAACTGATGTGTGTTTGCAGCAGTTCAGAAACCCTTTCTTTGGAGAATGCAGAAACCGTCTTTTCCCGCCCTAGAGACGCTTATAAGAGTTAGTAGTAAGAATGCGTTTAAAACACAGAAGACCCGCTTCTTACGAACTCATCTGCTGTGTGTTGGTTCCTTTTAGGAAGTTGCATCTATGTTTAGATTCAGCGAGGTAGAATCACGTTTCTTCTAAAAGCTGCGTTTGGACATTCCAGAGTGGATGGGAGAACAGGCTGTAAAGAGAAATACCTTGCTCTAAAACCAAAACGGAGCTATCTAGCAGAATGGTTGTCAATGTGTCTATTCAACTTCCAGAGCTTAACTGATGTGTGTTTGCAGCAGTTCAGAAACCCTTTCTTTGGAGAATGCAGAAACCGTCATTTCCAGCCCCAGAGACGCATATAAGAGTTAGCAGTAAGAATGCGTTTAAAACACAGAACACCCGCTTCTTACGAACTCATCTTCTGTGTGTTGGTTCCTTTTAGGAAGTTGCATCTATGTTTAGATTCAGCGAGGAAGAAACACGTTTCTTCTAAAAGCTGCGTTTGGATATTCCAGAGTGGATGGGAGAACAGGCTGTAAAGAGAAATACCTTGCTCTAAAACCAAAACGGAGCTATCTAGCAGAATGGTTGTCAATGTGTGTATTCAACTTAAAGAGTTAAACTGATGTGTGTTTGCAGCAGTTCAGAAACCCTTTCTTTGGAGAATGCAGAAACTGTCTTTTCCCGCCCTAGAGACGCTTATAAGAGTTAGCAGTAAGAATGCGTTTAAAACACAGAAGACCCGCTTCTTACGAACTCATCAGTTGTGTGTTGGTTCCTTTTAGAAAATTCCATCTATGTTTAGATTCAGCGAGGTAGAAACACGTTTCTTCTAAAAGCTGCGTTTGGACATACCAGAGTGGATGGGAAAACAGGCTGTAAAGAGAAATACGTTGCTCTAAAACCAAAACGGAGCTATCTAGCAGAATGGTTGTCAATGCGTTTATTCAAGTTCCAGAGTTAAACTGCTGTGTGTTTGCAGCAGTTCAGAAACCCTTTCTTTGGAGAATGCAGAAACCGTCTTTTCCCGTCCTAGAGACGCTTATAAGAGTTAGTAGTAAGAATGCGTTTAAAACACAGAAGACCCACTTCTTACGAACTCATCTGCTGTGTGTTGGTTCCTTTTAGGAAGTTGCATCTATGTTTAGATTCAGCGAGGTAGAATCACGTTTCTTCTAAAAGCTGCGTTTGGACATTCCAGAGTGGATGGGAGAACAGGCTGTAAAGAGAAATACCTTGCTCTAAAACCAAAACGGAGCTATCTAGCAGAATGGTTGTCAATGTGTCTATTCAACTTCCAGAGCTAAACTGATGTGTGTTTGCAGCAGTTCAGAAACCCTTTCTTTGGAGAATGCAGAAACCGTCATTTCCAGCCCTAGAGAGGCATATAAGAGTTAGCAGTAAGAATGCGTTTAAAACACAGAACACCCGCTTCTTACGAACTCATCTTCTGTGTGTTGGTTCCTTTTAGGAAGTTGCATCTATGTTTAGATTCAGCGAGGAAGAAACACGTTTCTTCTAAAAGCTGCGTTTGGATATTCCAGAGTGGATGGGAGAACAGGCTGTAAAGAGAAATACCTTGCTCTAAAACCAAAACGGAGCTATCTAGCAGAATGGTTTTCAATGTGTGTATTCAACTTCCAGAATTAAACATATGTGTGTTTGCAGCAGTTCAGAAACCCTTTCTTTGGAGAATGCAGAAACCATCATTTCTAGCCCTAGAGACGCATATAAGAGTTAGCAGTAAGAATGCGTTTAAAACACAGAAGAGCCGCTTCTAAGGAACTCATCTGCTGTGTGTTGGTTCCTTTTAGGAAATTGCATCTTTGTTTAGATTCAGCGAGGTAGAAACACGTTTCTTCTAAAAGCTGCGTTTGGACATTCCAGAGTGGATGGGAGAACAGGCTGTAAAGAGAAATACCTTGCTCTAAAACCAAAACGGAGCTATCTAGCAGAATGGTTGTCAATGTGTGTATTCAACTTCCAGAGTTAAACTGATGTGTGTTTGCAGCAGTTCAGAAACCCTTTCTTTGGAGAATGCAGAAACCGTCATTTCCAGCCCTAGAGACGCATATAAGAGTTAGCAGTAAGAATGCGTTTAAAACACAGAACACCCGCTTCTTACGAACTCATCTTCTGTGTGTTGGTTCCTTTTAGGAAGTTGCATCTATGTTTAGATTCAGCGAGGAAGAAACACGTTTCTTCTAAAAGCTGCGTTTGGATATTCCAGAGTGGATGGGAGAACAGGCTGTAAAGAGAAATACCTTGCTCTAAAACCAAAACGGAGCTATCTAGCAGAATGGTTGTCAATGTGTGTATTCAACTTCCAGAGTTAAACTGATGTGTGTTTGCAGCAGTTCAGAAACCCTTTCTTTAGAGAATGCAGAAACCGTCATTTCCAGCCCTAGAGACGCATATAAGAGTTAGCAGTAAGAATGCGTTTAAAACACAGAACACCCGCTTCTTACGAACTCATCTTCTGTGTGTTGGTTCCTTTTAGGAAGTTGCATCTATGTTTAGATTCAGCGAGGAAGAAACACGTTTCTTCTAAAAGCTGCGTTTGGACATTCCAGAGTGGATGGGAAAACAGGCTGTAAAGAGAAATACGTTGCTCTAAAACCAAAACGGAGCTATCTAGCAGAATGGTTGTCAATGCGTTTATTCAAGTTCCAGAGTTAAACGGCTGTGTGTTTGCAGCAGTTCAGAAACCCTTTCTTTGGAGAATGCAGAAAAAGTCTTTTCCCGCCCCATAGACGCTTAGGAGAGTTATCAGTAAGAATGCGTTTAAAACACAGAAGACCCTCTTATTACGAACTCATCTGCTGTGTGTTGGCTCCTTTTAGGAAGTTACATATATGTTTAGATTCAGCGAGGAAGAAACACGTTTCTTCTAAAAGCTGCGTTTGGACATTCCAGAGTGGATGGGAGAACAGGCTGTAAAGAGAAATACCTTGCTCTAAAACCAAAACGGAGCTATCTAGCAGAATGGTTGTCAATGTGTGTATTCAACTTCCAGAGCTAAACTGATGTGTGTTTGCAGCAGTTCAGAAACCCTTTCTTTGGAGAATGCAGAAACCGTCTTTTCCCGCCCTAGAGACGCTTATAAGAGTTAGTAGTAAGAATGCGTTTAAAACACAGAACACCCGCTTCTTACGAACTCATCTGCTGTGTGTTGGTTCCTTTTAGGAAGTTGCATCTATGTTTAGATTCAGCGAGGTAGAATCACGTTTCTTCTAAAAGCTGCGTTTGGACATTCCAGAGTGGATGGGAGAACAGGTTGTAAAGAGAAATACCTTGCTCTAAAACCAAAACGGAGCTATCTAGCAGAATGGTTGTCAATGTGTCTATTCAACTTCCAGAGCTTAACTGATGTGTGTTTGCAGCAGTTCAGAAACCCTTTCTTTGGAGAATGCAGAAACCGTCATTTCCAGCCCTAGAGACGCATATAAGAGTTAGCAGTAAGAATGCGTTTAAAACACAGAACACCCGCTTCTTACGAACTCATCTTCTGTGTCTTGGTTCCTTTTAGGAAGTTACATCTATGTTTAGATTCAGCGAGGAAGAAACACGTTTCTTCTAAAAGCTGCGTTTGGATATTCCAGAGTGGATGGGAGAACAGGCTGTAAAGAGAAATACCTTGCTCTAAAACCAAAACGGAGCTATCTAGCAGAATGGTTTTCAATGTGTTTATTCAACTTCCAGAATTAAACATATGTGTGTTTGCAGCAGTTCAGAAACCCTTTCTTTGGAGAATGCAGAAACCATCATTTCTAGCCCTAGAGACGCATATAAGAGTTAGCAGTAAGAATGCGTTTAAAACACAGAACACCCGCTTCTTACGAACTCATCTTCTGTGTGTTGGTTCCTTTTAGGAAGTTGCATCTATGTTTAGATTCAGCGAGGAAGAAACACGTTTCTTCTAAAAGCTGCGTTTGGATATTCCAGAGTGGATGGGAGAACAGGCTGTAAAGAGAAATACCTTGCTCTAAAACCAAAACGGAGCTATCTAGCAGAATGGTTGTCAATGTGTGTATTCAACTTAAAGAGTTAAACTGATGTGTGTTTGCAGCAGTTCAGAAACCCTTTCTTTGGAGAATGCAGAAACTGTCTTTTCCCGCCCTAGAGACGCTTATAAGAGTTAGCAGTAAGAATGCGTTTAAAACACAGAAGACCCGCTTCTTACGAACTCATCAGTTGTGTGTTGGTTCCTTTTAGAAAATTCCATCTATGTTTAGATTCAGCGAGGTAGAAACACGTTTCTTCTAAAAGCTGCGTTTGGACATTCCAGAGTGGATGGGAAAACAGGCTGTAAAGAGAAATACGTTGCTCTAAAACCAAAACGGAGCTATCTAGCAGAATGGTTGTCAATGCGTTTATTCAAGTTCCAGAGTTAAACTGCTGTGTGTTTGCAGCAGTTCAGAAACCCTTTCTTTGGAGAATGCAGAAAAAGTCTTTTCCCGCCCCAGAGACGCTTAGGAGAGTTATCAGTAAGAATGCGTTTAAAACACAGAAGACCCTCTTATTACGAACTCATCTGCTGTGTGTTGGCTCCTTTTAGGAAGTTACATATATGTTTAGATTCAGCGAGGAAGAAACACGTTTCTTCTAAAAGCTGCGTTTGGACATTCCAGAGTGGATGGGAGAACAGGCTGTAAAGAGAAATACCTTGCTCTAAAACCAAAACGGAGCTATCTAGCAGAATGGTTGTCAATGTGTGTATTCAGCTTCCAGAGCTAAACTGATATGTGTTTGCAGCAGTTCAGAAACCCTTTCTTTGGAGAATGCAGAAACCGTCTTTTCCCGTCCTAGAGACGCTTATAAGAGTTAGTAGTAAGAATGCGTTTAAAACACAGAAGACCCACTTCTTACGAACTCATCTGCTGTGTGTTGGTTCCTTTTAGGAAGTTGCATCTATGTTTAGATTCAGCGAGGTAGAATCACGTTTCTTCTAAAAGCTGCGTTTGGACATTCCAGAGTGGATGGGAGAACAGGCTGTAAAGAGAAATACCTTGCTCTAAAACCAAAACGGAGCTATCTAGCAGAATGGTTGTCAATGTGTCTATTCAACTTCCAGAGCTAAACTGATGTGTGTTTGCAGCAGTTCAGAAACCCTTTCTTTGGAGAATGCAGAAACCGTCATTTCCAGCCCTAGAGACGCATATAAGAGTTAGCAGTAAGAATGCGTTTAAAACACAGAACACCCGCTTCTTACGAACTCATCTTCTGTGTGTTGGTTCCTTTTAGGAAGTTGCATCTATGTTTAGATTCAGCGAGGAAGAAACACGTTTCTTCTAAAAGCTGCGTTTGGATATTCCAGAGTGGATGGGAGAACAGGCTGTAAAGAGAAATACCTTGCTCTAAAACCAAAACGGAGCTATCTAGCAGAATGGTTTTCAATGTGTGTATTCAACTTCCAGAATTAAACATATGTGTGTTTGCAGCAGTTCAGAAACCCTTTCTTTGGAGAATGCAGAAACCATCATTTCTAGCCCTAGAGACGCATATAAGAGTTAGCAGTAAGAATGCGTTTAAAACACAGAAGAGCCGCTTCTAAGGAACTCATCTGCTGTGTGTTGGTTCCTTTTAGGAAATTGCATCTTTGTTTAGATTCAGCGAGGTAGAATCACGTTTCTTCTAAAAGCTGCGTTTGGACATTCCAGAGTGGATGGGAGAACAGGCTGTAAAGAGAAATACCTTGCTCTAAAACCAAAACGGAGCTATCTAGCAGAATGGTTGTCAATGTGTGTATTCAACTTCCAGAGTTAAACTGATGTGTGTTTGCAGCAGTTCAGAAACCCTTTCTTTGGAGAATGCAGAAACCGTCATTTCCAGCCCTAGAGACGCATATAAGAGTTAGCAGTAAGAATGCGTTTAAAACACAGAACACCCGCTTCTTACGAACTCATCTTCTGTGTGTTGGTTCCTTTTAGGAAGTTGCATCTATGTTTAGATTCAGCGAGGAAGAAACACGTTTCTTCTAAAAGCTGCGTTTGGATATTCCAGAGTGGATGGGAGAACAGGCTGTAAAGAGAAATACCTTGCTCTAAAACCAAAACGGAGCTATCTAGCAGAATGGTTGTCAATGTGTGTATTCAACTTCCAGAGTTAAACTGATGTGTGTTTGCAGCAGTTCAGAAACCCTTTCTTTAGAGAATGCAGAAACCGTCATTTCCAGCCCTAGAGACGCATATAAGAGTTAGCAGTAAGAATGCGTTTAAAACACAGAACACCCGCTTCTTACGAACTCATCTTCTGTGTGTTGGTTCCTTTTAGGAAGTTGCATCTATGTTTAGATTCAGCGAGGAAGAAACACGTTTCTTCTAAAAGCTGCGTTTGGACATTCCAGAGTGGATGGGAAAACAGGCTGTAAAGAGAAATACGTTGCTCTAAAACCAAAACGGAGCTATCTAGCAGAATGGTTGTCAATGCGTTTATTCAAGTTCCAGAGTTAAACGGCTGTGTGTTTGCAGCAGTTCAGAAACCCTTTCTTTGGAGAATGCAGAAAAAGTCTTTTCCCGCCCCATAGACGCTTAGGAGAGTTATCAGTAAGAATGCGTTTAAAACACAGAAGACCCTCTTATTACGAACTCATCTGCTGTGTGTTGGCTCCTTTTAGGAAGTTACATATATGTTTAGATTCAGCGAGGAAGAAACACGTTTCTTCTAAAAGCTGCGTTTGGACATTCCAGAGTGGATGGGAGAACAGGCTGTAAAGAGAAATACCTTGCTCTAAAACCAAAACGGAGCTATCTAGCAGAATGGTTGTCAATGTGTGTATTCAACTTCCAGAGCTAAACTGATGTGTGTTTGCAGCAGTTCAGAAACCCTTTCTTTGGAGAATGCAGAAACCGTCTTTTCCCGCCCTAGAGACGCTTATAAGAGTTAGTAGTAAGAATGCGTTTAAAACACAGAAGACCCGCTTCTTACGAACTCATCTGCTGTGTGTTGGTTCCTTTTAGGAAGTTGCATCTATGTTTAGATTCAGCGAGGTAGAATCACGTTTCTTCTAAAAGCTGCGTTTGGACATTCCAGAGTGGATGGGAGAACAGGTTGTAAAGAGAAATACCTTGCTCTAAAACCAAAACGGAGCTATCTAGCAGAATGGTTGTCAATGTGTCTATTCAACTTCCAGAGCTTAACTGATGTGTGTTTGCAGCAGTTCAGAAACCCTTTCTTTGGAGAATGCAGAAACCGTCATTTCCAGCCCTAGAGACGCATATAAGAGTTAGCAGTAAGAATGCGTTTAAAACACAGAACACCCGCTTCTTACGAACTCATCTTCTGTGTGTTGGTTCCTTTTAGGAAGTTGCATCTATGTTTAGATTCAGCGAGGAAGAAACACGTTTCTTCTAAAAGCTGCGTTTGGATATTCCAGAGTGGATGGGAGAACAGGCTGTAAAGAGAAATACCTTGCTCTAAAACCAAAACGGAGCTATCTAGCAGAATGGTTTTCAATGTGTTTATTCAACTTCCAGAATTAAACATATGTGTGTTTGCAGCAGTTCAGAAACCCTTTCTTTGGAGAATGCAGAAACCATCATTTCTAGCCCTAGAGACGCATATAAGAGTTAGCAGTAAGAATGCGTTTAAAACACAGAACACCCGCTTCTTACGAACTCATCTTCTGTGTGTTGGTTCCTTTTAGGAAGTTGCATCTATGTTTAGATTCAGCGAGGAAGAAACACGTTTCTTCTAAAAGCTGCGTTTGGATATTCCAGAGTGGATGGGAGAAGAGGCTGTAAAGAGAAATACCTTGCTCTAAAACCAAAACGGAGCTATCTAGCAGAATGGTTGTCAATGTGTGTATTCAACTTAAAGAGTTAAACTGATGTGTGTTTGCAGCAGTTCAGAAACCGTTTCTTTGGAGAATGCAGAAACTGTCTTTTCCCGCCCTAGAGACGCTTATAAGAGTTAGCAGTAAGAATGCGTTTAAAACACAGAAGACCCGCTTCTTACGAACTCATCAGTTGTGTGTTGGTTCCTTTTAGAAAATTCCATCTATGTTTAGATTCAGCGAGGTAGAAACACGTTTCTTCTAAAAGCTGCGTTTGGACATTCCAGAGTGGATGGGAAAACAGGCTGTAAAGAGAAATACGTTGCTCTAAAACCAAAACGGAGCTATCTAGCAGAATGGTTGTCAATGCGTTTATTCAAGTTCCAGATTTAAACTGCTGTGTGTTTGCAGCAGTTCAGAAACCCTTTCTTTGGAGAATGCAGAAAAAGTCTTTTCCCGCCCCAGAGACGCTTAGGAGAGTTATCAGTAAGAATGCGTTTAAAACACAGAAGACCCTCTTATTACGAACTCATCTGCTGTGTGTTGGCTCCTTTTAGGAAGTTACATATATGTTTAGATTCAGCGAGGAAGAAACACGTTTCTTCTAAAAGCTGCGTTTGGACATTCCAGAGTGGATGGGAGAACAGGCTGTAAAGAGAAATACCTTGCTCTAAAACCAAAACGGAGCTATCTAGCAGAATGGTTGTCAATGTGTGTATTCAACTTCCAGAGCTAAACTGATATGTGTTTGCAGCAGTTCAGAAACCCTTTCTTTGGAGAATGCAGAAACCGTCTTTTCCCGTCCTAGAGACGCTTATAAGAGTTAGTAGTAAGAATGCGTTTAAAACACAGAAGACCCACTTCTTACGAACTCATCTGCTGTGTGTTGGTTCCTTTTAGGAAGTTGCATCTATGTTTAGATTCAGCGAGGTAGAATCACGTTTCTTCTAAAAGCTGCGTTTGGACATTCCAGAGTGGATGGGAGAACAGGCTGTAAAGAGAAATACCTTGCTCTAAAACCAAAACGGAGCTATCTAGCAGAATGGTTGTCAATGTGTCTATTCAACTTCCAGAGCTAAACTGATGTGTGTTTGCAGCAGTTCAGAAACCCTTTCTTTGGAGAATGCAGAAACCGTCATTTCCAGCCCTAGAGACGCATATAAGAGTTAGCAGTAAGAATGCGTTTAAAACACAGAACACCCGCTTCTTACGAACTCATCTTCTGTGTCTTGGTTCCTTTTAGGAAGTTGCATCTATGTTTAGATTCAGCGAGGAAGAAACACGTTTCTTCTAAAAGCTGCGTTTGGATATTCCAGAGTGGATGGGAGAACAGGCTGTAAAGAGAAATACCTTGCTCTAAAACCAAAACGGAGCTATCTAGCAGAATGGTTTTCAATGTGTGTATTCAACTTCCAGAATTAAACATATGTGTGTTTGCAGCAGTTCAGAAACCCTTTCTTTGGAGAATGCAGAAACCATCATTTCTAGCCCTAGAGACGCATATAAGAGTTAGCAGTAAGAATGCGTTTAAAACACAGAAGAGCCGCTTCTAAGGAACTCATCTGCTGTGTGTTGGTTCCTTTTAGGAAATTGCATCTTTGTTTAGATTCAGCGAGGTAGAAACACGTTTCTTCTAAAAGCTGCGTTTGTACATTCCAGAGTGGATGGGAGAACAGGCTGTAAAGAGAAATACCTTGCTCTAAAACCAAAACGGAGCTATCTAGCAGAATGGTTGTCAATGTGTGTATTCAACTTCCAGAGTTAAACTGATGTGTGTTTGCAGCAGTTCAGAAACCCTTTCTTTGGAGAATGCAGAAACCGTCATTTCCAGCCCTAGAGACGCATATAAGAGTTAGCAGTAAGAATGCGTTTAAAACACAGAACACCCGCTTCTTACGAACTCATCTTCTGTGTGTTGGTTCCTTTTAGGAAGTTGCATCTATGTTTAGATTCAGCGAGGAAGAAACACGTTTCTTCTAAAAGCTGCGTTTGGATATTCCAGAGTGGATGGGAGAACAGGCTGTAAAGAGAAATACCTTGCTCTAAAACCAAAACGGAGCTATCTAGCAGAATGGTTGTCAATGTGTGTATTCAACTTCCAGAGTTAAACTGATGTGTGTTTGCAGCAGTTCAGAAACCCTTTCTTTGGAGAATGTAGAAACCGTCATTTCCAGCCCTAGAGACGCATATAAGAGTTAGCAGTAAGAATGCGTTTAAAACACAGAACACCCGCTTCTTACGAACTCATCTTCTGTGTGTTGGTTCCTTTTAGGAAGTTGCATCTATGTTTAGATTCAGCGAGGAAGAAACACGTTTCTTCTAAAAGCTGCGTTTGGATATTCCAGAGTGGATGGGAGAACAGGCTGTAAAGAGAAATACCTTGCTCTAAAACCAAAACGGAGCTATCTAGCAGAATGGTTGTCAAAGTGTGTATTCAACTTCCAGAGTTAAACTGATGTGTGTTTGCAGCAGTTCAGAAACCCTTTCTTTGGAGAATGCAGAAACCGTCATTTCCAGCCCTAGAGACGCATATAAGAGTTAGCAGTAAGAATGCGTTTAAAACACAGAACACCCGCTTCTTACGAACTCATCTTCTGTGTGTTGGTTCCTTTTAGGAAGTTGCATCTATGTTTAGATTCAGCGAGGAAGAAACACGTTTCTTCTAAAAGCTGCGTTTGGATATTCCAGAGTGGATGGGAGAACAGGCTGTAAAGAGAAATACCTTGCTCTAAAACCAAAACGGAGCTATCTAGCAGAATGGTTGTCAATGTGTGTATTCAACTTCCAGAGTTAAACTGATGTGTGTTTGCAGCAGTTCAGAAACCCTTTCTTTGGAGAATGCAGAAACCGTCATTTCCAGCCCTAGAGACGCATATAAGAGTTAGCAGTAAGAATGCGTTTAAAACACAGAACACCCGCTTCTTACGAACTCATCTTCTGTGTGTTGGTTCCTTTTAGGAAGTTGCATCTATGTTTAGATTCAGCGAGGAAGAAACACGTTTCTTCTAAAAGCTGCGTTTGGATATTCCAGAGTGGATGGGAGAACAGGCTGTAAAGAGAAATACCTTGCTCTAAAACCAAAACGGAGCTATCTAGCAGAATGGTTGTCAATGTGTGTATTCAACTTCCAGAGTTAAACTGATGTGTGTTTGCAGCAGTTCAGAAACCCTTTCTTTGGAGAATGCAGAAACCGTCATTTCCAGCCCTAGAGACGCATATAAGAGTTAGCAGTAAGAATGCGTTTAAAACACAAAACACCCGCTTCTTACGAACTCATCTGCTGTGTGTTGGATCCTTTTAGGAAGTTGAATTGATGTTTAGATTCAGCGAGGAAGAAACACGTTTCTTCTAAAAGCTGCGTTTGGATATTCCAGAGTGGATGGGAGAACAGGCTGTAAAGAGAAATACCTTGCTCTAAAACCAAAACGGAGCTATCTAGCAGAATGGTTGTCAAAGTGTGTATTCAACTTCCAGAGTTAAACTGATGTGTGTTTGCAGCAGTTCAGAAACCCTTTCTTTGGAGAATGCAGAAACCATCATTTCCAGCCCTAGAGACGCATATAAGAGTTAGCAGTAAGAATGCGTTTAAAACACAGAAGACCCGCTTCTTACGAACTCATCTGCTGTGTGTTGGTTCCTTTTAGGAAGTTGCATCTATGTTTAGATTCAGCGAGGTAGAAACACGTTTCTTCTAAAAGCTGCGTTTGGACATTCCAGAGTGGATGGGAGAACAGGCTGTAAAGAGAAATACCTTGCTCTAAAACCAAAACGGAGCTATCTAGCAGAATGGTTGTCAATGTGTGTATTCAACTTAAAGAGTTAAACTGATGTGTGTTTGCAGCAGTTCAGAAACCCTTTCTTTGGAGAATGCAGAAACTGTCTTTTCCCGCCCTAGAGACGCTTATAAGAGTTAGCAGTAAGAATGCGTTTAAAACACAGAAGACCCGCTTCTTACGAACTCATCAGTTGTGTGTTGGTTCCTTTTAGAAAATTCCATCTATGTTTAGATTCAGCGAGGTAGAAACACGTTTCTTCTAAAAGCTGCGTTTGGACATTCCAGAGTGGATGGGAAAACAGGCTGTAAAGAGAAATACGTTGCTCTAAAACCAAAACGGAGCTATCTAGCAGAATGGTTGTCAATGCGTTTATTCAAGTTCCAGAGTTAAACGGCTGTGTGTTTGCAGCAGTTCAGAAACCCTTTCTTTGGAGAATGCAGAAAAAGTCTTTTCCCGCCCCAGAGACGCTTAGGAGAGTTATCAGTAAGAATGCGTTTAAAACACAGAAGACCCTCTTATTACGAACTCATCTGCTGTGTGTTGGCTCCTTTTAGGAAGTTACATATATGTTTAGATTCAGCGAGGAAGAAACACGTTTCTTCTAAAAGCTGCGTTTGGACATTCCAGAGTGGATGGGAGAACAGGCTGTAAAGAGAAATACCTTGCTCTAAAACCAAAACGGAGCTATCTAGCAGAATGGTTGTCAATGTGTGTATTCAACTTCCAGAGCTAAACTGATGTGTGTTTGCAGCAGTTCAGAAACCCTTTCTTTGGAGAATGCAGAAACCGTCTTTTCCCGCCCTAGAGACGCTTATAAGAGTTAGTAGTAAGAATGCGTTTAAAACACAGAAGACCCGCTTCTTACGAACTCATCTGCTGTGTGTTGGTTCCTTTTAGGAAGTTGCATCTATGTTTAGATTCAGCGAGGTAGAATCACGTTTCTTCTAAAAGCTGCGTTTGGACATTCCAGAGTGGATGGGAGAACAGGCTGTAAAGAGAAATACCTTGCTCTAAAACCAAAACGGAGCTATCTAGCAGAATGGTTGTCAATGTGTCTATTCAACTTCCAGAGCTTAACTGATGTGTGTTTGCAGCAGTTCAGAAACCCTTTCTTTGGAGAATGCAGAAACCGTCATTTCCAGCCCTAGAGACGCATATAAGAGTTAGCAGTAAGAATGCGTTTAAAACACAGAACACCCGCTTCTTACGAACTCATCTTCTGTGTCTTGGTTCCTTTTAGGAAGTTGCATCTATGTTTAGATTCAGCGAGGAAGAAACACGTTTCTTCTAAAAGCTGCGTTTGGATATTCCAGAGTGGATGGGAGAACAGGCTGTAAAGAGAAATACCTTGCTCTAAAACCAAAACGGAGCTATCTAGCAGAATGGTTTTCAATGTGTTTATTCAACTTCCAGAATTAAACATATGAGTGTTTGCAGCAGTTCAGAAACCCTTTCTTTGGAGAATGCAGAAACCATCATTTCTAGCCCTAGAGACGCATATAAGAGTTAGCAGTAAGAATGCGTTTAAAACACAGAACACCCGCTTCTTACGAACTCATCTTCTGTGTGTTGGTTCCTTTTAGGAAGTTGCATCTATGTTTAGATTCAGCGAGGAAGAAACACGTTTCTTCTAAAAGCTGCGTTTGGATATTCCAGAGTGGATGGGAGAACAGGCTGTAAAGAGAAATACCTTGCTCTAAAACCAAAACGGAGCTATCTAGCAGAATGGTTGTCAATGTGTGTATTCAACTTCCAGAGTTAAACTGATGTGTGTTTGCAGCAGTTCAGAAACCCTTTCTTTGGAGAATGCAGAAACCATCATTTCTAGTCCTAGAGACGCATATAAGAGTTAGCAGTAAGAATGCGTTTAAAACACAGAACACCCGCTTCTTACGAACTCATCTGCTGTGTGTTGGTTCCTTTTAGGAAGTTGCATCTATGTTTAGATTCAGCGAGGAAGAAACACGTTTCTTCTAAAAGCTGCGTTTGGATATTCCAGAGTGGATGGGAGAACAGGCTGTAAAGAGAAATACCTTGCTCTAAAACCAAAACGGAGCTATCTAGCAGAATGGTTGTCAATGTGTGTATTCAACTTCCAGAGTTAAACTGATGTGTGTTTGCAGCAGTTCAGAAACCCTTTCTTTGGAGAATGCAGAAACCGTCATTTCCAGCCCTAGAGACGCATATAAGAGTTAGCAGTAGGAATGCGTTTAAAACACAGAACACCCGCTTCTTACGAACTCATCTTCTGTGTGTTGGTTCCTTTTAGGAAGTTGCATCTATGTTTAGATTCAGCGAGGAAGAAACACGTTTCTTCTAAAAGCTGCGTTTGGATATTCCAGAGTGGATGGGAGAACAGGCTGTAAAGAGAAATACCTTGCTCTAAAACCAAAACGGAGCTATCTAGCAGAATGGTTGTCAATGTGTGTATTCAACTTCCAGAGTTAAACTGATGTGTGTTTGCAGCAGTTCAGAAACCCTTTCTTTGGAGAATGCAGAAACCATCATTTCTAGCCCTAGAGACGCATATAAGAGTTAGCTGTAAGAATGCGTTTAAAACACAGAAGAGCCGCTTCTAAGGAACTCATCTGCTGTGTGTTGGTTCCTTTTAGGAAATTGCATCTTTGTTTAGATTCAGCGAGGTAGAAACACGTTTCTTCTAAAAGCTGCGTTTGTACATTCCAGAGTGGATGGGAGAACAGGCTGTAAAGAGAAATACCTTGCTCTAAAACCAAAACGGAGCTATCTAGCAGAATGGTTGTCAATGTGTGTATTCAACTTCCAGAGTTAAACTGATGTGTGTTTGCAGCAGTTCAGAAACCCTTTCTTTGGAGAATGCAGAAACCGTCATTTCCAGCCCTAGAGACGCATATAAGAGTTAGCAGTAAGAATGCGTTTAAAACACAGAACACCCGCTTCTTACGAACTCATCTTCTGTGTGTTGGTTCCTTTTAGGAAGTTGCATCTATGTTTAGATTCAGCGAGGAAGAAACACGTTTCTTCTAAAAGCTGCGTTTGGATATTCCAGAGTGGATGGGAGAACAGGCTGTAAAGAGAAATACCTTGCTCTAAAACCAAAACGGAGCTATCTAGCAGAATGGTTGTCAATGTGTGTATTCAACTTCCAGAGTTAAACTGATGTGTGTTTGCAGCAGTTCAGAAACCCTTTCTTTGGAGAATGTAGAAACCGTCATTTCCAGCCCTAGAGACGCATATAAGAGTTAGCAGTAAGAATGCGTTTAAAACACAGAACACCCGCTTCTTACGAACTCATCTTCTGTGTGTTGGTTCCTTTTAGGAAGTTGCATCTATGTTTAGATTCAGCGAGGAAGAAACACGTTTCTTCTAAAAGCTGCGTTTGGATATTCCAGAGTGGATGGGAGAACAGGCTGTAAAGAGAAATACCTTGCTCTAAAACCAAAACGGAGCTATCTAGCAGAATGGTTGTCAATGTGTCTATTCAACTTCCAGAGTTAAACTGATGTGTGTTTGCAGCAGTTCAGAAACCCTTTCTTTGGAGAATGCAGAAACCGTCATTTCCAGCCCTAGAGACGCATATAAGAGTTAGCAGTAAGAATGCGTTTAAAACACAGAACACCCGCTTCTTACGAACTCATCTTCTGTGTGTTGGTTCCTTTTAGGAAGTTGCATCTATGTTTAGATTCAGCGAGGAAGAAACACGTTTCTTCTAAAAGCTGCGTTTGGATATTCCAGAGTGGATGGGAGAACAGGCTGTAAAGAGAAATACCTTGCTCTAAAACCAAAACGGAGCTATCTAGCAGAATGGTTGTCAATGTGTGTATTCAACTTCCAGAGTTAAACTGATGTGTGTTTGCAGCAGTTCAGAAACCCTTTCTTTGGAGAATGCAGAAACCGTCATTTCCAGCCCTAGAGACGCATATAAGAGTTAGCAGTAAGAATGCGTTTAAAACACAGAACACCCGCTTCTTACGAACTCATCTTCTGTGTGTTGGTTCCTTTTAGGAAGTTGCATCTATGTTTAGATTCAGCGAGGAAGAAACACGTTTCTTCTAAAAGCTGCGTTTGGATATTCCAGAGTGGATGGGAGAACAGGCTGTAAAGAGAAATACCTTGCTCTAAAACCAAAACGGAGCTATCTAGCAGAATGGTTGTCAATGTGTGTATTCAACTTCCAGAGTTAAACTGATGTGTGTTTGCAGCAGTTCAGAAACCCTTTCTTTGGAGAATGCAGAAACCGTCATTTCCAGCCCTAGAGACGCATATAAGAGTTAGCAGTAAGAATGCGTTTAAAACACAAAACACCCGCTTCTTACGAACTCATCTGCTGTGTGTTGGATCCTTTTAGGAAGTTGCATTGATGTTTAGATTCAGCGAGGAAGAAACACGTTTCTTCTAAAAGCTGCGTTTGGATATTCCAGAGTGGATGGGAGAACAGGCTGTAAAGAGAAATACCTTGCTCTAAAACCAAAACGGAGCTATCTAGCAGAATGGTTGTCAAAGTGTGTATTCAACTTCCAGAGTTAAACTGATGTGTGTTTGCAGCAGTTCAGAAACCCTTTCTTTGGAGAATGCAGAAACCATCATTTCCAGCCCTAGAGACGCATATAAGAGTTAGCAGTAAGAATGCGTTTAAAACACAGAAGACCCGCTTCTTACGAACTCATCTGCTGTGTGTTGGTTCCTTTTAGGAAGTTGCATCTATGTTTAGATTCAGCGAGGTAGAAACACGTTTCTTCTAAAAGCTGCGTTTGGACATTCCAGAGTGGATGGGAGAACAGGCTGTAAAGAGAAATACCTTGCTCTAAAACCAAAACGGAGCTATCTAGCAGAATGGTTGAAAATGTGTGTATTCAACTTAAAGAGTTAAACTGATGTGTGTTTGCAGCAGTTCAGAAACCCTTTCTTTGGAGAATGCAGAAACTGTCTTTTCCCGCCCTAGAGACGCTTATAAGAGTTAGCAGTAAGAATGCGTTTAAAACACAGAAGACCCGCTTCTTACGAACTCAACAGTTGTGTGTTGGTTCCTTTTAGAAAATTCCATCTATGTTTAGATTCAGCGAGGTAGAAACACGTTTCTTCTAAAAGCTGCGTTTGGACATTCCAGAGTGGATGGGAAAACAGGCTGTAAAGAGAAATACGTTGCTCTAAAACCAAAACGGAGCTATCTAGCAGAATGGTTGTCAATGCGTTTATTCAAGTTCCAGAGTTAAACGGCTGTGTGTTTGCAGCAGTTCAGAAACCCTTTCTTTGGAGAATGCAGAAAAAGTCTTTTCCCGCCCCAGAGACGCTTAGGAGAGTTATCAGTAAGAATGCGTTTAAAACACAGAAGACCCTCTTATTACGAACTCATCTGCTGTGTGTTGGCTCCTTTTAGGAAGTTACATATATGTTTAGATTCAGCGAGGAAGAAACACGTTTCTTCTAAAAGCTGCGTTTGGACATTCCAGAGTGGATGGGAGAACAGGCTGTAAAGAGAAATACCTTGCTCTAAAACCAAAACGGAGCTATCTAGCAGAATGGTTGTCAATGTGTGTATTCAACTTCCAGAGCTAAACTGATGTGTGTTTGCAGCAGTTCAGAAACCCTTTCTTTGGAGAATGCAGAAACCGTCTTTTCCCGCCCTAGAGACGCTTATAAGAGTTAGTAGTAAGAATGCGTTTAAAACACAGAAGACCCGCTTCTTACGAACTCATCTGCTGTGTGTTGGTTCCTTTTAGGAAGTTGCATCTATGTTTAGATTCAGCGAGGTAGAATCACGTTTCTTCTAAAAGCTGCGTTTGGACATTCCAGAGTGGATGGGAGAACAGGCTGTAAAGAGAAATACCTTGCTCTAAAACCAAAACGGAGCTATCTAGCAGAATGGTTGTCAATGTGTCTATTCAACTTCCAGAGCTTAACTGATGTGTGTTTGCAGCAGTTCAGAAACCCTTTCTTTGGAGAATGCAGAAACCGTCATTTCCAGCCCTAGAGACGCATATAAGAGTTAGCAGTAAGAATGCGTTTAAAACACAGAACACCCGCTTCTTACGAACTCATCTTCTGTGTCTTGGTTCCTTTTAGGAAGTTGCATCTATGTTTAGATTCAGCGAGGAAGAAACACGTTTCTTCTAAAAGCTGCGTTTGGATATTCCAGAGTGGATGGGAGAACAGGCTGTAAAGAGAAATACCTTGCTCTAAAACCAAAACGGAGCTATCTAGCAGAATGGTTTTCAATGTGTTTATTCAACTTCCAGAATTAAACATATGAGTGTTTGCAGCAGTTCAGAAACCCTTTCTTTGGAGAATGCAGAAACCATCATTTCTAGCCCTAGAGACGCATATAAGAGTTAGCAGTAAGAATGCGTTTAAAACACAGAACACCCGCTTCTTACGAACTCATCTTCTGTGTGTTGGTTCCTTTTAGGAAGTTGCATCTATGTTTAGATTCAGCGAGGAAGAAACACGTTTCTTCTAAAAGCTGCGTTTGGATATTCCAGAGTGGATGGGAGAACAGGCTGTAAAGAGAAATACCTTGCTCTAAAACCAAAACGGAGCTATCTAGCAGAATGGTTGTCAATGTGTGTATTCAACTTCCAGAGTTAAACTGATGTGTGTTTGCAGCAGTTCAGAAACCCTTTCTTTGGAGAATGCAGAAACCATCATTTCTAGTCCTAGAGACGCATATAAGAGTTAGCAGTAAGAATGCGTTTAAAACACAGAACACCCGCTTCTTACGAACTCATCTGCTGTGTGTTGTTTCCTTTTAGGAAGTTGCATCTATGTTTAGATTCAGCGAGGAAGAAACACGTTTCTTCTAAAAGCTGCGTTTGGATATTCCAGAGTGGATGGGAGAACAGGCTGTAAAGAGAAATACCTTGCTCTAAAACCAAAACGGAGCTATCTAGCAGAATGGTTGTCAATGTGTGTATTCAACTTCCAGAGTTAAACTGATGTGTGTTTGCAGCAGTTCAGAAACCCTTTCTTTGGAGAATGCAGAAACCGTCATTTCCAGCCCTAGAGACGCATATAAGAGTTAGCAGTAGGAATGCGTTTAAAACACAGAACACCCGCTTCTTACGAACTCATCTTCTGTGTGTTGGTTCCTTTTAGGAAGTTGCATCTATGTTTAGATTCAGCGAGGAAGAAACACGTTTCTTCTAAAAGCTGCGTTTGGATATTCCAGAGTGGATGGGAGAACAGGCTGTAAAGAGAAATACCTTGCTCTAAAACCAAAACGGAGCTATCTAGCAGAATGGTTGTCAATGTGTGTATTCAACTTCCAGAGTTAAACTGATGTGTGTTTGCAGCAGTTCAGAAACCCTTTCTTTGGAGAATGCAGAAACCGTCATTTCCAGCCCTAGAGACGCATATAAGAGTTAGCAGTAAGAATGCGTTTAAAACACAGAAGACCCGCTTCTTACGAACTCATCTGCTGTGTGTTGGTTCCTTTTAGGAAGTTGCATCTATGTTTAGATTCAGCGAGGTAGAAACACGTTTCTTCTAAAAGCTGCGTTTGGACATTCCAGAGTGGATGGGAGAACAGGCTGTAAAGAGAAATACCTTGCTCTAAAACCAAAACGGAGCTATCTAGCAGAATGGTTGTCAATGTGTGTATTCAACTTAAAGAGTTAAACTGATGTGTGTTTGCAGCAGTTCAGAAACCCTTTCTTTGGAGAATGCAGAAACTGTCTTTTCCCGCCCTAGAGACGCTTATAAGAGTTAGCAGTAAGAATGCGTTTAAAACACAGAAGACCCGCTTCTTACGAACTCATCAGTTGTGTGTTGGTTCCTTTTAGAAAATTCCATCTATGTTTAGATTCAGCGAGGTAGAAACACGTTTCTTCTAAAAGCTGCGTTTGGACATTCCAGAGTGGATGGGAAAACAGGCTGTAAAGAGAAATACGTTGCTCTAAAACCAAAACGGAGCTATCTAGCAGAATGGTTGTCAATGCGTTTATTCAAGTTCCAGAGTTAAACTGCTGTGTGTTTGCAGCAGTTCAGAAACCCTTTCTTTGGAGAATGCAGAAAAAGTCTTTTCCCGCCCCAGAGACGCTTAGGAGAGTTATCAGTAAGAATGCGTTTAAAACACAGAAGACCCTCTTATTACGAACTCATCTGCTGTGTGTTGGCTCCTTTTAGGAAGTTACATATATGTTTAGATTCAGCGAGGAAGAAACACGTTTCTTCTAAAAGCTGCGTTTGGACATTCCAGAGTGGATGGGAGAACAGGCTGTAAAGAGAAATACCTTGCTCTAAAACCAAAACGGAGCTATCTAGCAGAATGGTTGTCAATGTGTGTATTCAACTTCCAGAGTTAAACTGATGTGTGTTTGCAGCAGTTAAGAAACCCTTTCTTTGGAGAATGCAGAAACCGTCATTTCCAGCCCTAGAGACGCATATAAGAGTTAGCAGTAAGAATGCGTTTAAAACACAGAACACCCGCTTCTTACGAACTCATCTTCTGTGTGTTGGTTCCTTTTAGGAAGTTGCATCTATGTTTAGATTCAGCGAGGAAGAAACACGTTTCTTCTAAAAGCTGCGTTTGGATATTCCAGAGTGGATGGGAGAACAGGCTGTAAAGAGAAATACCTTGCTCTAAAACCAAAACGGAGCTATCTAGCAGAATGGTTGTCAATGTGTGTATTCAACTTCCAGAGATAAACTGATGTGTGTTTGCAGCAGTTCAGAAACCCTTTCTTTGGAGAATGCAGAAACCGTCATTTCCAGCCCTAGAGACGCATATAAGAGTTAGCAGTAAGAATGCGTTTAAAACACAGAACACCCGATTCTTACGAACTCATCTGCTGTGTGTTGGTTCCTTTTAGGAAGTTGCATCTATGTTTAGATTCAGCGAGGAAGAAACACGTTTCTTCTAAAAGCTGCGTTTGGATATTCCAGAGTGGATTGGAGAACAGGCTGTAAAGAGAAATACCTTGCTCTAAAACCAAAACGGAGCTATCTAGCAGAATGGTTGTCAATGTGTCTATTCAACTTCCAGAGTTAAACTGATGTGTGTTTGCAGCAGTTCAGAAACCCTTTCTTTGGAGAATGCAGAAACCGTCATTTCCAGCCCTAGAGACGCATATAAGAGTTAGCAGTAAGAATGCGTTTAAAACACAGAACACCCGCTTCTTACGAACTCATCTTCTGTGTCTTGGTTCCTTTTAGGAAGTTGCATCTATGTTTAGATTCAGCGAGGTAGAATCACGTTTCTTCTAAAAGCTGCGTTTGGATATTCCAGAGTGGATGGGAGAACAGGCTGTAAAGAGAAATACCTTGCTCTAAAACCAAAACGGAGCTATCTAGCAGAATGGTTGTCAATGTGTGTATTCAACAGCTAGAGTTAAACTGATGTGTGTTTGCAGCAGTTCAGAAACCCTTTAGTTGGAGAATGCAGAAACCGTCATTTCCAGCCCTAGAGACGCATATAAGAGTTAGCAGTAAGAAGGCGTTTAAAACACAGAACACCCGCTTCTTACGAACTCATCTGCTGTGTGTTGGTTCCTTTTAGGAAGTTGCATCTATGTTTAGATTCAGCGAGGAAGAAACACGTTTCTTCTAAAAGCTGCGTTTGGATATTCCAGAGTGGATGGGAGAACAGGCTGTAAAGAGAAATACCTTGCTCTAAAACCAAAACGGAGCTATCTAGCAAAATGGTTGTCAATGTGTGTATTCAACTTCCAGATATAAACATATGTGTGATTGCAGCAGTTCAGAAACCCTTTCTTTGGAGAATGCAGAAACCGTCATTTCTAGCCCTAGAGACGCATATAAGAGTTAGCAGTAAGAATGCGTTTAAAACAAAGAAGTCCCGCTTCTTACGAACTCATCTGCTGTGTGTTGGTTTCTTTTAGGAAGTTGCATCTATGTTTAGATTCAGCGAGGTAGAAACACGTTTCTTCTATAAGCTGCGTTTGGACATTCCACAGTGGATGGGAGAACAGGCTGTAAAGAGAAATACCTTGCTCTAAAACCAAAACGGAGCTATCTAGCAGAATGGTTGTCAATGTGTGTATTCAGGTTCCAGTGTTAAACTGATGTGTGTTTGCAGCAGTTCAGAAACCCTTTCTTTGGAGAATGCAGAAACAGTCTTTTCCCGCCCTAGAGACGCTTATAAGAGTTAGCAGTAAGAATGCGTTTAAAACACAGAAGACCCGCTTCTTACGAAGTCATCTGCTGTGTGTTGGTTCCTTTTAGGAAGTTGCATCTATGTTTACATTCAGCGAGGTAGAAACACGTTTCTTCTAAAAGCTGCGTTTGGACATTCCAGAGTGGATGGGAGAACAGGCTGTAAAGAGAAATACCTTGCTCTAAAACCAAAACGGAGCTATCTAGCAGAATGGTTGTCAATGTGTGTATTCAACTTAAAGAGTTAAACTGATGTGTGTTTGCAGCAGTTCAGAAACCCTTTCTTTGGAGAATGCAGAAACTGTCTTTTCCCGCCCTAGAGACGCTTATAAGAGTTAGCAGTAAGAATGCGTTTAAAACACAGAAGACCCGCTTCTTACGAACTCATCTGTTGTGTGTTGGTTCCTTTTAGAAAATTCCATCTATGTTTAGATTCAGCGAGGTAGAAACACGTTTCTTCTAAAAGCTGCGTTTGGACATTCCAGAGTGGATGGGAAAACAGGCTGTAAAGGGAAATACGTTGCTCTAAAACCAAAACGGAGCTATCTAGCAGAATGGTTGTCAATGCGTTTATTCAAGTTCCAGAGTTAAACTGCTGTGTGTTTGCAGCAGTTCAGAAACCCTTTCTTTGGAGAATGCAGAAAAAGTCTTTTCCCGCCCCAGAGACGCTTACGAGAGTTAGCAGTAAGAATGCGTTTAAAACACAGAAGACCCGCTTATTACGAACTCATCTGCTGTGTGTTGGCTCCTTTTAGGAAGTTACATATATGTTTAGATTCAGCGAGGAAGAAACACGTTTCTTCTAAAAGCTGCGTTTGGACATTCCAGAGTGGATGGGAAAACAGGCTGTAAAGAGAAATACGTTGCTCTAAAACCAAAACGGAGCTATCTAGCAGAATGGTTGTCAATGCGTTTATTCAAGTTCCAGAGTTAAACGGCTGTGTGTTTGCAGCAGTTCAGAAACCCTTTCTTTGGAGAATGCAGAAAAAGTCTTTTCCCGCCCCAGAGACGCTTAGGAGAGTTATCAGTAAGAATGCGTTTAAAACACAGAAGACCCTCTTATTACGAACTCATCTGCTGTGTGTTGGCTCCTTTTAGGAAGTTACATATATGTTTAGATTCAGCGAGGAAGAAACACGTTTCTTCTAAAAGCTGCGTTTGGACATTCCAGAGTGGATGGGAGAACAGGCTGTAAAGAGAAATACCTTGCTCTAAAACCAAAACGGAGCTATCTAGCAGAATGGTTGTCAATGTGTGTATTCAACTTCCAGAGCTAAACTGATGTGTGTTTGCAGCAGTTCAGAAACCCTTTCTTTGGAGAATGCAGAAACCGTCTTTTCCCGCCCTAGAGACGCTTATAAGAGTTAGTAGTAAGAATGCGTTTAAAACACAGAAGACCCGCTTCTTACGAACTCATCTGCTGTGTGTTGGTTCCTTTTAGGAAGTTGCATCTATGTTTAGATTCAGCGAGGTAGAATCACGTTTCTTCTAAAAGCTGCGTTTGGACATTCCAGAGTGGATGGGAGAACAGGCTGTAAAGAGAAATACCTTGCTCTAAAACCAAAACGGAGCTATCTAGCAGAATGGTTGTCAATGTGTCTATTCAACTTCCAGAGCTTAACTGATGTGTGTTTGCAGCAGTTCAGAAACCCTTTCTTTGGAGAATGCAGAAACCGTCATTTCCAGCCCTAGAGACGCATATAAGAGTTAGCAGTAAGAATGCGTTTAAAACACAGAACACCCGCTTCTTACGAACTCATCTTCTGTGTCTTGGTTCCTTTTAGGAAGTTGCATCTATGTTTAGATTCAGCGAGGAAGAAACACGTTTCTTCTAAAAGCTGCGTTTGGATATTCCAGAGTGGATGGGAGAACAGGCTGTAAAGAGAAATACCTTGCTCTAAAACCAAAACGGAGCTATCTAGCAGAATGGTTTTCAATGTGTTTATTCAACTTCCAGAATTAAACATATGAGTGTTTGCAGCAGTTCAGAAACCCTTTCTTTGGAGAATGCAGAAACCATCATTTCTAGCCCTAGAGACGCATATAAGAGTTAGCAGTAAGAATGCGTTTAAAACACAGAAGACCCGCTTCTTACGAACTCATCTTCTGTGTGTTGGTTCCTTTTAGGAAGTTGCATCTATGTTTAGATTCAGCGAGGAAGAAACACGTTTCTTCTAAAAGCTGCGTTTGGATATTCCAGAGTGGATGGGAGAACAGGCTGTAAAGAGAAATACCTTGCTCTAAAACCAAAACGGAGCTATCTAGCAGAATGGTTGTCAATGTGTGTATTCAACTTCCAGAGTTAAACTGATGTGTGCTTGCAGCAGTTCAGAAACCCTTTCTTTGGAGAATGCAGAAACCATCATTTCTAGTCCTAGAGACGCATATAAGAGTTAGCAGTAAGAATGCGTTTAAAACACAGAACACCCGCTTCTTACGAACTCATCTGCTGTGTGTTGGTTCCTTTTAGGAAGTTGCATCTATGTTTAGATTCAGCGAGGAAGAAACACGTTTCTTCTAAAAGCTGCGTTTGGATATTCCAGAGTGGATGGGAGAACAGGCTGTAAAGAGAAATACCTTGCTCTAAAACCAAAACGGAGCTATCTAGCAGAATGGTTGTCAATGTGTGTATTCAACTTCCAGAGTTAAACTGATGTGTGTTTGCAGCAGTTCAGAAACCCTTTCTTTGGAGAATGCAGAAACCGTCATTTCCAGCCCTAGAGACGCATATAAGAGTTAGCAGTAGGAATGCGTTTAAAACACAGAACACCCGCTTCTTACGAACTCATCTTCTGTGTGTTGGTTCCTTTTAGGAAGTTGCATCTATGTTTAGATTCAGCGAGGAAGAAACACGTTTCTTCTAAAAGCTGCGTTTGGATATTCCAGAGTGGATGGGAGAACAGGCTGTAAAGAGAAATACCTTGCTCTAAAACCAAAACGGAGCTATCTAGCAGAATGGTTGTCAATGTGTGTATTCAACTTCCAGAGTTAAACTGATGTGTGTTTGCAGCAGTTCAGAAACCCTTTCTTTGGAGAATGCAGAAACCGTCATTTCCAGCCCTAGAGACGCATATAAGAGTTAGCAGTAAGAATGCGTTTGAAACACAGAAGACCCTCTTCTTACGAACTCATCTTCTGTGTGTTGGTTCCTTTTATGAAGTTGCATCTATGTTTAGATTCAGCGAGGAAGAAACACGTTTCTTCTAAAAGCTGCGTTTGGATATTCCAGAGTGGATGGGAGAACAGGCTGTAAAGAGAAATACCTTGCTCTAAAACCAAAACGGAGCTATCTAGCAGAATGGTTGTCAAAGTGTGTATTCAACTTCCAGAGTTAAACTGATGTGTGTTTGCAGCAGTTCAGAAACCCTTTCTTTGGAGAATCCAGAAACCGTCATTTCCAGCCCTAGAGACGCATATAAGAGTTAGCAGTAAGAATGCGTTTAAAACACAGAAGACCCGCTTCTTACGAACTCATCTGCTGTGTGTTGGTTCCTTTTAGGAAGTTGCATCTATGTTTAGATTCAGCGAGGTAGAAACACGTTTCTTCTAAAAGCTGCGTTTGGACATTCCAGAGTGGATGGGAGAACAGGCTGTAAAGAGAAATACCTTGCTCTAAAACCAAAACGGAGCTATCTAGCAGAATGGTTGTCAATGTGTGTATTCAACTTAAAGAGTTAAACTGATGTGTGTTTGCAGCAGTTCAGAAACCCTTTCTTTGGAGAATGCAGAAACTGTCTTTTCCCGCCCTAGAGACGCTTATAAGAGTTAGCAGTAAGAATGCGTTTAAAACACAGAAGACCCGCTTCTTACGAACTCATCAGTTGTGTGTTGGTTCCTTTTAGAAAATTCCATCTATGTTTAGATTCAGCGAGGTAGAAACACGTTTCTTCTAAAAGCTGCGTTTGGACATTCCAGAGTGGATGGGAAAACAGGCTGTAAAGAGAAATACGTTGCTCTAAAACCAAAACGGAGCTATCTAGCAGAATGGTTGTCAATGCGTTTATTCAAGTTCCAGAGTTAAACTGCTGTGTGTTTGCAGCAGTTCAGAAACCCTTTCTTTGGAGAATGCAGAAAAAGTCTTTTCCCGCCCCAGAGACGCTTAGGAGAGTTATCAGTAAGAATGCGTTTAAAACACAGAAGACCCTCTTATTACGAACTCATCTGCTGTGTGTTGGCTCCTTTTAGGAAGTTACATATATGTTTAGATTCAGCGAGGAAGAAACACGTTTCTTCTAAAAGCTGCGTTTGGACATTCCAGAGTGGATGGGAGAACAGGCTGTAAAGAGAAATACCTTGCTCTAAAACCAAAACGGAGCTATCTAGCAGAATGGTTGTCAATGTGTGTATTCAACTTCCAGAGTTAAACTGATGTGTGTTTGCAGCAGTTAAGAAACCCTTTCTTTGGAGAATGCAGAAACCGTCATTTCCAGCCCTAGAGACGCATATAAGAGTTAGCAGTAAGAATGCGTTTAAAACACAGAACACCCGCTTCTTACGAACTCATCTTCTGTGTGTTGGTTCCTTTTAGGAAGTTGCATCTATGTTTAGATTCAGCGAGGAAGAAACACGTTTCTTCTAAAAGCTGCGTTTGGATATTCCAGAGTGGATGGGAGAACAGGCTGTAAAGAGAAATACCTTGCTCTAAAACCAAAACGGAGCTATCTAGCAGAATGGTTGTCAATGTGTGTATTCAACTTCCAGAGTTAAACTGATGTGTGTTTGCAGCAGTTCAGAAACCCTTTCTTTGGAGAATGCAGAAACCGTCATTTCCAGCCCTAGAGACGCATATAAGAGTTAGCAGTAAGAATGCGTTTAAAACACAGAACACCCGCTTCTTACGAACTCATCTTCTGTGTGTTGGTTCCTTTTAGGAAGTTGCATCTATGTTTAGATTCAGCGAGGAAGAAACACGTTTCTTCTAAAAGCTGCGTTTGGATATTCCAGAGTGGATGGGAGAACAGGCTGTAAAGAGAAATACCTTGCTCTAAAACCAAAACGGAGCTATCTAGCAGAATGGTTGTCAATGTGTGTATTCAACTTCCAGAGTTAAACTGATGTGTGTTTGCAGCAGTTCAGAAACCCTTTCTTTGGAGAATGCAGAAACCGTCATTTCCAGCCCTAGAGACGCATATAAGAGTTAGCAGTAAGAATGCGTTTAAAACACAGAACACCCGCTTCTTACGAACTCATCTGCTGTGTGTTGGTTCCTTTTAGGAAGTTGCATCTATGTTTAGATTCAGCGAGGAAGAAACACGTTTCTTCTAAAAGCTGCGTTTGGATATTCCAGAGTGGATGGGAGAACAGGCTGTAAAGAGAAATACCTTGCTCTAAAACCAAAACGGAGCTATCTAGCAGAATGGTTGTCAATGTGTGTATTCAACTTCCAGAGTTAAACTGATGTGTGTTTGCAGCAGTTCAGAAACCCTTTCTTTGGAGAATGCAGAAAACGTCATTTCCAGCCCTAGAGACGCATATAAGAGTTAGCAGTAAGAATGCGTTTAAAACACAGAACACCCGCTTCTTACGAACTCATCTTCTGTGTCTTGGTTCCTTTTAGGAAGTTGCATCTATGTTTAGATTCAGCGAGGTAGAATCACGTTTCTTCTAAAAGCTGCGTTTGGATATTCCAGAGTGGATGGGAGAACAGGCTGTAAAGAGAAATACCTTGCTCTAAAACCAAAACGGAGCTATCTAGCAGAATGATTGTCAATGTGTATATTCAACTTCCAGAGTTAAACTGCTGTGTGTTTGCAGCAGTTCAGAAACCCTTTCTTTGGAGAATGCAGAAAAAGTCTTTTCCCGCCCCAGAGACGCTTACGAGAGTTAGCAGTAAGAATGCGTTTAAAACACAGAAGACCCGCTTATTACGAACTCATCTGCTGTGTGTTGGCTCCTTTTAGGAAGTTACATATATGTTTAGATTCAGCGAGGAAGAAACACGTTTCTTCTAAAAGCTGCGTTTGGATATTCCAGAGTGGATGGGAGAACAGGCTGTAAAGAGAAATACCTTGCTCTAAAACCAAAACGGAGCTATCTAGCAGAATGGTTGTCAATGTGTGTATTCAACTTCCAGAGTTAAACTGATGTGTGTTTGCAGCAGTTCAGAAACCCTTTCTTTGGAGAATGCAGAAACCGTCTTTTCCCGCCCTAGAGACGCTTATAAGAGTTAGTAGTAAGAATGCGTTTAAAACACAGAAGACCCGCTTCTTACGAACTCATCTGCTGTGTGTTGGTTCCTTTTAGGAAGTTGCATCTATGTTTAGATTCAGCGAGGTAGAATCACGTTTCTTCTAAAAGCTGCGTTTGGACATTCCAGAGTGGATGGGAGAACAGGCTGTAAAGAGAAATACCTTGCTCTAAAACCAAAACGGAGCTATCTAGCAGAATGGTTGTCAATGTGTCTATTCAACTTCCAGAGCTTAACTGATGTGTGTTTGCAGCAGTTCAGAAACCCTTTCTTTGGAGAATGCAGAAACCGTCATTTCCAGCCCTAGAGACGCATATAAGAGTTAGCAGTAAGAATGCGTTTAAAACACAGAACACCCGCTTCTTACGAACTCATCTTCTGTGTCTTGGTTCCTTTTAGGAAGTTGCATCTATGTTTAGATTCAGCGAGGAAGAAACACGTTTCTTCTAAAAGCTGCGTTTGGATATTCCAGAGTGGATGGGAGAACAGGCTGTAAAGAGAAATACCTTGCTCTAAAACCAAAACGGAGCTATCTAGCAGAATGGTTTTCAATGTGTTTATTCAACTTCCAGAATTAAACATATGAGTGTTTGCAGCAGTTCAGAAACCCTTTCTTTGGAGAATGCAGAAACCATCATTTCTAGCCCTAGAGACGCATATAAGAGTTAGCAGTAAGAATGCGTTTAAAACACAGAACACCCGCTTCTTACGAACTCATCTTCTGTGTGTTGGTTCCTTTTAGGAAGTTGCATCTATGTTTAGATTCAGCGAGGAAGAAACACGTTTCTTCTAAAAGCTGCGTTTGGATATTCCAGAGTGGATGGGAGAACAGGCTGTAAAGAGAAATACCTTGCTCTAAAACCAAAACGGAGCTATCTAGCAGAATGGTTGTCAATGTGTGTATTCAACTTCCAGAGTTAAACTGATGTGTGCTTGCAGCAGTTCAGAAACCCTTTCTTTGGAGAATGCAGAAACCATCATTTCTAGTCCTAGAGACGCATATAAGAGTTAGCAGTAAGAATGCGTTTAAAACACAGAACACCCGCTTCTTACGAACTCATCTGCTGTGTGTTGGTTCCTTTTAGGAAGTTGCATCTATGTTTAGATTCAGCGAGGAAGAAACACGTTTCTTCTAAAAGCTGCGTTTGGATATTCCAGAGTGGATGGGAGAACAGGCTGTAAAGAGAAATACCTTGCTCTAAAACCAAAACGGAGCTATCTAGCAGAATGGTTGTCAATGTGTGTATTCAACTTCCAGAGTTAAACTGATGTGTGTTTGCAGCAGTTCAGAAACCCTTTCTTTGGAGAATGCAGAAACCGTCATTTCCAGCCCTAGAGACGCATATAAGAGTTAGCAGTAGGAATGCGTTTAAAACACAGAACACCCGCTTCTTACGAACTCATCTTCTGTGTGTTGGTTCCTTTTAGGAAGTTGCATCTATGTTTAGATTCAGCGAGGAAGAAACACGTTTCTTCTAAAAGCTGCGTTTGGATATTCCAGAGTGGATGGGAGAACAGGCTGTAAAGAGAAATACCTTGCTCTAAAACCAAAACGGAGCTATCTAGCAGAATGGTTGTCAATGTGTGTATTCAACTTCCAGAGTTAAACTGATGTGTGTTTGCAGCAGTTCAGAAACCCTTTCTTTGGAGAATGCAGAAACCGTCATTTCCAGCCCTAGAGACGCATATAAGAGTTAGCAGTAAGAATGCGTTTGAAACACAGAAGACCCTCTTCTTACGAACTCATCTTCTGTGTGTTGGTTCCTTTTATGAAGTTGCATCTATGTTTAGATTCAGCGAGGAAGAAACACGTTTCTTCTAAAAGCTGCGTTTGGATATTCCAGAGTGGATGGGAGAACAGGCTGTAAAGAGAAATACCTTGCTCTAAAACCAAAACGGAGCTATCTAGCAGAATGGTTGTCAAAGTGTGTATTCAACTTCCAGAGTTAAACTGATGTGTGTTTGCAGCAGTTCAGAAACCCTTTCTTTGGAGAATCCAGAAACCGTCATTTCCAGCCCTAGAGACGCATATAAGAGTTAGCAGTAAGAATGCGTTTAAAACACAGAAGACCCGCTTCTTACGAACTCATCTGCTGTGTGTTGGTTCCTTTTAGGAAGTTGCATCTATGTTTAGATTCAGCGAGGTAGAAACACGTTTCTTCTAAAAGCTGCGTTTGGACATTCCAGAGTGGATGGGAGAACAGGCTGTAAAGAGAAATACCTTGCTCTAAAACCAAAACGGAGCTATCTAGCAGAATGGTTGTCAATGTGTGTATTCAACTTAAAGAGTTAAACTGATGTGTGTTTGCAGCAGTTCAGAAACCCTTTCTTTGGAGAATGCAGAAACTGTCTTTTCCCGCCCTAGAGACGCTTATAAGAGTTAGCAGTAAGAATGCGTTTAAAACACAGAAGACCCGCTTCTTACGAACTCATCAGTTGTGTGTTGGTTCCTTTTAGAAAATTCCATCTATGTTTAGATTCAGCGAGGTAGAAACACGTTTCTTCTAAAAGCTGCGTTTGGACATTCCAGAGTGGATGGGAAAACAGGCTGTAAAGAGAAATACGTTGCTCTAAAACCAAAACGGAGCTATCTAGCAGAATGGTTGTCAATGCGTTTATTCAAGTTCCAGAGTTAAACTGCTGTGTGTTTGCAGCAGTTCAGAAACCCTTTCTTTGGAGAATGCAGAAAAAGTCTTTTCCCGCCCCAGAGACGCTTAGGAGAGTTATCAGTAAGAATGCGTTTAAAACACAGAAGACCCTCTTATTACGAACTCATCTGCTGTGTGTTGGCTCCTTTTAGGAAGTTACATATATGTTTAGATTCAGCGAGGAAGAAACACGTTTCTTCTAAAAGCTGCGTTTGGACATTCCAGAGTGGATGGGAGAACAGGCTGTAAAGAGAAATACCTTGCTCTAAAACCAAAACGGAGCTATCTAGCAGAATGGTTGTCAATGTGTGTATTCAACTTCCAGAGTTAAACTGATGTGTGTTTGCAGCAGTTAAGAAACCCTTTCTTTGGAGAATGCAGAAACCGTCATTTCCAGCCCTAGAGACGCATATAAGAGTTAGCAGTAAGAATGCGTTTAAAACACAGAACACCCGCTTCTTACGAACTCATCTTCTGTGTGTTGGTTCCTTTTAGGAAGTTGCATCTATGTTTAGATTCAGCGAGGAAGAAACACGTTTCTTCTAAAAGCTGCGTTTGGATATTCCAGAGTGGATGGGAGAACAGGCTGTAAAGAGAAATACCTTGCTCTAAAACCAAAACGGAGCTATCTAGCAGAATGGTTGTCAATGTGTGTATTCAACTTCCAGAGTTAAACTGATGTGTGTTTGCAGCAGTTCAGAAACCCTTTCTTTGGAGAATGCAGAAACCGTCATTTCCAGCCCTAGAGACGCATATAAGAGTTAGCAGTAAGAATGCGTTTAAAACACAGAACACCCGCTTCTTACGAACTCATCTTCTGTGTGTTGGTTCCTTTTAGGAAGTTGCATCTATGTTTAGATTCAGCGAGGAAGAAACACGTTTCTTCTAAAAGCTGCGTTTGGATATTCCAGAGTGGATGGGAGAACAGGCTGTAAAGAGAAATACCTTGCTCTAAAACCAAAACGGAGCTATCTAGCAGAATGGTTGTCAATGTGTGTATTCAACTTCCAGAGTTAAACTGATGTGTGTTTGCAGCAGTTCAGAAACCCTTTCTTTGGAGAATGCAGAAACCGTCATTTCCAGCCCTAGAGACGCATATAAGAGTTAGCAGTAAGAATGCGTTTAAAACACAGAACACCCGCTTCTTACGAACTCATCTGCTGTGTGTTGGTTCCTTTTAGGAAGTTGCATCTATGTTTAGATTCAGCGAGGAAGAAACACGTTTCTTCTAAAAGCTGCGTTTGGATATTCCAGAGTGGATGGGAGAACAGGCTGTAAAGAGAAATACCTTGCTCTAAAACCAAAACGGAGCTATCTAGCAGAATGGTTGTCAATGTGTGTATTCAACTTCCAGAGTTAAACTGATGTGTGTTTGCAGCAGTTCAGAAACCCTTTCTTTGGAGAATGCAGAAACCGTCATTTCCAGCCCTAGAGACGCATATAAGAGTTAGCAGTAAGAATGCGTTTAAAACACAGAACACCCGCTTCTTACGAACTCATCTTCTGTGTCTTGGTTCCTTTTAGGAAGTTGCATCTATGTTTAGATTCAGCGAGGTAGAATCACGTTTCTTCTAAAAGCTGCGTTTGGATATTCCAGAGTGGATGGGAGAACAGGCTGTAAAGAGAAATACCTTGCTCTAAAACCAAAACGGAGCTATCTAGCAGAATGATTGTCAATGTGTGTATTCAACTTCCAGAGTTAAACTGATGTGTGTTTGCAGCAGTTCAGAAACCCTTTCTTTGGAGAATGCAGAAACCGTCATTTCCAGCCCTAGAGACGCATATAAGAGTTAGCAGTAAGAATGCGTTTAAAACACAGAACACCCGCTTCTTACGAACTCATCTTCTGTGTGTTGGTTCCTTTTAGGAAGTTGCATCTATGTTTAGAATCAGCGAGGAAGAAACACGTTTCTTCTAAAAGCTGCGTTTGGACATTCCAGAGTGGATGGGAGAACAGGCTGTAAAGAGAAATACCTTGCTCTAAAACCAAAACGGAGCTATCTAGCAGAATGGTTGTCAATGTGTGTATTCAACAGCTAGAGTTAAACTGATGTGTGTTTGCAGCAGTTCAGAAACCCTTTCTTTGGAGAATGCAGAAACCGTCATTTCCAGCCCTAGAGACGCATGTTAGAGTTAGCAGTAAGAATGCGTTTAAAACACAGAACACCCGCTTCTTACGAACTCATCTTCTGTTTGTTGGTTCCTTTTAGGAAGTTGCATCTATGTTTAGATTCAGCGAGGAAGAAACACGTTTCTTCTAAAAGCTGCGTTTGGATATTCCAGAGTGGATGGGAGAACAGGCTGTAAATAGAAATACCTTGCTCTAAAACCAAAACGGAGCTATCTAGCAGAATGGTTGTCAATGTGTGTATTCAACTTCCAGATATAAACATATGTGTGATTGCAGCAGTTCAGAAACCCTTTCTTTGGAGAATGCAGAAACCGTCATTTCTAGCCCTAGAGACGCATATAAGAGTTAGCAGTAAGAATGCGTTTAAAACAAAGAAGTCCCGCTTCTTACGAACTCATCTGCTGTGTGTTGGTTTCTTTTAGGAAGTTGCATCTATGTTTAGATTCAGCGAGGTAGAAACACGTTTCTTCTATAAGCTGCGTTTGGACATTCCACAGTGGATGGGAGAACAGGCTGTAAAGAGAAATACCTTGCTCTAAAACCAAAACGGAGCTATCTAGCAGAATGGTTGTCAATGTGTGTATTCAGGTTCCAGTGTTAAACTGATGTGTGTTTGCAGCAGTTCAGAAACCCTTTCTTTGGAGAATGCAGAAACAGTCTTTTCCCGCCCTAGAGACGCTTATAAGAGTTAGCAGTAAGAATGCGTTTAAAACACAGAAGACCCGCTTCTTACGAAGTCATCTGCTGTGTGTTGGTTCCTTTTAGGAAGTTGCATCTATGTTTACATTCAGCGAGGTAGAAACACGTTTCTTCTAAAAGCTGCGTTTGGACATTCCAGAGTGGATGGGAGAACAGGCTGTAAAGAGAAATACCTTGCTCTAAAACCAAAACGGAGCTATCTAGCAGAATGGTTGTCAATGTGTGTATTCAACTTAAAGAGTTAAACTGATGTGTGTTTGCAGCAGTTCAGAAACCCTTTCTTTGGAGAATGCAGAAACTGTCTTTTCCCGCCCTAGAGACGCTTATAAGAGTTAGCAGTAAGAATGCGTTTAAAACACAGAAGACCCGCTTCTTACGAACTCATCTGTTGTGTGTTGGTTCCTTTTAGAAAATTCCATCTATGTTTAGATTCAGCGAGGTAGAAACACGTTTCTTCTAAAAGCTGCGTTTGGACATTCCAGAGTGGATGGGAAAACAGGCTGTAAAGGGAAATACGTTGCTCTAAAACCAAAACGGAGCTATCTAGCAGAATGGTTGTCAATGCGTTTATTCAAGTTCCAGAGTTAAACTGCTGTGTGTTTGCAGCAGTTCAGAAACCCTTTCTTTGGAGAATGCAGAAAAAGTCTTTTCCCGCCCCAGAGACGCTTACGAGAGTTAGCAGTAAGAATGCGTTTAAAACACAGAAGACCCGCTTATTACGAACTCATCTACTGTGTGTTGGCTCCTTTTAGGAAGTTACATATATGTTTAGATTCAGCGAGGAAGAAACACGTTTCTTCTAAAAGCTGCGTTTGGATATTCCAGAGTGGATGGGAGAACAGGCTGTAAAGAGAAATACCTTGCTCTAAAACCAAAACGGAGCTATCTAGCAGAATGGTTGTCAATGTGTGTATTCAACTTCCAGAGTTAAACTGATGTGTGTTTGCAGCAGTTCAGAAACCCTTTCTTTGGAGAATGCAGAAACCGTCATTTCCAGCCCTAGAGACGCATATAAGAGTTAGCAGTAAGAATGCGTTTAAAACACAGAACACCCGCTTCTTACGAACTCATATTCTGTGTGTTGGTTCCTTTTAGGAAGTTGCATCTATGTTTAGATTCAGCGAGGAAGAAACACGTTTCTTCTAAAAGCTGCGTTTGGATATTCCAGAGTGGATGGGAGAACAGGCTGTAAAGAGAAATACCTTGCTCTAAAACCAAAACGGAGCTATCTAGCAGAATGGTTTTCAATGTGTTTATTCAACTTCCAGAATTAAACATATGAGTGTTTGCAGCAGTTCAGAAACCCTTTCTTTGGAGAATGCAGAAACCATCATTTCTAGTCCTAGAGACGCATATAAGAGTTAGCAGTAAGAATGCGTTTAAAACACAGAACACCCGCTTCTTACGAACTCATCTGCTGTGTGTTGGTTCCTTTTAGGAAGTTGCATCTATGTTTAGATTCAGCGAGGAAGAAACACGTTTCTTCTAAAAGCTGCGTTTGGATATTCCAGAGTGGATGGGAGAACAGGCTGTAAAGAGAAATACCTTGCTCTAAAACCAAAACGGAGCTATCTAGCAGAATGGTTGTCAATGTGTGTATTCAACTTCCAGAGTTAAACTGATGTGTGTTTGCAGCAGTTCAGAAACCCTTTCTTTGGAGAATGCAGAAACCGTCATTTCCAGCCCTAGAGACGCATATAAGAGTTAGCAGTAAGAATGCGTTTGAAACACAGAAGACCCTCTTCTTACGAACTCATCTTCTGTGTGTTGGTTCCTTTTATGAAGTTGCATCTATGTTTAGATTCAGCGAGGAAGAAACACGTTTCTTCTAAAAGCTGCGTTTGGATATTCCAGAGTGGATGGGAGAACAGGCTGTAAAGAGAAATACCTTGCTCTAAAACCAAAACGGAGCTATCTAGCAGAATGGTTGTCAAAGTGTGTATTCAACTTCCAGAGTTAAACTGATGTGTGTTTGCAGCAGTTCAGAAACCCTTTCTTTGGAGAATCCAGAAACCGTCATTTCCAGCCCTAGAGACGCATATAAGAGTTAGCAGTAAGAATGCGTTTAAAACACAGAAGACCCGCTTCTTACGAACTCATCTGCTGTGTGTTGGTTCCTTTTAGGAAGTTGCATCTATGTTTAGATTCAGCGAGGTAGAAACACGTTTCTTCTAAAAGCTGCGTTTGGACATTCCAGAGTGGATGGGAGAACAGGCTGTAAAGAGAAATACCTTGCTCTAAAACCAAAACGGAGCTATCTAGCAGAATGGTTGTCAATGTGTGTATTCAACTTAAAGAGTTAAACTGATGTGTGTTTGCAGCAGTTCAGAAACCCTTTCTTTGGAGAATGCAGAAACTGTCTTTTCCCGCCCTAGAGACGCTTATAAGAGTTAGCAGTAAGAATGCGTTTAAAACACAGAAGACCCGCTTCTTACGAACTCATCAGTTGTGTGTTGGTTCCTTTTAGAAAATTCCATCTATGTTTAGATTCAGCGAGGTAGAAACACGTTTCTTCTAAAAGCTGCGTTTGGACATTCCAGAGTGGATGGGAAAACAGGCTGTAAAGAGAAATACGTTGCTCTAAAACCAAAACGGAGCTATCTAGCAGAATGGTTGTCAATGCGTTTATTCAAGTTCCAGAGTTAAACTGCTGTGTGTTTGCAGCAGTTCAGAAACCCTTTCTTTGGAGAATGCAGAAAAAGTCTTTTCCCGCCCCAGAGACGCTTAGGAGAGTTATCAGTAAGAATGCGTTTAAAACACAGAAGACCCTCTTATTACGAACTCATCTGCTGTGTGTTGGCTCCTTTTAGGAAGTTACATATATGTTTAGATTCAGCGAGGAAGAAACACGTTTCTTCTAAAAGCTGCGTTTGGACATTCCAGAGTGGATGGGAGAACAGGCTGTAAAGAGAAATACCTTGCTCTAAAACCAAAACGGAGCTATCTAGCAGAATGGTTGTCAATGTGTGTATTCAACTTCCAGAGTTAAACTGATGTGTGTTTGCAGCAGTTAAGAAACCCTTTCTTTGAAGAATGCAGAAACCGTCATTTCCAGCCCTAGAGACGCATATAAGAGTTAGCAGTAAGAATGCGTTTAAAACACAGAACACCCGCTTCTTACGAACTCATCTTCTGTGTGTTGGTTCCTTTTAGGAAGTTGCATCTATGTTTAGATTCAGCGAGGAAGAAACACGTTTCTTCTAAAAGCTGCGTTTGGATATTCCAGAGTGGATGGGAGAACAGGCTGTAAAGAGAAATACCTTGCTCTAAAACCAAAACGGAGCTATCTAGCAGAATGGTTGTCAATGTGTGTATTCAACTTCCAGAGTTAAACTGATGTGTGTTTGCAGCAGTTCAGAAACCCTTTCTTTGGAGAATGCAGAAACCGTCATTTCCAGCCCTAGAGACGCATATAAGAGTTAGCAGTAAGAATGCGTTTAAAACACAGAACACCCGCTTCTTACGAACTCATCTTCTGTGTGTTGGTTCCTTTTAGGAAGTTGCATCTATGTCTAGATTCAGCGAGGAAGAAACACGTTTCTTCTAAAAGCTGCGTTTGGATATTCCAGAGTGGATGGGAGAACAGGCTGTAAAGAGAAATACCTTGCTCTAAAACCAAAACGGAGCTATCTAGCAGAATGGTTGTCAATGTGTGTATTCAACTTCCAGAGTTAAACTGATGTGTGTTTGCAGCAGTTCAGAAACCCTTTCTTTGGAGAATGCAGAAACCGTCATTTCCAGCCCTAGAGACGCATATAAGAGTTAGCAGTAAGAATGCGTTTAAAACACAGAACACCCGCTTCTTACGAACTCATCTGCTGTGTGTTGGTTCCTTTTA